>NC_142512.1:52349848-52652878 GCF_057876585.1 Rhinolophus sinicus
GCCAGCCCTGGCAAGATCCACCTCCAGTGACAGCAGCGAGGAGGTAGGTGGCTGGGCGGGTGGGGGGTGGGGGTGGCACCGGCTTACTAGAAGCCCACTCCCAGGCCATACTCGTTCCTGGCACGCACCAGCCTGCCTTAGAGGTCACATGCTGAGCCACATTCTACTCTTGTGACCCAACTTCCCTGGGCACTGGCCCAAGGGCGCCACCTCACCCAGGCCGAGGACCAGGAAGCCTCGTCAGGCACTGACTCCCGCTCTCTGCCTCCCCTGCTCTTCACAGCTGAATTCCCAAGACAGCCCCAAGAAGCAAGACTCCACTGTACCCTCGTCTACCTCCTCCTCCTCCGACCCCATCCCAGACTTCAACATCTCCCTGGCCGTGGCCAAAGAGAGGGCCCACCAGAAGCGCAGCAACAAACGGGCCCCGCAGATGGACTGGAGCAAGAAAAACGAACTCTTCAGCAACCTCTGAGGGCCTGCCCCGGCAACCCAGGAAAGCCGGCGCGCTGGGCCCACACCCCGATCTAACTCCCTCCTTTCTCCCACTTACCCACGAATGACATGCAAATCAGCACCAGCATCTCCCCCTTGGCAAATCTGATTTTTCTAGAGAACTGTGTTCTTCCCTTACCGCAGAGAAAGGGAATGTTTTTCTGTCCTACCCCAATCAAAAAGCAGACTCTGTCCTCCTCCTGAGTGCCTCAGCCTGTCAGGTGTCCCCTTGCCACCCCACCTGGGACATCACAGGGACCTGCACCCAGCAAGAATTGCGGGACCAGGTGAGACATCATGACCCCAAGTGGTGAGTGGGTCTGGGGTTGATCAAGGACTCAGAATTCAGCAAGCACATCATCCTGAGAGCTGTGGGTTGAGCATCTTATTTTTGTCATTTGATTTAAGAGTGCAGTATTGCAGAGTTTAGAGGGATACTTGTTTCCTGATTCCCATGATTTTCCAGGTTGTTGCATCCAGGACATAGCAGTGGCCTCGGCCTTAAACTCTTTTGTTTCTACTTCCACCCCAGAACGCTGGGCAGGTGGGGGTAGGGTTTGGCCAGCCCCTGCCCAGCACTGAGCCAGGCACCACCATTGTAATTATAAGGAAACCCCATCGGAAATTCAACTGGTCTCTCCAAACCCCCTCGGCTCTGTGTGTTCCTTTAGAGCTCTGGCCTCCTGGCCTTGAGAAATGGTGAACAGGTGTTCCCAGCATGGCCTCTGGCTGAGGAGGTAGGGCTGGAGGGAGAGGGTGGTCCACGGCTCCCTGGGACCCCAAGCCCGACAGTGGGAGGGGGGCAGCTTTAACCAGGCCTCCACCGACATGCACAGGCTCCATCCAGACATATCCAGGGAGGTGCGAGCCCAGACCTACCTGCTGAGGGCTCTGAGCCTCCCTCTAACTCCAGGAGGGCTGAAAGTGTGAATCCTGGCTGGGGCCCATTGGGAATGTGAAGACTAGGCTTTGATCTTTCCGCCCTCAGCCAGTGGGGTGCAGGATTCCCAGGAGTGGCCTGAGCTGGCGCCAGATACTTTATCTTATCTAGCCTGGGCCTGATTGGAGGGCAGTTGTTCAGGCCTAGGGGAAAACAAACCCAGGTGCTGGGCCCCGTGGCAGGTGGGGTGCAGAGGACTTGCCAAGGGCAAAATGCCCTATTCCTCCTCCAGAGATCCAGCTCCCTTACACCTCTGGCTCTTGAGTCCACATCTTAGGGGTCTGCTAGGGTGGCCTGAGAGCTGAGGCTGCTGGGCCAGGATGTGCTCAGAGAGAAGGAAGGGAAGCTGGCCCAGGGCTACTCTCCATCCAACCAGGAAACCCTGGGACTGAGAACAAGAGGGCTAGCGAACCAGGGAGGGGACCTGTGAGGCCCTAGGGTTGACAGAAGGGTCAGTCGTTCTCCGGCCATCTTGACCTCTGGGTTTGTGTCCAAAGCCCAGATTAGCACCAGCTGCCCCAAGCCCGGCTCAGCTGGGCCTGGCCTGGCCCCTCCACCCTTGCCTCTACCCTCTGACCCCCGATGAAGGCCCCCACAGGTGAGCAGCCCTGAGGACTGCCCCACTACATCATCTCTGGGTGGGGAAGCCCTAAACTACTTTTGACCCTGATTAAGCTGAAGACAGGTAGAAAGGACAGGTGGCTCAGAGGGAACCCCAATGCTACGGGGCTGGGGCCATGGTACAAAGGAGGGCCCCAGCAAGTGAAGTTTGTGTCTCGGATTCAGGCATGTTTTAGATTCCTTTTTTTACATGCATAACCTCGTGTCAGATGGCAGAATCAAGGGGACTGGGAGCTGGGAGGCTTCAGCCATAGTTCTGGTTCTGCCATCAGGTGGCCTCAGGCAAGCCACCTCAACTTGCCTGGGATTGCTTCTTCCCCTCAGAAATGTCCTAGCTGCCCTCAAGAGTCTCCACCATGATTGTGTTTTGAAACTGGCCTGGCCTTTCTGGATGGCCACCCCAGATTACGACAGGGTTTGAGGACGGTGAGAAGTGAAAGGGTGTCCCCCTCGCTCTGAGGTGGGGAGACCTGGCCCAGCTCGGCCTGTTAAGCACCCTCTCAAGGCAGCCTGATCATCCAGAACCTGTGCCTCCGACGCCCCCTCGTGGCCTTGCCAGGTGCAGCTTCTCCCAGAGGTGTAAGGGTGAGGAGTGGAGAGCAGGAGGCCTGAGGCTTTCAGCAGAGGGGTGATCCGGCCACAAGGAGCTGTGTCCAAAACTAATTTATTCAACATTCAAAACTGGCTCCAAAGAAGAGAAAGGAGGAGCAAGGACACTCGCCCACTTTCTAAGCCATCTCTCTGTCCTAACAGGGCCAAGCTCACTCATTTCCAAAGCTCCCAGGGTCACACCCGGCCTAGAGCACTGAGCTACCCCTGTCCTGTCACTCCCACGCTGGACCGGGCACTGCTGGCTGGGCCTCCTAGGGGCTCACGTCTACACGGGCCCATGAGGAAACGGAAAGCTGGCCATGCAGTATGCTTTACTCCTGGCTAGGGCCTCAGCCCCAGGGCGGCACCTCTGGCTTCCCAGGGGAAAGGGAGGGCCTGCCTATTCACCAGGCACCCTTCGTCTCCAGCTCCAGCTCCAGCTCCACCCTGCCTCCTCCCATGGATTCATACTGTCCACTCCAGGTTCCCAGAGTCTGAGTGCAGGTTTGGCTGGGAGGAGGGGCGCCCTGGAGTCCCTCAGCCATACTGCCAGCCTGAGGGCAAGTCCGGCCCAAAGTCTGAAAGGCCCCGAGAGGAGATTCCCAGCCTGGAGCGGGACCAGGAGCACTCGGCCCCAAAGGCTCCACCGTTTGCCTCCTGCTGCAGGGCTCTGTCAGCGGGGCTCCCACTACCCATCTCTGTAAGGCTTCTCTTCCACGTGGCTGGTCTGCTCCAGAAGCCACTGCCGCTCCGGCTCACTCATCGTCAGTCTGAGCGTCACCTCCTGGAAGACGCTGCTTACAGCCACCTAGTGAGCCAGAGAGATCAGGGTTGGCTAAGTTACAGCCACAAGTTCTAGCACCAGCAGACCCCACCACCCAGACCCAGGCTTCACCCTCCTGCCGGTGACAGCCTTACCTGCTCAAAGTGAAGTTTTTGGAACATCCGGATGCTCGGTTCATTTCCTTGCCCGATTTTAGCCTCAAACTTGGTCAGACCTAGCTTGGTCACTCCTCCCAGAGATCAGAGAGGGACAAGCTGCAGGATGAAGGTCCCTCCAGCACATTCCACCCCTCCTGTCCCGGTCTGTGGTGGAGGCACCTGCCACACCCCTACCCCCACCCCCTCCAGGCCTGAAGAAGGGTCACTCCCAACATGCGCTAGCCCTCTCCTGGGGCCTGGCCACATCTCCCCACATTGTCCGCTCCGACTTCTTACCATAAGACATCATCATGAGAACAGCCTCAGTGCCGAAGCCCTTGCCCCTGCAGTCGGGCTCTAGGAGAAAACAGTAATCACTGACACCACGTGACGGCGCCAGAGCAGGGAGTTACCAGATACGATCTCATTTAATCCTCATCACTCTACAAAGTTTGTAATTACCATTCTGCAGATAAGTACTCAGAGGCCATGAGAAGGTAAATGACTTGCCCAAGGTCTCAGCTTGAATGCACCCAGTCACCTGACCCAGAGCTGATCTCTGAAGCTCAGTGTGCCGCCTCAACCCCTCAGGAGAAGGCTAAAAACCAAGGACGCAAACTGGAGGGGCTCCTCCCGCAGCGTGGGAAGATGCTCCAGGCAAGACTATTTCTGGAGCGTCCCCAGCACACCCTCAAAATGGGATGGACTGAAGTCTGAAGACCCTAAAAACTAAAGGTTAAGTTCACCACAGCTACATATGGGTGCCGAGTGGCCGTCAGCCCCAACCAGAGCCTCCCATTGGGCTTTCTGAGGTCCCTATGCAGCCTTGGCTGGCTTAAGGTTCAGCAGATCCGAGGGCCAGAAGGGAGAGAAGGCAGGGCCAGATGGAACAAACCTGCAATCATGACCTCAATCTCCCCCAAGGAGGGGTCCCCTAGATCTGTGAGGAAGAGGTTCACGTCTCCCGCCATGCAGCTCTCCTCGGTGGTGCCTGGCTGGGCCTGCCACTTCTCTGCATCCATCACAATGAAGGTACACTCTAAGGAGGGAGGCAACAGGGTTATCACCTAACTCCCTAAAGAAATGCAGTGAGGACAGTCTTCCTACCCAAGCCAGAGAACGACCATCTCTGAGTCAGGTGGGAGAAAGGGGGGGGGGGGGCAGGGCTTCCTTCGGCTGATTCCAAAGCCTAAATCTGCCTCTTGCAGGAAACAACGCCTTTTTCCAAACATCGTTTTGGAAAATGATGGCTTTTACCCATATTCTCAGAAAGTGGGGGACCCAAAGAGCAATAACTACACGGCTTGCAGCAAGGGACATGAGAAGCAAGGCCTCAATTACAGCCAGAGCCCCAAATACTTTAAATCCTTCCAAGCCTGGTGCAGTGAGTGGGGAAGAGGACAGAAGCATCAGCCACATGGACCAGCCTCAGTGGTCATCAGAGTCTGAGGGTTTCAGGCACCTTGAGGCTTTTCATGAAGTGCTTTTCAAAAGGCTTCTGTGGCTCCAGAAGGGCTACAGCTGGGAATGAGAAAGGGAGGGAACCTGGAGACTGCCTCGGGAGTCAGCTCTCCCACTACCAGCCCAGCCCAGGGCCTCCACTTCTCACTGTCTGCATCTTCACGCCAGCTGCGCTGCATCGCATACTCCTGCTCCAGGGTCAGCGGCTCGGAGGCTGTCAATCGCTGCAGCTCCTCTGATTTCATCCACTCGTGGTACCTGCAGGGACAGAGGGATGGCCTTTGGCAGGCAGGGCTGATTTGGAAGCGTGGGTCTGACACTGTGAGATGAAGAAATGGATGGCAGAAGGGTGAACCCTACAGGGCTAACACAGGAGTCATGGAAGACCCAAAGAAAGGATTATAAGGGTTCCTCAGGCAGATGGCCACAGCACAAGGCCCACAAGACAACAGCAGGAGGGGTCAGGAGTTCTATCCGTCCAGCTTCCCATCCTGTCTCGGGGGTCAATTCAGGGGAGCAGTCTGAGGCCAAACATTCCTCAAATTCCTCAGGGGAAGTGTATGGCAAGCCAAACTCAGCAAAGAAATATGGACAGATCCCCAAAGGCTGGGCACCAGGAATCTCCCAAAAGGAAATCTACAAGTAGAGAACACCCTACCCCACCACCATGCCAGTCTACCAGACTGTGCTGGCTGCCCCAAGAGTCCCTCCCTGTGACTCAGTCCTGGCCTTTCCAAACAGACATCAGAACGACCCATCAGCTCACTTTTAGGACAAGCTAACATGAAGCCCCCAGGAACTGAGTATATGTCATTAATTTACAAGTAAGTGAGAAGACAATTTCTTGGTTTCTTACATACATTTAGTTTACATAAAATAAGTCTCTGCTGAAAGGCCAAAAAGGAAGCTGAGAGGGTGAAAGGGAAAAGCAGGGGGATGGGTGACTTCCTCCAGGAGAGTCATAGTTCTCGCTTCAGATTTCTTTTTCCTGAATTACTTCTCAAACCCATGTTTCTCCTTCTCAGAGGAAATGGCCTTTGAGATTTGGGCTAAGGGAGGCTGGCCCTCCTCGCTGCACCTTCTAGAGCTGGCTTGCATCCCACGTTACCTAGGCACGTGCAGTGAGGTGTAGGGTACCAGCACCACCTTCTTCCCCAGCAGCAAGATGTTCTGATTTAACCTCATCGTAGTGGCCTGCGGGTGGGAAGGGCAAAGACCTCAGGGCCCCGCGCGAGTTTTCTCCCACTTAAGCTGGGAGCCCAGGCTCTCAATTCGCTAAATGCCTCCTGGGACTAAGTTGTCAGAAGGGCCTCGGCCCTTCTTAATTTTCAAACATTTCAGAGAACAAGGACCCCTTGCAAGAAGGGGAGCCAGGCCGGCTATAGATAGTTAAGCAATCCTTGACACTCATCTCCAGGAGCCAGGCCGGAGCTGCGATTTCTGCTTGTCCCTTGCGCCCCACTTCGACGCCTCAAACCTACGCACCAAGACCTACCCCCAAGGCTCCCATCACTCGTCCAGTCGTGAAACTCCGCCCCAGAATCAACTTCCAGCCCTGCCGTAAACCTATTTCCAACCACTCCTCTGGGCTCTGGCCCTCCCTCTTCCCCACCTCGCAAGCCAGGTCCACCAGGCCACTTTAGGGTGAGGCAAGCCTAAGTTCTCAGTCCCCTCCACTTTATGCGGAGTTATAGGCTACTCTCCTCTGCCCTCACCCCCGAACCCAACCACCGGGGGCCCAAAACCACCAAGTTCACACCCACTCCGAGCTGACAACACCCTTCCCCAGCAGAAGTTACGCTCCACCTCTACTAACCAGCCCCGCTGCCCGACCCGGCCGACGGTCGCCCCTCCCGCATGCGCCTGGGAGCGCACCCCGCCCACTTCCGCCACGCAGACGGCAGCCTCCAGGTCCAATCCCGGTCCCGCCTCCGCGAGGCGCCCAATCAGCGCGCTGCGCCCCGCCCGAGGCGCGCGCGGACTAAGTGGGCTCCAGGCGCGAGCGCCTGCGCGCTGGGGGCGCTGGTGTAGGACAGCTGGCGCCGGCCACAGCGGAGGGGCTGGAGGTGGCGGCAGTGGCGTCCCGAGCGAGCTACGCTGCAGGTGAGGGGTCGGGCGCGAGGGTGGGATGGGCTCGGGCAGCGCCAGACTCCGGGCTTCCTCCAGGAGGGGAAGAAGTCGGTGGAGCCTCGGAGCGGAGCCCTTGAGAAGAGGGAGAGGCTTAAGGGTGGGGAGCCCTAAGGCAGGTTGGGGAAGGGCGGGAACTGGAGGCCCGGTTAAAAAGGAGAGGCTTTGGGGCAAGGATTTGGGTTGGAGGGCGACCTAGGAAAGCCCCGGACCCTCGCCTTAGGCGGAGGAGGGAGACAGTTACTGGTGGGAAGGGGCGCTTTTGGTGGGTGTGACCTAGTGGCTTCTAAGCCCCCTTATATCTCTTGGGGTCTGAGCAGCATTGAATAGATTCATGCCCTGCACAGCAGAGTCCAGCCAGGTGTCAGTCATCCAGGGAGACCCTTCCCTCCCTGCTGTCTTGTGACAGATATGGAGGCCGTAAGTGTCTGTGATAAAGGGACGGGGCTGAGGGGGTCTGCAGACCTCCCACCACCCCATCTAGGTCCATCATAAAGTTGAAATCTCTTTTGCTTTAGGGAGCTGCAGTAGCCGGAGCCCCCCGCACCGAAGGAAGCTCAGCTGCGGAAGGACCCTTCCTCACTTTTGGAAATGGCGGGTGAAATCACAGAGACCGGAGAGCTCTACTCTCCCTACGTGAGTTTTACTTTTGGAACCTGTTTTGCCCACATCAGTGCTCCTGGCTTCCAGGGAAGCACTCTGCGTCCGGGGGACTGTGCTACTGAATGCCCTGTTTGCCTAGACCCTGGGGGAAGGGGTGGGGGGATGGATTTAGCTGCAGCCATTTCGCGGCTGTCCTGGCTGAGAACATGTTGTGAGAGTCAGGTTCGTTCACTTTTTAGGTGTTGATCAGACAGTGGTCAAGAAAACAAAATTAACTTGCTAACTCTTTGTAATATTTACCTCAGGGCTACTATCACTTGCGTGTGTGCTGCCTGCCAGTTCAGATGGGCAGTGACTGACAGCTGTTGACTCAGGGTTTTGCTCCTCTCAGCAGTTTGAAACCACTTTGATTTTCAGCTGAATTTTAAGTTGCACAACTTTTGTAGTCTTGGATGGTGTAAGAGGCAGAGAAAGCATGCGGACACTTCCAGTTGCAATTTCGTGGAGTCTGTAGTTAGAAAACTTGGAATGATTGATTGCTCCCTTCTTGGGTCCGCATTACCCCCTGCCCCCCACGCCACCCCCCACACACACTCAGTTTATCTTTTTTGTGTATTATAAGACTGGTTATGGTTTCATCATGGAGTCCTCTTGCCTGGAGAAGTAGAAGGAGGAGTAGAATAATCAAATGATTGACTCACGTTGCTAACAAGTAGCCCAGGGAAAGAAGCAAGAGTCCTCGTTCTAGAACAGGGGTGTCCAAACTGCAGCCTGCGGGCCAACTGTGGCCCGCAATCCATTGTTAATTGGCCCGCAGCAAATTCCAAAAATATATTTAGTTTACTTAAATAAACCAGGTGAGGCAATACGTACTTCACCTCGAGTGAGTGGCCCGACTGTTTGTGTATTTTACCGCATATGGCCCTTGGTGAAAAACATTGAAAAAAGTTTGGACACCCCTGTTCTAGAACTTATATACTCTTAGACAGCTGCCCTCCTTTGTACTTACCTTCCTAGCCTGGGGATCCCTGCTAGCTTCACAGACTCTCGCGCTGTGTGATGGATAAGGAAGCATCTCTGGGAACAGCTGGGAAAAAGCCTTCCTTACACCAGGGTCTTCGTGCTGGGTGTGCGCCATTCGTGTGTAGCACCAAAGGGCTTCAGAACCTCAGGAATTTATCAGAGGAAGTCTTCCTTGAATCTTGGAATGAATTGAATCGCTGAATCGCGTCCCTCTCATCTGAGGAATTGTGTAACAGCCCACAGCCTCCTCTTGGTATCAGCAGTGTCCACACTGTCCATAAGAGTCACCACGGTTCCTTGTGCTTCTCACAATACCTGATAACTTAGAAATGAGTCATGTCTGTGACTGAGTTTGGGGAAGGAAAAAACTCTGATATGCCCACGTTTCTTATGTCTCCGGTTGTTCAGGTAATCATTTCACGTGTCAGCTTGTGCCCACAGGAAATTGGGCACGCACCCGAAAAGCTCCAGTGGGTTCTGCTTTTCTCTTATTTCCCCCCCCCCCCCTTTCCTATGTGTTTGGGTTTTTTTGAGGGCCTACTCTGGGCATTTGCCATAAACAACTTCTGGGTGGCGTTGAGAACGAGGTAGCATTACCAGACGTTAGTGGTCAGGGTTTGAGGAGAGAATGTGCCTTCTTCCTGAGGTTTCCTTCACTCCATCATCCTGGGAGAATGGTTCTTGATCCCCCCCGTGAGGCCAAGATCTGGGCTCGGTGGATAAGGAACCTTACAGAAGGGTGAAAGTTTCCTTGTCCCCTGATCCCAGACAGGCTGTGGAACTGGCTTTACAGTGGGTGCTGCTTAGAATTCCCCTGCTCAGCACAGTGTGGGCAGAACGTGCTGTGGCACATCAGGAGACTGGGGCACTTCCATAGTCTGTGAATATGCCCTTGACCTGGTCATTCCCAGCACAAGGCGTCTCCCCACCTCTGTGTTGCCCTGTTGTGAGTGCTTGTCCCCTTCAGGAATGTTGAGGACCTTTGCCTTAGCTCGCATTATGCTGCATAAAATATTTGTAACGGGCCCTGTCAAGGATACTGCTGAACACAGGAACACGATTCAGGCCCGTACGGCCCCATATACGGGGACCTGGCGGGGCTCAGGACTGAAGGGATTGTGGGATCAAAATAGAGGGTGAGGTGGCTTCACAAGGACCAGCTGCTGAGGCTGCCTTCCGCCAGCCAGTCTTGCCAAACATCGTTGCTGTTGCTTTCGAAGGAAAGAGTACTGGTTTCACAGCCTTAAGCTCTAGTGGTCACCTCCCCATCTCTGCTGCCTTCTGTTTCCTTTGACAACGGTCAATGGGGAAGCTGTTGAAAGATGCCCGTGACCCAGCCGCACGCACACACATCTGTGGGTGAGGCAGCTGGCGGGAGATGAGGCAGCTGGAATGCTGCAACTGAACGTCCTGGAGCATAGGGGAGCAGGTCGGCCATCCCAGGGAACAGGGACTGTGCTTCTCCAGTGCAGCCTCACAGGAAGAGCCGAGAGGGAGAGGAAGCTCGGTTTGGCCTGCAGGGGCCACAGCGCATAGGTCTCTGCTGACACTGCAGTGGAGCTTTACTCCTCAGCTTTCAGCCACACTTCTCAGCAGGCTGTCCCCAAGAACTGGCCCGTACCAGCAGAAGAGAATGTCTCCGTCCTCTTCCTCCTGCTCCACACCCACCTTTGACCCAGCTCAGGTTTGCTTCCTGCCTCCAGAGTCTGCTCCTAATGATTGGTCTTTATCGGCCACCTTTACTGAAGTGAAAGAGGATTTAAGTCTTTCCAGGAAGGTGAAGAAGCTTTGGATTATCATACACGATTCCCTGAGCCCCACGGGACCCAGGATGCTTGCTTCGGTAGCAACAACACAAGACAAATGAGATTACCCACCTGCTCCGAATTGCCAGCAGTTTATCCCTAATGGACTTCTTTGTAAAGTTTTTAAAGGGCGTTTTTCACTGAGAATTATTTTAAGTTTCTATAGACAGTGTACTTATTTCACTGTGTCTTAGCAGTGATCCTCGCTGGTGACAGTCTCGCCCGCCCCCCCAGGGGATATTTGGCAATGTCTGGAGACATTTTCAATTGTCACAATCTGGGGGCAAGGTCGGGGTACTAGAATCTAGCGGGTAGAGGCCAGGGATGCTGCTGAACATCCTACAACACAGGACAGCACCACCACCCCCCACAATAGAGAATCAGCTGACCTCAGCTGTCAGCAGTGCTCAGGCTGAGAAACCCTGACCTACAATAAAACCCTGACTTTTATACCCTAAGACCTTTAGGCACCCTGATTTTACAAATGCCTCTTGCACTAGTTCATTTCCCCATAAAACTTCTGGCCAAGAACCATCACTTTCTTAGGCCTCTTTGCTTTCTCTTTACTTTCATCGTGAGAACCACCACCAGGGCCGTTTTCCATAAAAAAAATAAGGTTCTACCCTTCAGAAGTGTTGCTGTTCATAAAAGTGATACGGAGAGAACAAAGCTGCAGGGAGGTCAGACGTCAGGTCATCAGCTGAGGCCTGGGCTGTTAGTGTCCCACTTACAACCCTGCAGGACCTCGAACTCCCTGTCACGGGCACCAGGGCTCCGTGCAGTCCGACTGCCACCGGCTTGTGCTTCAGCCACGCCCGCCTCGAGGCACCTCAAACCTGTCGCCCTTTTTCCCACCTCCGGCCTTTACCTGGACGTCACTTCCTGGCCCTTTGCCTGAGCGGCTCCTTCTCATCCTTCAGGTCCCGGCTTGAATGTCGCCACGAGGCCTTCCTGAGTGCCCTCTATTTACCGTGTTCCCATTGTGCTTTGTCACTTCTTTCTTTCAGAACGCGTCTCTGAGGCTGTCATCGTTGTGTTCTTGTTGCCTCTCTCCTGCAGGAGGTCAAGGGCCACGCCTGTCTTTCTCACCGTCACATCCTAGGTTCCAGGGCCAGGTCCATGGAAGACGCTCGGAGTTGTTGAGTAAATAGGCAGAACCGAGCTAGCTAAATGACTCAGTCCCGTTCAGTCCCGTACTTGGATATAACAGGCTCAAAGTGCAGTGATCAAACTCACCCCAACAAAAGTAAAAATTGGTTTCCTTTTTTTTTTTTTAAGATTTTATTGGGGAACAGTGTGTACTTCCAGGACTTTTTTCCAAGTCAAGGTCTTGTCCTTTCAATCTTAGTTGTGGAGGGCGCAGCTCAGCTCCAGGTCCAGTTGCCGTTGCTAGTTGCAGGGGGCACAGCCCACCTTCCCTTGCGTGAGTCGAACCAGCAACCTTGTGGTTGAGAGCCCACTGGCCCGTGTGGGAATCGAACCGGCAGCCTTCGGAGTTAGCACAGAATTCCAACTGCCTGAGCCACCGGGCTGGCCCCCAAAATTGGTTTCTTATAGACATTCACAGTTACCTGTGAAAAGCCAGCACTGGGAACTTCCGGTTCAGAAGGCCAGTGATGATGGGTTGTGTGTCGTTTCCCACCCAGCTGCCACCCTCACATTTAGTCTCGCAAGACCGCCGTGGGCCAGGACTCCCAGTAGGGGAGTCACATCACAGTGTGTTGCCACCCAATCAGGAAGACGATTCAGACATGTTTTAATCCTTTTGGGATCTGTCTGTGGGATCAGACTGAGACTGTGATATTTAAAACGGACAAAGACTGTCAGATACGCATCAGAAAGAACATGGGCCAGGTGCAGTCAGCTTCATGGAGGGTTCCTGTCTTGAGCCTGTGTGCCAGGCAGGCACCTTGTGAAACGCCAAGAGAAGTGAGACACAGGCCATAACGAGCTTAAGATTTAGTGACGGGGAAACGATAAATACACCACACCAGCACCAAAAACCCCAGCCAGGGCATGAGAAGTGTTCTCGCCCCAGGGACAAGACAAGTTTGGGAGCCTGGCGTGGGCTTTGTAGTGGACATATCATTTGAATGGGCCCCGAATGCTGGGTGGGGCTGGGCAAGAGGCGCAGTGGGCTTGGTGCCCTGTGCCAAGTGCAGATGCACTGGGCAGAACCCTTTCCTCTTTCCAGGGTGCCCTTATATTTGTCCAGCGCTTGGATGCCCAGGAGCCTGTCCCTCCCTAACCACTGCCTACTCCTCCTTCCTGCCTGTCAAGGGCCCCAAGGTAGTGGATGCTCCCTAACTCTGTTTTTTCCTTAAAAATCTGACTGAGGCTGGGAGGATTGTCCCCAGTGGGTGTGTTTCTGATTTAAAAAACGTAGCAGATGGGTATCTTAGAAAAAATTTTAAATGTAGAAAAGTGCATCTAAAAACGGGGAAGTAAAAATGAGGGACGGGCAGGTGTTCCCAGAGACCAAGTGTTTCCGCTGTTTTTAAATGATCAGAAACAAGTGGTAAAGCAAACGGTACGTCAGCCAATTCAGCAGAGAACAGGAGGACCATTTAGGAAGCTGCTGTCTTAGTCCAGGCCGAGGTGATTAATTTGAATTGTAAATGAGAATAGGAGCCAGAGGTGGCCACAGAAGGTTCTTCAGAGGAAAACCACGAGCACTGGGGTGGGGAGTGGTAAGAAAGGAGGCCGGTGACTTTTAAGAGTGCAGGTTCAGGGTCTGGGGCCGGGCACTACAAGCATAGGAACTTGGAAAGGCAGGCGGAGGATCTAGGTTGCTTCTTCAGTGAGTTTGGTTAAGGGAAAGTGAGAGGGTGATGTTTTAAAAGGGTCAGGGAGTCAAGGATGTATACGTCAGACAGAGGTGATGAGCTGGTAGGAGGAGAGGATTCCAGAAAGAAGGGCTGAGCCTCGCAGCAAAAAGGGAGGACACCTGTTCCCCAAAGACAGGGAGGAGGCTCGGGGGGACACAGACAGTTGACTTTTGAGCTACGAAGGCGAGAGGCATGGGGAGTGCATGTCAGATGGCCTGTCACCTCCACGACATAGGAGATGCAGTCTTCATCTGAGAAAGATGACGGTCATGGGTCTGGGGGCTTGAAGACAGGTTTGGAGCAGTTACGTGGGAAATGCTCGGAAGACCATGGTGAGGAGTAAAGAAAACATGCTGTGAAGGTGACACGGGTGAAGGATCCATCCTTCGTTGTGGGACCCGTCATTATAAGTTTTCAAAAAATTCCAGGAACCTTTAGCAGTTTTGTATGAGGGAGTCGAAGAAACAGGTGCTGTGTCATTCCCCCCCCCCCCCCCCCCCCCGTCAAGGCTGGGGGTCAGAGAGGTTAGGGCAGGGGAGCTCGGGGGCAGTGCGTGCTCTGCGGAACTAGCTGACTCTAAGTGACGCCCAAGAATGTAAGTGAGGTCACATGGCGGTGGTGGCCTGGATAGGGAAGGTTGGAGGGACAGGAAGTCCTGATGGGGACAGAGGAGGTTCAGTGGGAATGGAGAGGGTTGTGGAAGGCAAGGGCTTTGGGTCAGAGAAAGGAATTTCATGGTCAAGATCTTGGAAAGAAATGATTGTAATGAACTGACCTAGAGTCGAGTTGGCATGAATTAGAGTTAAGTTTAAAACCTGAACTCAGCGACCCAGCAGTTCCACCTGAGGTGATTGCCAGGGGCCAGGGGCCAGGGGCCCGGGCAATGGGGCCCAGCTGCTGGTGGATGCAGGGTATTCTGGGGGTGCTGAGTTGGAAGTAGACAGTGGGACTAGTTGCACAACTTTGTGAATGTACTAAAAACCACTGGCCTGTGTGCTTTAGAAGGGTGAATGTTATGGCGTGTAAATTCTGTCTCTTTTTCCCCTCAATTCTTGAAATCAGCATGGTGAGGAGGGCAGGGAAAGGGAAGGAGCAGGAATGTCGGGGTCCCCAAAGCACAATGGCAAGAAGGGGGGAGGGGAGGATTGGGTCACGTGCACAGCCGTGTGGGGAAAGTGGAAGAGCAGATACAGTGGTGTGTCCTCAGGAAGCCTGCAGTCTGGTTGAGCAGAGAGCAGACACATATGACTCGGCTTTAAATAATACGAAATGACAGCAGCAAAAATGGAGAATGAAACTGATGGTTGCAAACATTTGAAGATTGATAGAATGTGTACTTGAGTCCTCCGAGGGTCGCTGTTTGGTCCCCAATGTCCCACAGCAGAGCATGCCTCCTGAGAACCTAGGAACCTTCTGGAGTTCTCACCCACTTCCGTCTCCAGTCTGGCTTCCTAGCTGCCTCGGTTTTGCTGCCGCCCAGGGGCGTCCTGGGAGCCGGTGCGGGGAGACGTTAATTTCGGGGCTTGACTGTCACTTCCCTTGGCTCCAGGTTGGACTGGTGTACATGTTTAACCTCATCGTGGGCACCGGCGCGCTCACCATGCCCAAGGCCTTCGCCACCGCTGGCTGGCTCGTCAGCTTGATCATGCTGGTGTTCCTGGGCTTCATGAGGTAAGAAGCTGTCACACGGGCCTGAGGGCGGGGGGCGAAGCTGAGGGCGCCTGCCCAGAAACCCATCAGTGTGAGCAAGTGTCCATAGGGGAAAGGAGGATGTCTGGGGTGAGTCCTAACCGGGGTGACCTGGACAGAGGATAGGTGATACACAAGTCTCCGGTGTCTGGTGCTAAGGGAGCAGCCACACAACCCTGACACATTAAAAACGAAGGCTTCCAGGTAGGCTTTGGAATGTTTCACACGGTGCTCACGTGTTCCTTCCCCGCTGGTGGACCTCCCCTGGTGTGCATTTCTGAGAAGATACCACCTAGTCACAGACAAAGAATCTGACCATCGTTGAAGGTGAGATGGAAAATCCATCCATGATTTGGAATTTTCTTAAGGCAGTTCACAGAGGAAGTGATAAACACACAGGCACACATCTAATCAATGTTACTCTCCCCTCCCTTGGGCCTGACAGCCAGTAGGAGGCCAGTGCCTTCCCAAGCCTTCAAAGCCTCCGCTCCTTGTGCTGGTGTGTCGGCCGGATTCACCACCGGGGCTTCTACCTGAGGCTCTCCTCCGGCATTCCGCAGACAGCTCTGAAGTCTGTGCCCCAGGCTGGGAAGGGATGTAGGACTAAGCACTTCCAGCCCACGCAACCAAATAGGAAGCCGCAGCTGTGGAAAAAAAGGTGGGAGGGAACAGCTGGCAACACCATCAGGAGCACCTCCCCTGGGAGAGGTGACACTAGGCAGTGTTCCTAGGTACTGGGGTACCCCACTGGACAAAACAAAGAGCCCACCAACTCTCCTTTTGGTGGGGAGACAGACAGTAAATAGTGAAAACATTAAATAAGTCAACTGTAGAATAAGTTTCAAGGGGATGAGTAATATGGAATAAACCCCACAAAGTGTAGCAGGGTGAGGGGACCTGGAGGGTGGGGGTCATGGAAGTTTTAAGTAGGCGGTCGGTGGCTGTGGATGGCAGCAATTAAGACCTTGAGGAGGCTGAATGGGATAGGACAATGCCCGTGTTTTTCAGTTTGTTCACACATTTTCTCTTGGGGGGGGGGAGCCTTAGGGAACTGGCTCATTACATTCTGTGAGCCCTGGCAGCCAAGAGCTCTCGTCCTTGTCCTTCTGTGACTCTGCTGTCCCCTTTAGAAGACCTTCAGCACAGGCGGACATCTAAATGGGAAGTGATTTTGGGGGGCCCCCAGGTAGGGGCCGCCATGCCCCCCTTCTTGCTCAATCCATTTATTTGAACATGATCAATGAGGTGGCTTTGTGCAACTATGAGAAGCCTCTTTACGCCTTAATTAAGATTGATTTTAGTTTTTCTTCCAAAAAGAAGGGAAAATCTAAAGTCCTTAAAAGGGTCACTTAGGCAAGATCATGAGAACCCTTTCTAGGAGGTGTCAAGGAGACTGGAATGGGAGTTTCAGAGCTGGCTGCCCCCCAGGATGGAGTACATGTGGATTTAACCCCTGTCCCACCTGCCACCTGACTGCTGGGCTCAGCAGTCAGCCTGGGGCAGGCGACAGCACTCAAAGGCTCAGGGTCCCAAACTGACAGCAGAGCCATGCTGGCCTCAAAAAAGAGGGAGAGGAACATTCCATCCCAGGTCGTTCCGGCAAGGATAGATCCACTCCTCAGGTTTTATTTATTAGCAGGAAGGCGGCCCTCCCCTGTACCTTCTGCTGACAGAAGCAAGCATTTGTGTGTTCCAGCTGTCGTCTAGTTCTCTCCAGTTTCTTTCAGAGGAAAAGAAAAGATGACTTTTCACTCTAGTCTGTCTTCTCAGCAAATGCCTGGTGCCACCTCCCAATCACCCCTTTGATTCAGGCCTTAAAATTGCAAGCTTATTTTAATATTAGCCGATTTAATATTAGGAAAGTAAAAATACTGCCAAAAAATAAAAAACACAGGGAATGGATTCCAGGGCCAAGCGTTCCTTTTCGATTATCCATGCCTGTGCTGCGTCCATTAGTGTGTGTAATTGGGACTTCACTGCTTGTCTGTATCCTCGCAAGGAGAGCTAAGAGCTGCCTGCTGCCCTTCCCGGAAGCCCTGGGAGGACCCTGCTGTGAATCAGCCTCCTCTTCGCGACTTCCAGCCTCCGCTAATGTCTGCCCTCCTACCTCTGCCCCCACCAGCCCCCTTCTTGGTGTGCGGTACTGCATTGCCCCAGGCTCACACTCTCTCCCATCAGCTTATTTCACTCCCCTCTCTCCTGTGCGTCAGAAATACATTCTAAATGTAAACAGGAACATCAAGACAAGGACACGAGGTGTCACATGTTCGCACACATTTTTTTTATCGGGTCAGACCCATCTTGAAAGTTCCCTAGGAAACAGCTCTCAGAACAGGATGCTTGGGGCTTTTTGGTCTGGTCAGGGCGGCGGATGGTTTTTCCTTGTTCTTGGTGCCTCCTCCAACCTCCTGCCTGCGTCTTTCCCCTGCAGCTTTGTGACAACGACCTTTGTGATGGAGGCCATGGCAGCAGCCAATGCTCAGCTCCACTGGAAGAGGATGGAGAACCGCCAGGTGTGTATGTGCCCTTGTCTCTGGGCAGTGCCTCTGGCCAGTTGTGTACCAAAGAGTCAGCCGTCAGCGGCCAGTTCTTTCCCTCGATGCGGAGGGCTCGTGTCCACAGCCCCACTCAAGGACCCTGTCCCACAGCTGAAGCGTAACAAAACACGTGCCGCCTCTGTTCTTGCAGCATTGCATCATGGCTCTTCCTTCTCCCCACCTTAAGCCAGCTCAGTCATTCGGAACCTCTGTACCCAGGAACCTAACATCCGAGTGCATCTGCCCCTTCTGATGTGACAGCGTGGAAGTGCTGAGAGCTTCCTAACCAGGTCCCCTCTAGAAAGCGAGAACAAAGGAAATGGGTTCTCCGTTGTCCCGGGGTTTTTCTGTAGTAACGTGCTCCTCCTTTTTCTTTACTTTTCTTCCTCCTCCCACCCGTCCTAGGAGGAGGAAGATGAGGACTCCTCCACGGCCTCTGACAGTGACAGTCTCATCCAGGACAACTACGAGCGGGCCGAGAAACGGCCCATCCTGTCTGTGCGTAAGTCTTGGGATTCCAGGCTGGCCTGCACTTCCCCTGGTCCACAGGTTCCCTGACCTCGTGGAGAGAGGCCCGGGTGGGCATCTCTGCAGAGACCCCAGGCACTTCCTGCCTGCAGGTCGGTTCCTAGTTCGGCACCGTGATAGAGGAAGAAGAGCAGGGCTCTGGAGCCCGGGGTCCAGGCTTCACCCCTGCCGGCTCCATCGCTTACTAATGTTTGCAGCTTGGGCAAGTTACATAAGCTTGGCACCCCAGTTCCCACCTCTCCTGCTGTTCCTGAAATGATTAAACACCTGGTTCAATGCCCGGTGCACACTGGAAGCTCGAGTAAATATCAGGTCTCTGCCCTCTCTCCTGTCTCCTTACACGCACGCACGCGCCCATGCATGCCTGACTGTCTCATGCCTGGTCCTGCTAAACCAGGGCGAAGCGTCCCAGCTTTCCCTCTCACCCCGCAACCAGCATCCCTGGGATCCCTGTCTAGAGACTGTTTTTAAGTGGTCAGAGCAGGAAGCATTAGGGAAAGTTTTCTCACGAGTTTGAAACGCTTAGAGATTTCATTATTCTAGCGCATTCAGCGAGCTCAACAACCGCCTCTGGGATCTTTTCCAAGTGAACAAACCACCTCGTCTTGTCCTTTGGCTCCACAGAGAGACGCGGATCCCCGAACCTGTTTGAAATCACAGACCGGGTGGAAATGGGACAGATGGCCTCCATGTTTTTCAATAAAGGTATAAGTTGTTCTTTTCAAGGAGGGGTGAGGGCACGGGGAAAGCTGGTCCTTCCCTGCAGACCTGGGCGCTTGGAATGGGGGTCCCACCTGGACGACGGGATAGCGCAGGCGCTGGGGAGGAGCGGATTGCTGACCTGCCCCCAGCACGTCTTGCACAGAGGCCTGGGCTGCTCCGCGTTCTGGGTGCCTTGTTCGGAATAAAGAAGTGGAGATCCTAAGCAGCTTTCCAAGGAGGGGAGCCCGTAGGCCAGCTGGTCGTGTTGTGCCTCTTGCCTTATTGCTTCTGACTTGTCTCTCTTTTCTCCTGACTTGTCTCTCTTTTCTGCTCTGTGTAGGACGACACAGAGCAGCCACCTTGTGACAGTGGTCAGAGCCCCTGTGCACGTGCACCTGTGCGTGCGTGTTTCTGTCTCTCTTCCGGGTGGCCAGCAGAGGGCGCTAGGAGCCCACTCACCGGCTGCTGTCTGGGAATCTGAGTGTCCAATTACGGACCTCTCCCCACTCTGTACCTGCCACTTAGCCAGCTGGGCTTCAAGATGAAAGTGTCCAACCCAGCTCAGGTGCTGGCTTGTTCAGCGTTCCAGCAGCAACACCTTATACCACCAGGGCAAATCTTGTTCTTTTGGAAAATGAGCGATGTAAGAGTTTTGTTTTTTAATGCCCAAACCTGTCCATTTTTCCTTCATAGAAGATCAGACACAGCTTAATAAATCCTTGTGTGTGCAGTTATCCTGGAAGGTATTCGGTCCCTTTGTTGGAACCCGTTTGCAGAGGGAGGCAGCTCCACCAGTGCTTCCCCTTGTGAAGGTGGCTGCACTAACTTAGAGCCGGGTGGGGACTGTAGAAACTGGAAGCTTCTTGGCTGCTCTGTAGGACAGTAAGCATTCCTTTTATCATTGGTGGTGTGATTTGACGGTCCACTCTGGAAGGTCGTGGTCATTAGCGAGAGGTGGCCCGAGAGTCTGAGTCCGCCCCCCGCTACCAGCCTTGTGGAGGGTTTCCAAAATTCATGAAACCAGACTGGTTGTGTCTGCCCACTTCTGTGCTTTTCCTTTGTTCCATTTCTGCCTCTCCCCATCTCACTAGACTAAGATAAGAGAGCGTAAACCTTTCCTCCTGGAAGCTGCCGTGGCCTCCTTCCAAATGCAGGCTTTTGAAATAAAGCGCACTTTGGAAGGCAGAGATGTACCTTCTAAACCTCCTTCCTAATTGTAATGTTTTATCGTCTCCTGATTTCCTTTAAGAATTCTAGGAACTCGTGGTTCTGTTTTGTCTTTTTCACCCCTACGGACGAGACTCCGAGTTGACCCAAGTCGAATAGAAAATAAGCACATTCGCGTGGGACCAGTCAGTCTCCTTAGGGGAGGTCTTCTTCTCATCTGCTCCAGGGTTTCTCAAGCTCGGCGCTGTTGTCATTTGGGCCGGATCATTCTTTGCTGTGGGGGCCTGTCCTGTGCAGCGTAGGATGCTGAGTGGCGTGTTTGGTCTCTACCCACTAGTTGCCAGTAGCACCTCCCAGTCGTGACAACCAAAAATGTCCTCAGATATTATCAAATGTCCCCAGTAGGAGTTGCGGGACAAAATTGCCCCCAGTTGAAAACCCATTGCTCTGCTCTAGTCCTAATTTCCAGATCATGACCTTCCTCTTTAGAAGGGCTGCCACCCTCCACAGAAGGCTCCCTTGGGGTCCAGACTCATTTTTTGTAATTAAAAATGCCGGGCATAGTCATTGCTGTCCTCTCAGGAAATTCATTGATCCTCCCACTTTGTGTCTAATAATGAAATTTATTGATCAGGGAGGGCCAGTGGCAGTTTATAAGCAGAGCTGACACGAGTCCGTGGGAAGGTGGAGGATGTGGGGAGTGGGGAGGGGACAGTGCCTCCGTACAGAGAGCATTGGTGGCAGAGCTTGTCTAAGCTGGGGCACAGGCTATCCTTGGAGCCTGGGTGTGAGTGGCAGACAGACCCCAGGGACCCCTGAGCTTGGACAGTGAACCTGTCTGAGGCCCTCCTAGGATCTTTCAAGAACCGTTTTTTTCCTCGTCTTTTTTCCCCAGACTCCTAGGAGCAGAGCCAACCTCATATAGCCCAGGAGAAACATGTCCCTGGCTTTCCCCCTGGGGACCCTAGAGGTTTTTCTGAGATGAGCCACCAGCTTTAGAAGGGAACTGTCACTTCATTTTTCTTTCTGTTTTCAATGAATCCAGCAGCTGGAGACCAGTGACATCAAAACAAGCAGTCAGTCTGAACGGGAGGTTGGCTGTCAGGGCTGTGACCCTGAAGTTGTGGGGCCCAGACACTTTCCTCAGAGTCTTTACAGCTGGAGTTACACAGGGAATTTAGCACAGGGGGCCTTCTCATTGTGCAGGAGTGGAGGCGGTCACGGACTTGCCAGGGTTGGGCAGTGAAACCAGTGGAATTAGGACCAGAGCCTGCACCCCCATCTCCTAGTCAGGCCCCTTGTGGCAGGAGGAGGGACCATGGTTTGCCTCTGCAGCGGGAGCTTCACGTTGAACACCTCCCAAGCCAGCATCCTCCCTTTCAGGTGCTTTGTAAGGACCGTGAACCCCTGTGGCTCCCTCTCCCCAGCCCCCAGGCCGCCTCTGCCCCTCCGGTGCTTGTCAGTAGGTCAGATTCAGAATGAGACGCTTGGTTTTCGGAAATCAAGGGCTTTTTACCCTCTCAATTTCAGCTTCAGAAGCTGGGCCATTCATTTCCGGTTATCTTCTCTTTGCTTTTCAATTCCTCAGTAGCAGTCTTTTGTCTTAGAGGCCTGTGTTTGGCTGTGCAGGGGGCCCTGGCCCACGCTCCTGCCTGGGCATCTCTCCTCCTTCCCCTCCTCCCCTCCACATCTCACATTCACCTGGCTCCCGTCTGCATTCGGAACCTCTCCCACCCTCCAGGCCTCACTTAGCCCCCTCGTCGGCGAGAGTCATGAGTAAATGTATCTCCTGCCAGCATCATGTGCCGGCCAGAATAAGAAACAGGACTTTGGAGTCGCTTTTCCACTCTTTTTGGAAAAAATATGCAACCTAGAGAACCGAGAGCTGTGAAAGAGGTAGAAGATGAGTCCTCAAAAAAAGCATGCCGAAGTCCCCCACTTGCTCCCTGACCGATGACTTTGTCCCTTCCAGTGGGTGTCAACTTGTTCTATTTCTGCATCATCATTTACCTGTACGGGGACCTGGCCATCTATGCTGCCGCCGTGCCCTTCTCCCTCATGCAGGTGTCCTGGTGAGTGTCCCCTCCCCACTACTGTAGCCAAGTGGGCTTCCTCGGGCAGTCAGGGCAGAGGCTCACCACCGAGGGGATCCATCAGCATCTAAAGAATGCGGGTCCCTGAGGCCCTTCCCTGCATGGACCGCAGCCAGCTGTGCCTGCTGTCCTTCCAGACACGCTCCACACCGCTGTCCCCTGCCCTGTCCCATTGGGAAAGTGACTAGGAGTCCCACTAGGGGCATTTCCTATGGTGCATGCCCTTAAAGACAGGAAAATGGGGTTCGTGGGAAGTCAGATTGTTGGATGGACAGCAGCTGTAGAGGGAAGGGAGGCTCAGTGGCTGTCATGTTCTCTGTGCTTCCAGCCAAGCAGGCAGGGCCACACTGAGCCATTGTTCTCTTTATCAGCAGCGCCGCTGGCAACGACTCCTGTGGTGTGGAGGCCGACGCCAGGTTCAACGACACGGACCTGTGCTGGGGGCCCCTGCGCCGCGTGGACGCCTACCGCATCTACCTGGTGAGTGGCCCGCCTGGCTCTGCCGTCCTGGGCAGCCTGGGCAGCCGGGGGGTTGGAACCACCTCTACTCCCCAGGGAACGCTTTCCTCCAGAAACCAAGGTCTGCACAGCTCCACACTCTGGCTTATTACTGGGGCCTCGGTTTGGGGTACAAAATGGACCGTGTCACTGAGACTCTAGCCCCAGAATGTCCTGGCGACCAGGCCTCCGTCGTATGTGGTTTGGGGTTGGCATTCAGATCATTGCCAGCTCCAGGGCGGTGAACTCTTACCAACTTAGCTGAGAGCTTGAGGGGCACTCTGAGCAAAGCTCTGTTAGGAGCACCAGAGCTAATTTTCCAGAGACTCCATGATTTGACCGCCCTCCTGGCCAGCCCAACAGCATACAGGTGGGGACACCAGGACACCTGACAGGGCAGGCAGGACTACGGCATCGTGCGGCCGCCCCTGACAATCAACAGACAGGAAAGGGTCAGCCCGGCTCTCCCTGTCTTCCCTGCTCCCCCAGGCTCCTCCTTGATTGCTTTGTGCCCTGGGTGGGGACAGCAGGGGGAAGAAGTAATAGATACAAAAGGAGAGGCAGTTACTTATCTCTGCCTGCTTTGTGGGTGGGACTCAGGAATGTTTCTCTTTCCCCTTTGCAGTATCTGTTAATATTCTCTGCTTCCTCTTGGTCCTCCTTAGCCCTGACACAAATTTAGGTGTGCCAGGTGACACACAGTGTGACACGTGGCCACTGAGATGATTGGGAGGCAGGTCCGGGAGAGCTGAGCTGTTCGCGGAGTTGGCCTCTTAGCTTAATCATCCCTATCCTGGCAAAGCTCCCTGTAGGACCTGCCAGCGGTGTTATTTGGGTCTGAATCTGTTAACCCCTAGGGCTGCTCACTGAACGGTGGTTTTGCCTTCCCAGTCCCACCCCATAGACCTACCAAAGGAGTCCTTTGGCCCAAATCATGGGAGACATTTGTTTTCCTCTGCATTTCTGGAGCAGCCCAATGTTTCTTACACACATTCCGCTCTGGCTGGGGGAGCTCAGGTACAATGCTCCTAAAAGAAAGCTGAAAGAATTTTAGCCGAGCTCTGCCCTCCGCAGGTCTGGTAGCTGTTCGGTAGTGATTTGGCTTCCTGGCACCCTTCCCCACTTCCCCAGCCTTGGGGGTGGGCAGAGTAACTCGGGGCATCCAGGAGAACCCAGACCTGCCAGCCTCTTAGCATTTCAACAAGCCGTGATTGATAAAGTTAGCAAAAGTGTTAGTAAATGTAAGAACCCACCTAGAGCTCTAACTAGTGTGGGCAGAAGGAGATGGAGGAAGGGGGCTGACAGGATTGGGGGGCAGTAGCAGGGCCCGTCAGGTGGGTGTCTCCCTGGGGGGGCCACGGGAGTCTGTACAGAATCGGCCTGGCAAAATTGATGTGGAGCCCGTGGAATATTGGCTGCTGCCGTTTGCCTGGTAAATTATTTAGAAGCATTATTATTGCCTTATTAAATTGTTCCTTCACTTATTTATTCCTGTAAAGCTTCCATATGATGGAAGCCTCGCTCCCTGAATCTTAATAACTCTCTGACCGAACAGAAGGAAACCTTCAGGAAAGCAGACAGGCATTAATTACTGCCTTCCTCTCCCAGATAGTATACTTATAACTTATAAAGCTAATTGCCACCAGGCCTGCAAAAGCTACAGCAATAGGCAAGCAAGGGTGAGCAGAAACAGCCTGTTCTCTCTGGGTTGTTGATACCCTTCCTCTCCCCACGCCCCCTTCAGTCCACTGCTGAGGGCTTCGGTTTGCCCAGGAGGTTTTATGCTCCGATGCACTCTTCTGCCTGGTTTAGAGAAATGCAAGGCAGATGGACCTTCCCATTGTCTCCAGAGTTTGTGTGTGGCTCCCAGGGTCCCAGGCTTCTGCAGAACAGTGTCTCCTGAACCTACATGCTGGGTGTTCTCCTCCCTCTGCAGGCTCCCCCTGAGTGAGGTGGGAGGAGGGGTTGGCAGGTGTAGGTTTCCTTCCTGGGTCCTGAGCTCTCTGTTAGAAGTGGTGATGGCTTCTTTCCCTCCCCAGTCTGGCCTATGGGGCTCATCCCTCTGTCTTCATTCCATCAAGTGGCCTCTTTGGATCACAGGGGACGAGGGTTTCCTTTTCCCTTTGCACCCCAGTCTTTCACATTCAGAAGATTGTCCTTCCCTTCTGGAGACTCCCGTGCACCTCTTTCTACCAGCTGTTTCTGATTTTGTCGCCAGCCAGACTTCACCAAAATGTGGGGCAGGACAGTGAGCATATGTCAGCCCCCTTCCTCCCCAGGTGCAGTCACCTGTCTGTCTTAGGGAGATGCTGCACCTGTCTGGCCCGCATGTTTAAAAGGGCCTCCGCAGGAACACTTCATTGAAATGCTAAGAGGCTAGCAGGTCCGGGGGATAAAGATACAGGCTTTTATTTTGTGGTTTAATTTTCAGAAAGTCCTCTGGAAACGATCTCGTCCGTGTCTTCTTGGGAATGCTGAGATGCACGCCCAGAATGAGAATATTTGGGATATTAGCTCTCTCCGAGGCTGGCCTGTGTGTAGCATTGTGATTACTTGTAAGAAGGGAGCTTCCTCCACCAGCAGCTCCCAGTCGCCTCCCAAAGCCCTTGACCTTAACAAATGGAAAATTCCTCCCGCCCCCCCCCCCCCCCCCCCCCCGCCCCCTGCAACCTCCGCCCACATTCTCTGATTGCCAGTGCAGCTGAGATGAGTCAGTTTCTCCATCTTCTTCTTTGGAGTGGCCACGTTACAGGGCGCTGTGAGGCAGGGGGTCCTGTGAGTCACGTGCTCTCCAGGGCGTCCCAGCAAGCTGCCACAGCTGGAGCCAGCAGTGACCTGGGCCCTGTCATGAGACCCCATGAGAACTGACATCAGGACCTGCCTTCAGCAGGCCATGGAGTCTTAGAACCCCAACAACCCCCCTCCTGCTCCTTTGAAGGATCAAAAGGAAAAGTGTTAGATGCTCCAACTCTTTCAAACCAGCAACCTTGCCTCCAGGCTGGGGATATCTTGGGACTCTTTCTGCAGAGCTTCTCTGGCTTGGGTAGGAAACAAAGCCAGGATTTAAGTTTCATTCTTTCCTGTACAGTGAGCAGGAGTCTGGGACCACTGGTGAAGCAGTAACTTTGTATATAAATCAGGCCCATCCAGGAATCGGACTGTCCCGAGTGTCTGGGAAACGGGACATGCGTCGCCATCCCCTGGAGTCAAGGGCACTGCCAGGCGCTCCCGTTTCACTTCCTCAGATGCACGTGCTTCTCAGCCTGTCATTCACACCCCTGCCTGGGTTCTGGGCCCTGTCATTGCTGCCTCAGGAGTGTCCAAAGGAAGCCCTGGGGGTACAGTGGGATTCCCCAAGTGCTGGAAGCTCCTGGCTGTTCACAGGAGCGGCATCCACCATTTACAGGTGGACAGACACTGCTGCTGGGTCACCAGCACCCAGCAGGCACTGGCCACGCAGAGCCGCGAGCGCAGATGGCAGAGCGGAGCGCTTCCTGGCTGAGACTTGGCCGCAAACTGGCGCCGGTATTGAGTGGGGGACCCTCGTGGGCTGCCTCGGAACAGAACAAGGTCACCCTGGTTGCCATCCTGCCCTGAACGCAGGAGCTGAGATCTGCCTCCAGGGCATGGGTGACAAGGGAGAGAGAGACACGTGGCTTACAAGTGCCCGGCGGATGACCTGCCACCCTCTGCCGCACAGAGGGGCTTCTCCCCAGACTCCCTCCAGACATCCCCTTGAAGAAGCAGGGTGTATGCTGGGGACCGCAGGGGAGTTTTGTGTGCTGGACTCCCTTCCTAGAGGTGTAGGTAGGCAGTCTGCAATTCGAGCTCAGGCTAACGTTGGAAGGGTCCTCCCGGGCCTTCCCCAAGCGTCCTGGTTTCTTTCTGTACCAGGAGGCCGTGTTTTCTGGTTCTGTCTTGGCTTAGTCTTACATAGCAACTCTTGCCTCTGTACATTTGCAATACTTAAAGCAAAGCAGTGTGCAGTCCCGTGTAGAGCCAAATGGTTTCTTCCTAAAACAGTACCACCCGAGAGGAAGGCATTCTTTTTCTGAGGGTGGAGAAGGGAGTAATGCACCCCCAGGGTAGGGCCGTGCCAACCTGTGACTGGTCCTTCCCGCTGTGGTTTGTCTTGCACTGGCTTAGCGTGCTACCAGCTACTTTCTCATTTCTGGTTTTGTCCTCTTGGCCACGCAGCAAGGTCCATGACACCATCCCGTCTTGCAGCAGAGAAAACTGGCACTCGGAGATAGTGACTTCCTCAGGGTCACAGAGCTGAGACAGAGACGGGAGCCCAGCCCAGCCCCGTCCTCTGGCCCTGGTGACACAGACTTGCGGGGCTAGCAGGGTGGCCCCGATGCCAGGCCCAGGTACGGGGGGCAGGTCGCGCCTGTTCGTCGGTACTTGGAGCTGCCATTTGCGGAGGGTTGGGGCGATACTCCTGAGGATGGTGTCTGTGTAGTGATCCGTGTTTGCATATCCTGCTGGTCTGCCTGGTCGATACACTGTCTTCTTGCTGCCCCTCGCTTCACTCAAGCAGCGTTGTAATTGAAGGCTTCTTCCCAAGGACGTCCCCCTTCCCCTGCCACGTCTCTCTTTGTTCTTTCAGCATCAGCCACTGTGCCCTGGGGCGGTGGCATCTGCGAATAAGTGGGTCACTGCTGCCTTTACTTGAATATTTATTCTTACCAATTCTGGGTCAAGAGGTGGCCTAGAGGCCTTCAGGACCAGTGTGGAGGGAATGTCCAAGTGGGGCCACAAGTTCTAGCGGCAGCAGGGACTTCACAGGACTTGGGGGCGCTCAGGGACACTGCTGCACACGTACAGGGCACCACCGTGTGCTCCCAGAGCACAGCTCCAGTAGGGTTCCATGTGAAGGGTGCCCCCCGCAGGCTGGAGGAACTGACAGGACAGATGAGCTTCTTTATGGAAGGGTCTGATGGGTTGGCTGCATCTGGAAACAGAGCAGATCCTAAGTCCAGTAAATGGGAGCAAGCTGAGGAGAGAGTCCTGCCTGCCGCACGGCAGGGAGCAGGGTGTTGCTTCCAGCATCTGGGACATCCTTCCTAGGGTGGTGACTGTTTGGGGACCCAGGACTACCAGGGAAACCCGTCTTTTCATTCTCTTTCTTCCTCTCACAATGTGCCTCTGTCAGCTCCTCCTCGTTCAGTTCTGGAGGCTCCAGAAAGGTCTAATTTCATTTGCCGTTCACCCTTTTCTCCCCACTTGTCCATGGGAAGATGCCCGTCTTCCTGGGTGGCCACCGCGGGAGTGGTGAGGGGAGCAGCTTTCCTGGCCCAGGCCCAGGCCTGGCTGGCGCTGGGAGCTTGGCCTGGTGGAGATCTGTGGTATCTTCAGCCAGCTGCTCTGGTTCTGTGTCGGCACGAGCCTCTGGGAGGACCCCTGGCCCAGGTACAGTCCCGCCCCCCATGTGCTGAAGCTCTGCTTTCCTCACATTATCCTGGGTCTAAGGAAGAATGAATTTCTGCCCCACATCCCAAAATGCGTGTGCCCACTACCCAAACAGGAGCCGGGTGAGTGAATTCTATCTTGAAACAGTGACCAGCGCTCAGATTGAAATGAGTGACTTTAAAGGATCAGCTGGTGTCTTTCTTTTTCAAGGAAATCAATAATACAGGGACAGGCCTGTATTTTTCTTTTTGTCTTTTCCCCCTACGGAGCTGTCTACATATCTCATCCTGGGAATGACTTCTTGTTTTTTGGCATGCTTTCCATCTCCCAGCCCCAGCCCCAGCCCTTTCTAAATGAAATTCCAATTACTCTGTCACTCACTCCGACACTGGTTTCTCTAGTGAACTCCTGCCAAGGGACCCTGTAAGCCCCCACTACCCGCTGCGGCCTCCAGTCCATCCCCAGGCCTGCCCAGCTGCTGCCAAGGGTTGCTGCGGACCAGCCCTCACCTTTCTGAGGAGACCTGAGTAGCACAGTGACTGCCGCCCCCCCCTTCCCAGCACCTTTGGGTGTTTGGCCTGAGCTTCCTCCTCCAGCTCAGTGAGAGGGTTGTTTTTATTTTCTTGTGACTCTCAGGCACAGGCGTTCTGTCGGCTGACGTTAAGCCCGCCATCCATCACACCCCACCTCTGCATGGCCAGTACCTGACACACCAGCTTAGAGGACGATGCTTGATCCCCCAAACTCCCGTCTTCATGCTCCCAGTAAAGAGACCAGGTTTGGGGAATCTGGATCACAAGCCCATGGGAGTGGTTTCTTCTGGACGGTCCCCCCCCACACACCTCCCCCAAACCTCAGAAGCTGCTCGCTTGTGCATTAGTTGCGTTCCTCCAGGCTTGACGGTGTCCTCCTGGGTGGAGAAAACGTGGTTCCTACTGCTGAGCCAGCTGACTGCCAGACCCCTTGTCACGATGGCAGTTTGTCTCTCTGCCCCTGTTAGAATGCCCTGGATGTCTACCCCCATCTCTGTGATCTGGAAAGTCATGAGTACATCCTTGCAAATACCACTCGCCCAAGGCAAGCCAGTCTTATTCCTGGATAAGTGGGAAAATGTCATTTTGACTTTGTCTGTTTTCTTACCCTTTCACCCTGCCCCCCCCCCCCGCCCCCAGTTCACCCAGAGAAGTACATGGAGACAGGGCAATTATCTTGTGTACTATTACCTGGCCTCCACCACCCCCAGCCCCATACTCAACATCTCTTAATAAACCCCATTATATGAAAGTCCAAATGTGTAAACAGGCCAGGGGGGTGATTATTTGTTACAAAATGATTCGTTGCTTTACAGAAGGACTTGCCAGCAGGTTTCTCTTAAGTACTTCCATTTCCCTAGTGCGTTTGAAATGTCATTCTGTGAAAATGAAGTCTTTATAAATCGGACTTTCAAAACCCATCTCTTGTGTGAAGGTGCAGAAATCTGAGTCCCAGTTCATGTAATGGGCAGCGTGGGATTGGGGTGGCGTCACAAGCAGCCCACCTGAGAGAAATCAGCAGGCCACACGCACCCCCAGGCTGGGAGGGCTTCCTGCAGCTTCCGTGCACACCCACGGCCCACACTCGTGCACAGGCCAGTTTGGTTGGGAAGCCTCCAAGTAGGTCTCCGTGGGGAGCGTCCATCCCTGCTGAGGACCTTCTGCGCTGTGCTTTTTTGGGACCATTTTTATCCACACTTCACACTGATCCCAAGCTGACCCAGAGCTTGAGGCTTGAGCCCTCCTCATCTGTGAGTAGCTCAGTCGGGGATGGTAACCTGCTGTTCTTTGCTTCGCAAGCTACCTGGCCTGCCCCTGACTGCTGACCCGTGTGTGTGTTCAGTCTTTTCCATCAAGAAGCGGCTCCAGGCAAATGCCCAAAACGCTGCAGCCCAGGCCATCTCCATGCTCTGCAGCCCCTCTGCTTCCAAACCTCCCATTTCCGGGCCAAGAGCTAAAAATGACTTTGTATTCTTCAAGGAAATGTCCCAGTTATTGATTCCCAATCCCCTGCTTCCCCCGCTCCTTTTTTTTTTTTTTTTTTGCTTCATCTCCCCAAAAGTGCAGGAAAAAACTGTAATCTAAGGAATCCAGCAGCCTTCCAGTAGTTTTAGCGTCATATGGAATGTGTTTAAATATTTTGCACTAGTGGAATGAAAACCGTGCCAAACCATTTTCCTCCTCCAGCTCCGTGTCTCTCTGATGCTTTTATTCCATGAAGATGGGTGCAGAGTCCTGGCGGTGGCCCTGCAGAGTTCCGTGAAGCGATGCTACTCCCAGAATTATGTTCACAGTCTGTTACAGGGTGTCTATTATAAGCAGAATCTGGTGTCTTTCTAAATAGCGCCCCAGGGCACTGGTGGTAATTGTTTAATTAATTGAAGTGCTCATACTAAAGTAATAGCCGCGCCTCTCCGTCGTCCCAACCAGCATGCTACCCTGCAGACCGTGCAGAGAATAGAAGTATCTGTGGGCACGTTCTCCAGACTGTGGGCTGGCCCTGAGGTGACAGCAGAGCAAAGAACGCCAGAGGGTTTACGGAAGCCAGCAGAGTGGTGCCCGGACACCGGCATGACTGGCATTAAGCGGAGATGAACGATTAGGGTGTGTATGAATGATTAATTGCTGATTAATTAGCATGAGCTCGGGATGTCTTGTGGATTAGCCAAGAGTAGACCAAGGTACATGTTAATAAGCCTTCAAGTGCGAAGGGAGGTACTGCAGGGGGTGTTGTGGGGCAGAGGTTGGGTCCAAGTGTGAATCTAGAAGGAAGCAGAGAGCACAGCAGGGCAGACCGAGTTTGGCCATGGGAAGAACTTCCTTTAGTCACGGGATTGAGACGTTCTAGGTAAACCTTGAGAAGAGAAGGGAAGAGACCACCAGGCCGGGTGTTGGGTGCTGACTGGGGCTGGAAGACAGACAGACACACATGTCTGTGACAGCCAAGTGGTCCTGGCAGCTTCCTCCTCACCGCTCTAGGGGGGCTGTGCTCCACCCCAGAGACAGCTAACTGGCCTCCAGGAGACTGCCCAGCCGTTCCCTTCTCCCAGATCAGGAACAGGAGCTTCCACTGTGTCTCCAAGTTTGGTTCCAGGACCCCTAATGTGAGAATGCCTTCAGACACTATTAAAAATACAGATTGCTGGGTCTCACCCCAGGCCCTAATGTAGCAGAATGTAGGGCCGCAAGCCCAGGACTCTGCATTTGCAACCAGTTCTGAGCAGGATTCTGTGTATGCTCCCCTGTGAGAACTCCTGCTGGCCGAGGACCCCCCACAGGAATAAACGGTCCTGCCTGCTCTGGTCTCCCATCCAGAACGGCTTCTGGAGCCACAGCTCTGGAGGCAGCTGTCAGGGACCCCCTGTGCCTTGCCTCCTCCAGGGAGACGGTGGCCAGACGTGCCCAGATCGCCAGCCTGGTGTCATTAGTAGCTGGAGTTGATGCCTCGGGCTTCGGTGCCAACAGGGAACAGCATCACTCCTGCTCTGACCAGACTGGTTTCAGACTCTGAGTGTCCTCAAGAGAAAAGGGCCTCCAACAACATACCGTTGCCAATGGCTGCTTTGTTACCTGGGGCCAAAAGGCCCCTCTCGGGTCCCTACAGAAAGCGCTCTCAGAGCCCAGCATGCCAGTGCCACAGGGAGGCCTCACTCTGACCACCAAGTAGGGAGGAAGCTGGAGAGATATTAGTGTGGTTTCTTATCCCCAATTCCACAGAGCTCCTTGATCAGCCAGCGTGACGTGCTGTCTCCCCTCCTTCCCCACCTCCAAGGTTACTCAGTGCCGGCAAAGAATCCTGTTCCAATCCTGCTCGGTTTGGGTCTATTTCGAGGTCACACGTCAGCGGGGGGAAGGGGTGGAGCCAGCTCCGCCTGTGCTGCTCCTCTCTGCAGGGCTCCCGTGTACTGGGCACCTGACTTCCTTCCCTCCCTCCCCCAGCTCCAGCGCTGAGCATTCCCACCGCCATCCGCCCTTCCTGCATAGAGACAAGTGGGTAGAGTGGAATGAGGAAGGGAAGGTGCCGAGAGCATCTGCAGTGATTGCCTGGCACCTCTCCGCGAGCTGTGCACAGAGGGCAACGGCTCTGCGTCCTCGCAGCCCCAGGCTGGGGCACCACAAGCAATCAGCTGCTAGCAGGTTAACCCTGCCTGCTCTAAGGTCCATGGGGCACACACACCGCCCCATCACTGAGAGTATCTGAGCAGCTTAATTCCTGACAGAATCAGGTGGTTGAGGGTGTGACAACTTTCTTGCCCGGATGATGGGGGGCAAGATTGATGGCCTAGAGGCTCCCACCCCTGTCACTCATGACACAGTCCATGGTGCACAGAATGCTCCCCAACCCACCTGCTCCCAAGTCCTCTAGTTCCAAGGACCTGTAAGGACCGGTTGACCCCAGCCTGGCCCCAACAGCCATTCCCAGCCTCTGGGTCATGTGGCCAAGCAAGAGGAATCCCTCCAGCTTTCTGTGTGTGAGGCAGTGGCACAATTCCTCTGCAGGCATGGTCCTGGGGAAGTACGCCCTGTCCCCACCCTCTCCCTTCCTTGACATCCTGTGTACATAGACCAAGACACAGAGCTGGTTTGATTCTCTGTGGAGAGATTTCAGTGGCTAAATCTGGCCACTGAAATGAGGAAAGCCTTGCCTCCCTTCCAAGACCTGTTTCTTTTGGCCGCAGATGGTTTATTGCAGCCTGCCCTGGACACATGCACCTTCCTCGCTCTGGTTCCATGGGGCCCGCTGCATCCCAGGTGGACAGGAGTGTATCCGCATGCTTTCTCTCCCCACCCCCCAGAACCTGTAGTTCAAATGATTTAAAGTCCCTTTCAAACCTCGTCCCATTAGAAAAGAGAGGACTCCCACCCAGGGGACACAGGAGAGCCATGGAGCCCACTTGTCCGCCGAGAGGTGCTGCTCTCGGGGCCCTGGTCCCTGTCGTCCAGGTATGAGGATCGCCCCAGCGTCACGAGGTTTTATGTTTCTGTATGTCATTCTTTCAGCCCTGCTTTTAGGCAAATCTAACGGCCATTTCCCTGCTAAAAACCTTTTAGCAGCTCCTCTCCGTAAGACAGTGTCTGAACTTAATGAGGCACAGTCTGTTCCAGTCTCCTTCTGGAACCTTCTCTCTCACCACTGCGCCCCCCCCCCCCACTGGCCTTATAAACGCTGTGCACTTGTGTGGCTCCGTGCCCTTCGTTTGCCTTTCCCTTGCTTCAGAGTCGGGCAAGGGCTTGCTTATTCCAGACTGAGATCGAGGCCCCTTCCCCTGAGACACCTGCAGCCCACCCTCCTCTCCCCTCACCTCTGCCTGGCGTTGATTGGCCTTTTATAGAGTTCAGCTGCTCTGCCTCACTGTGAGCTCCTCGAAGGCAGGGCTGTGCTTTGTTCACCTGGCCGTCCAGAGCAGCGTGGGGCCTCACACAGGAACTTGCTCTGTGAATGAGACCACTCTCGGGTGGGCTTCCACTGCTGGGTCTGTGGCCGGGCATGGGTGCGAGTCCCTCCGTCAGCCCTGGTACCTGCTGACACCCAGGCTCACCACAGCTGGTGGCCGCTGCTCCAGCCAGAAAAACTCCATGTCCAGCCAGCCCCTCCTTTCCCAAAGGCACGGCTGATCCTCTGCCCCTCATTGCCCGGACAGAAGCTACCCTTCAACAAGGACTACGGGCACCCTGTCTTTGGGGGCTGGAGGTGGAGGGGAGCAGTCAGAAGCTGTCTGTTTGCCAGGAAATCGAGGAGGGCTCACTGCCCATCTCTTTCTCTTCCGTCCCCTCTTTGGTGCCTGAGATGTGAGCAATGAGGTATTAGAACAGGTGCCAGCTCCAAAGTCAGGTCTGTTTCTCCAGGCAGAGCCCCCAGCCCTCTGCCTGTTTCACCCCACTTCCCACAGCCTCACGCACACACACCCCCTGTGTCCCACCCCAGGCTCTTGTCAGAATGTCTCAAAGCCCGCCAAGTTCAAGACCAGGCGTTGGTCTTTTCACCTGGACCTGTGGGTGTGGGCTCCAGCTCTCTCTCCCGCTTGCGAGGAGCCAGGCTGGCCTTTACAAAAACCCAGGTGGCTGCTAATCATTGAGTGAGTGACTGTGGGTTTTCCACAATATTTATCTTTTCCCCCCAAACCACAAGGGTTGCAGCTTTGGCATCAAATCCTTGGAACTCTGCCCACCCCCGGGTACCATCTGGCCTTTCAGCTGAAAAAGAGAGACAACACAGGCATGCAGTCTTGTCCAATAAGAGGGCGAGGGGGACAGCAGCCATGCCAGGCTGACGCCATTGGACCAGCCCGGCCCCCGAGGGAGCCAGGCATGGAGGGGGTAGTGGGCACTCTTCCTCTAGGACGTAATGAAGGGAGGCAGTGAAATGCCCTAAAGAGGGTCTGGGCCTTGGCTGTGGAAACCCGAGTTCTGACCTCAGCTGTGTCTCAGCTATGAGCTGTTAGACAAGTTATTTAATCCCCACAACCTTACTTTTCTGACATGGAGGCAGTCATCCATTTAAAGGGTGTCAAGATTAAAAAGAGATCTTAGATGGAAGATGCTATCATGTCAGGCTCACAGTGGATGCCCAGTAATGGTTCTCATGCAGGTCCTGGGAGCCTCTTTCTTCCCTGTCCCCAGGGCAAAGCCTCCTCTGCGTGACGGACCATCTCCTCGGGAGTGTCAGGAAGCTAGGGAAGGCTCTAGGGGCAAGAGTGGCGTGTTTGGGGGTAGAACTCTCCCTCCCTGCCAACAATTTCGCCTCATAAGGCAACTCCCCAGCCATGTCCCAGCTTGGGGCTTGGAGGTGACATTGGGGGTGATACCTGGCCGGTGTCTGGGACTTGTCCTGATTCCAACGGCGGGGGGCCAGGAGGAGGTTCTGAGGTTGTGGTCGAGATGGCTGGAGCCACGGCAGCACGCGTACTGGAAAGACGTGGGCTCCCTCCAGCCGTCGTCACAGTACATGGACCATTTCCCGGTGGCGTGTGGCCAGGCCACCCACCCTGTGCTGAAGGAGACCTCTAGTGGGTTGTGACGTTTCTCTCTCTCCCGGGCAGCCCCTTCTCCCACCATCTTTAAAACCGTTAAGCAATCAGGCTCTAGGTGAGACATCACACTGCTCGATAATAGAAGCTTGTGACGAGTGTCCTGACCTTTCTTATCACCATCTATGGATTAAGGAGGAGACATGCTCTCTCTCTCCTTTTTTTTTTTTTTTCTTTGCCTCCCAGAGCAAAAACCATAGGTTTCAGACCCCAGGTCTCTAAGGATTTCTGTCTCGTCCATGTAGGGCAGGGGGTGTCTAGAGAAGGAGGTTCCGTAAAGGAAGTTATCTGGGTTCTTTTCTAGGTCTCTGCTTTGTTTCCAGTTGCCGTGAGAAGGAGGAGGCAGAGGTGTTGAGGAAGAGACCTGGGGGTGTTCTTGACTGTCTAACAGTCAAAGGCAGCCTTTCAGTGAGTGCGTTGGGGAGTAACCGAGCCAGCCCAGAGCTGCTTTCCCAGTGCCCTGGCTGTCTCGGGGCCGACAGGGCTGCAGACGGCATCACCCAGGCTCCTGGAGACTGGAGTGAAGCTCCGGGGGCCTGGGCCGTCCTGTGTTGGGCCCTCCCCTCCAGCGTGGGTGCTGATGGTCCAGGGAGCTCTCGTCCCGCACAGCCTGCGCTGCGGCTGCCACTTGATTCCGGGCCCCGAAAGCAGCTGCTCCCTCAGCTCTGTCCTGGAGGCTCTCATCCATTCTCTTCCTGCCACAGGCGACTGAATTCACACGTGGGAGGCTGCGTTCTGGACTGTGGCAGCTGGAGCTATCCGTGGGGAGGTGGCGGGGGTTGGGCAGCCCTGGCCCACCAGGTCACTGGGGACAGCGTCAGGGAAAAGAGCAGCCTCCCCTTCCATGGTTTCTCCCCGAAATTATTCTCCCAGGCTCCCTGGTAGCGTTTTCACAAAGGTGGTTGAGTGTCAGCTCAGTGGCCCGTCTGTGTCTGGGCCGAGAAGGGGCCCAGGGCTCCATCCTCTTCTCAGTTAACCGGGCACAGGGACTTGTCTTCTTCCAGCTCCCTGAGCGGGGGTTTGACTCGCTGTTGAGCCTTTCTCTTCTGGATCTGGTTTCTTGCCTCTGTTTCGTAGCTCAGCGGCTGCTTTAGAACTCACTGTGGGAATCCAGACCTGTTTGGCTTATTACTGCCTTTGCTTGGGCCTCAGCACCCCCTCTCTTGGGGGCTCAGTGCTCTCTTCTCCCAAGGACTCAGCGCCCTCCTCTCCCGGAGGCTCAGTGTCTTCCAGCAAGTAGAGACTCACCTTTTCACGCGAGCTGCAGGCGTTACATATCTCCGCACTATTCAGAATGGGGCTGACTTGTTTGGCATAAGCAGACTTGGTTTTCTGCTGAAAGATGTCGTGAGGTAACAGTTGGATTCCAAGTTGACTTCTAGGTACTAACTCTCTGTTTTTATCTTCTGGCATCACCTGACTCTTTCAGTCTTTTCATGCATTCAGGAAATGCCTCCCAAGTACCTTCTAGGCTGGGGTTTGGGAGGGAGAGGTGGGCCCAGGCTTTAGACGCCATGGTAACTTGCTCTAAGCAGCAGTTCTGGGGTGGTGTTGGGCAGACGAATCATGGCTGCAGAGTGGGTAAGTGCACTCACAGAGGCGCCCCAGCCTCTGTCTTCATTACTCTCCACCAGGTAAACGGTACTTGAGGGATCGGTGGCGGAGAGATTGGCAGCGTCTCCCTCATGCTTGGGTTGGTGTCTGAAGCCCAACAGCCTGTCCTGGTAGAAGGTCCCCCTCCCACCACAGCTGCTCGCATCCCTGGGTCACTCAGACCTGGGCTGGGCCCTTAGAGGGTTCCTGCTCATCTCCTGCCCTAGGGGTTGGGGGGGGGGGGTTGTCGTTTCTGAACCCTCATTCTCACGCTCAGACAACCTCCTCTAGATGGCGTGATGCATCTCATCCTGGGTTTTTGGCAAATAAGCTGCTATGATGGTTCACTGGGCTTGGCACACGCTACCAACATGACTTTAGGCCCAGCACCTGTTCTCATTCCCTCACAGGCATTTGGTCGGGAAGAACGTGAAGCCCCCTAAAGGGCATTTGGACCATTACTGCACTTGGGTGGAGGACATGGAGTCCAGCAGGAATAGTACTGACATGACCTTCTTTGGCTGGCGGGCCTCACTCCCCGCAGTCCTTTCTCCTCCCCCACCCGGGATGTTGGGAGACAGATGCGCGTGCTGAGGTGGGTGTGTGGTGATACCAGTCGGGTCAGGCGGGCAGGGCTAATGGTCACTGATCGCCTCTGTGCACACGGAACGTGCTTGGAGAAGTTCAGCAATGCTCCGGGGCCTCACAGCCGGGCAACATCAGGACACAACACCCCCACACCCCCATGTCAGTGCATGGGGCCCTGGAGTCGGTGGCCCCTCCACTGTCCCTGGCTGTCTCAGAACGCCCCTGCTTTTTTGAGGATGAAGCCCCAGACATCATTCAAGTTGGGAAAATGCGTGTAAAAACCCCCCAACCAAAATGTTCAGAGCCACTTGAGAAACAAAAATTGAACCCTTGAACGTTTCTTCAGTGTACTTCAAGGACGGTAGAAAGTTCCATTCCCACGTAGGGATGGGTTCCCGCTGAGTTGCCATTAACCCCAATTAACTCTTAACCCCTCGAACCTGACAAGGACAGCTTTGCAGTCTGTTCATCTGCTTCCTCTACCACTTGAAACACCCTCCAGGACCAGTCCAGAGAGCTCAGCGGTGCCATCAGCATGGTGCCATCTCCGCCTGAACCAGCCCTGAGCCCTGAGCCTGCCAAGCCCGTGTGCCCTGCAGTCAGCTCCCGCAGATCCTGTGTGCTTAGGGTCGAGCAGGCAGCACATCGCGTGTCAGCTTCCAGCCTTGCTTCGTCACCCCTGCTAACAGAGTTAACAGAGAAATCCGACTCGCCCCAACCCTCGAGCAAGAAGGCTCTACGTGGATTCTCTGGCTTTTATGTTGGAACTCTGGGGGCAGACAGGTGGAGCGAAGAGAAAGCTTCTGATGGCTGCATTCTTGGCTCCTGGAAGCTCCATCTCACAGCACGGTGGGAGCCACAAACAAACCCCCAAACCCTGATTTTTAGAGGGAAATAAATAATAAGCGAGCTCTCCGAGAACTTGCCATCTAGTGAGTCACCCGCTTGCTGTCTCGTCAGGTCCCTAATGGACCTGCCGCTGGTCAGTGGTGCCTCCCTCAGTTCGAGCTTTCTCTCGGGCCTGGAGCAAGGGGACACCACAGAAGCATAGCCTTTGTGCCTCACTGGCCACTGCTAGCTTCACAGCCGTTGGGCCTTGGTTTCCACTGGTGCTGCGCTAGGTCGGGGCAGGGCTGAGAGGACCCACCAGCCCGCCTGGATCAACAGTCAGCTGGCTGTTCTGCCTAGCTTCTAGGATATTCTCTCACTGTCACTTGTTGCAGAGGTAATTGGTTATTCTCTGTCCCATGGAGTTGCTCAGAGGTTCTTAGGACATTTGTCCTGTGTGGTGGCTGTCACTTTAGCACACGGTTCTCTCCTGTCTTCCCTTTCCTCCAAGAGCAGTGTGCCCTTGGTCTCTTCCGTCTTTTCTGAGGGGAGTGAGAGAGACTAGGGGTGTTGTTGCATTTCGTCCAAGTTTAAGTTCCAATTGAAGCTGTAATCCTCTCCACTCTTCCCAGCAGGAAAAAAGACGACAGCAAACAGGATTTGGGGCTTTAGCTTTGTTTTGTAAAAGAACTGGTAGGTGGCTGGATTGTGACCACTTGGAAACTGTGAATGTACTGTCTCCCAGAGGTAGGCATGGAATGAGTCGCTCCTTTGAAGACCTTTTTAGGTTCTTGACCTGAGGTTTCTTCTATGACATCATCCTTTCTGGAGGCCACACAGACTGACAGTGGTCACAGCCCATTGGGATCCAAGCCTTTCCTTGATGAGGGTCCCGGGAGATGCTGCTGATGGCAGGCTGCCAGGTTCCCCAGGCTCTACTCAGATGCACCTTTTCTCCTTGATCGGGGCTGAGTACCATTCCCCCTGAAACCAGTGGGTACGCTCGGAGCATGGCAGTTTCCATTTGCTCTTCCTAAGTCAAAGCATGTTGATGTCACCACTATTTGGGGAAGGGTCTTCCCCCTGACACTGTGAACTGCTTTCCTATGTGCCTTTTGCTCTGCCAGCTCAGACACTGCCCGTGTGGGAGGGATGGCAAAGGGTATGAAGCAAGTCAGCCAGACTGGGGTTGCCTCCTCCCCCGCTGGAGGATCATACCTTTCTACCAGATGCCTGCAGATGCTTAGCGAGCATCTCAAGTGTGCCAAGCCTCCCTCGGTGCTGGCATGAACAAGGATGCCATCACGGGGCTTGCGTTCTGCTGGGGGCACAGAAGGAACCCATGATAAAGGAGCAACTCACAGCCTACAAGAATTCAGTAACGTGACAGCAGCCATGGGCTTGGTGGTTCCATCGAGAGCCCCAGGGAGGATTAGAACATTTGGAGAGACTCACCGAGGAGACTGGCACTTGAGCAGGGCTTGGAAGGTGACAGGAAGAAGGAAGGTGGAGAGGGAAGTTCTCTGCCAGCAGGCGAGATCACGAGATTAAAGACCTGAGGGTGAGAATTAGCTCGAAGTGGGAATGTGGGGCAGGGGGGAGGGAACAGCCCAACACGGTGCAGAGTGTGGGAGGGCAGTCAGAGGGGCAGGGGCAGGAGACTTCCGTGCCCCTCCGCCGCTTCCTTACTCTCACCAAACCTCCCTCTTCCCTCAGCCCCCTCGTTAATAAAATGAGGTATTGTCGCCTGCGTGGTGACCTCACAGGTGGCCGTGGTACTGCAGAGTGCAGGGGGACCTGCAGCCCTGGGCAGGACGTTACCCTGGGACAGCTGATGGGTGGGGCGGTGAGCAGTCAGCAGCTGGGCAGACAGGGCAGATATGCCGGCTGAAGGCAGGACCGAGAGACACAGCCTGTCCAGCTGGCGTTGCGTTTGGGATTAGCTCCGAGTTTAAGTTTTGTTTCTCTGACCAGCTAAACTTGCAGAGAGATTTGGAGGCAGGCAGAGAGGTATCAAGCTGCTTTCCTCTTGGGCTCTGGTATTGACGCACTTACTCCTGCTTCCCCGTTTTGTACAGTTAAACAAAGGACATAACACATCGCCAGGCCTGGGCTCATTTTGGGTGTGAAACAAGGTTACGTTGCATTGGAGCCTTTCCTCTGAGTGCCGTGCCGTGGGCTGTGGGGTTAAAACTCACGAGGAGGGAGGCAGGTGATGAGCACAGCTCCGCCTCAGGAGGCCCAAGTCACAAGTTCCTGATGTAAAGATCCATTGTCTTCAGAAGCACAGCGCGTGTTTCTCCCGTTCTGTAGTTGGGGGCTGGCTGTTCCGACTGCTCCAAACCGCTCCCGACAGGAACATGGTGGCTCGAGTTACCCATGGAGCCTTCAGTTTCCAGATGCCAGCCAGCTTGTGGGGCGTGAGCATCCGGGCCTCCATAAAGCCTGTCCTGTCCAGTGTCTCTCCACTGACCCCGAGGAGTGGATTTCCTTCCTGCCAATGGCGAACAGAGGCCTGGGAGGTAGATTAGGACTGTCTTTATTCCCCTGCCCTTGGATTCCTTTCTGGCAGAGGCTGGAGAAATGTGGTTCGTCCCGGCCAGCCCCGTCCTCCAGGCGTACGCAAAACTCGGCTCAGTCCTCCTGTGGGGGCACCGTGCCGAGCACTGTTGGGGGGGTCACGGCAGAGTCCAGTGAGGGCAATCCTAAGACAACAGCTGGGTGAAGGAGCAGGCTTTTGAGTGGGGCTTCACAGACGGCATGCCTGTCCTGCAGAAAGGAGGGACGAGCTTGCCGAGCAAAGGCCCAGTGGCAGGAGGCACTGAGCACGCAGGGACGCACACAGCCCAGGGCTGCGAGACTGCAGGCGCTGGGCTGGCATCTCAGAACCGAGGTTGAGCGAGGTGACTGCAACCGGACCATGGGGCCACTGGCCTTTGTCCTCTCTGAAGTGACAAGCCACTGAGGATTAATGAACAGATGTGGTTGGGGCTGAGTGTGGGGAGACGACACTGGCTCTGGGCCCAGGACAGAGAGGACAGACAAGGATTGAGATAGATTCCGAGAGGACAGTCCTGAGCTCTCCCCAGCCCCCCTGCCTACCTGATGCCTCTCACTTTAGATATTATTTCCTCCAGAACCCCCCCCATGTCCCCACCCCAGTCCCACCCAGGCAGGCTAGGAGCCCTTGCCCTACGTTCCCTTTCCGGTCCAGGCTGTGAGAAATACATGTCTGTGGTTTTAAGCCACCAAGTTAGATCCTCTACACCAGCACAGGAAGTGAGGAAGGAATCTGAGATTGTTGGACATTTGGAACCAGAGCAACTGGAGGTGGGCTGCACTCTTAACCTACACAGGGACGCCGGGGGAGAAGCCGCTGCATTGTCTGTAGACCCCATGTTAAACCTGGAGTGCTGCGGGGACACTGTACCAGCCGTGTCCCTGGGGACGGGAGCTGCCGTGTGTCCATGAAGTCTGGCAAAGTTGCCGTGGGGCCCTTGGTGCACGTCTAAACTCACTGACCAAAGGAGAAAGAGCGACACAAGTGGCCCCATTTGCACCTTCCCAGGTCTGTCTCAGGCCTCATGCCCAGTGATCTGTTTGAGGATTTTGTTAGAAAGCAAAGAATTGCTTTTTTCTTTAAGAAACGCGTTTGGCTGCAGTGGTTGGTGTCGTGCCTCCCCTTAGGAGAAGTATCAGGGGAGTCCTTGAACAGAGACTTGAGTTTGAACTGATCAATGGCATTTGGGGCTTGGAAAATTGCTCAGGAGCCAGCTAATTTATAATGTCACACCGGCTAGACGAGAAGACCCGAGAGGATAGGCTGTCTCTCGGCTTTCTAGTTCTTCTTTTTGAAAAAGAAAAAGGAAAACAGAAGGTGCCACGCTTGGCTGTTCAGCATTCAGAGATGAACAGCTCTGTCCAGGCTAGACCATCGGGACCCTGGGGCCGTGTCTTCTCCTGCACCCCGTTCCTCCCCAAGGACCTTGCAGCCACCAAGGCATGGCAGCACATGACACAGCTCCATGTCCTCTGTCCTTTCCCAGCCCAGACGCCTGTCCCTGCAGTAGCCGCGTCTGGCTCTACCTAATTTGCAGAGGACACCTGTTCCGTAATTAGCCCCAGCTTGTGCTGTGTATCTGTCTGGGTGCCCTCTGATGCGTGAGCCAGCGGCCCTGTGCAAGGGCTGCTGTGTGGCAGTCTGCGTGTTTCCTGTACTAAGTGGCCCTGCGCCCTCCCAAGTGAGGTGGTCCGTCTGGGGTCCTGAGCATTAAAAGCAAAAGAAACTACGTCCCAGCTGCCGTCCAGCTGTGGATGTCACTGCTGTGGACCAAATGAGCTTTCCAAAAGAGCCTTTCACCGCCTCTTCCCACTTCGAGGATAGACCCGCTGTCCCTAGGACTGGACACGAGAGTGCCAGGTGGGGGCGGACCCTTGTCTGAGCGCCTGTTGACTCTCAGCCCCGTCAGTCAGCTGGCACTGCACATGGACTTCTGACTCTGCACTCTTGAGATGTGTCCATGTGCTTGGGCTTAGTAAATAGAGGGACACTATAGGGGGCTGGGATCCCATGCGACGGTTTTATAAAATGGGCCTCCTGTGTAATAGCATGTTGGTAAACCTCTGCCGAGGAGCAGGAAGATGGGTTTGGCATCCGAGAAAGGACTCCTGGAGGAAGGGACCTGTGCAGCTGGCAGAAGCGGAATTCCCTGCCTGCCACTGGGGCTGGTTCTGCTCTCCCCATTTGTACATAGTGGAGCTTCCTGAAAACCAGTCTTTAGGCTTCAGAGATGAGGTCTGACCTCCCACATGAGCCACCCCCAAGGAGATTTCCAGTGCCCACAGCTCGAGTACCCTGCTTTCCTGCACCGCAGGTCAGAGGTGAAACACCTCGCCACCTGGCCTCCGGGCGCATCGGGAGTCCGGTTTGGATCAGGCCATGGTTATTTGGAAACTCTTGTGGCCAGTGGCTTTGTACGTATCCTTCCACATGATATCTCCCTCTCCCATCCTTCAGAAGAGAAATCCATCGGTGGCAAGTTTCCCTGAAATAGTAATTTTCCTAAACAACTTGCTGATGGCGCTCCATACAGACCTGATGGCATTTGGTGACTGCACCTTCCTGTGTCCCCAGCCCTTCTCCCTGGGCCTGAGGGGAACCAGGCTGCCCTGAGTCACTGTCCTCTAGCCTGATGGAGACGCTTCTCTCTTCCCTCTGCTAAACGGAAGCAGAGCTGGTCCTTGGCCCCCAGCAGAAAGCTGTTTCCAGAAGTCTCCCAGCCCTCGTGACTGCCAGAAGGCTTTATCCACCCCAGCTAATTAGAGCCTTTTCCTTAAGCAGCGCTTTAGTCTTTCTTTCTGTCATTCAGTCTCACACTGATAATGGACTTGGATAAGAGGTCACAGCTTCTCCCACATCCTGCTCTCCTTGTGACGGGGGCGGGGAAGGGACAGGCTCAGCTCCCCCTTCTGCTGAGCTCCCGCAGGCGAGCTGGCTGGGCACTGGCTGCCAGGCCCAGCAGCTGGGATGTATTCACCCAGAGCCCGACACCCCAAAGTGGGCCCCACACCCCACATTCGGGCTTCCCAGCGTCTGCCGCATCTCTGGTGAGTGTCATTAGCATGAACGTGATAAAATGGCCCAGTGTAAATGCTAATAAGGCTGATGCCTCTGCTGCTTCCGAGTGGCAGATTGGAAATGGTGCCATCATCCTAACTCCAACCAGCAGCTCTTAATTCCTCTGCTTCCTGAGCACCTAATTCGGCATGAAGATCCTCGCCTCCCCTCAGCCCGTCTCCACTGTGCCACGTTCACCCATTTTCTTTTGCAAAGAGGGTTCAGATCTCCCACAGACCAGTTTTCTAAGACAGGCTTTGAATTCTCTTTTTTTTTTTTTTTTTTTTTTAAGTAAACACTCTCCCCTGTTCTCCAAAAAGGAAGAGAACTGAGGTGCCCGCAGGCAGCCACTCCTCTGGCTGGACTCCCACCCCCTCCGCAGATTTCTCCACACCCACTTTCCCTGGATGTGCTGCTTGTCTCCTTGGTCTGGGGTGTTTCTCTGAGGGATTTGCCCTGGAGCCGCTGGCTCTGGTTCTCCAAGGTTCCTCTTCTCTTGAAGTTAAAAACATTGCTGATTAATGACATCCTGACATCCTGATTGATCCTTTCCTCTGAACCCTGCAGAACCGTGTCCCCTCCACTGCCGTGCATTGTCACAGCCCCCACGGCCCCTCCTCCCCGTGTCCTTTCTTTCCAGTAAGCCCTGAGGTGCTGCGTGCCTGGTGCTTCGGAACCTGTCTTCCTGCCCTTTTGTACCTAATCTGTGCTGTTCCCAGCTCAGTGCCGGGCTGTGAATCTTTAGTCAGTGTTTGCTAAGCAGAAGTGACTAGGTGATGGTGGCCCCAGGGTGTCGCCTGGACTAGCCTGGAAAGGAGTCTCAGGACAGTAAGTGTGAGGGACGGCAGAGAAGCGTGGCTCTGGATTTCTGTTGTACCCATGACACTGGAAACTCGCAGGTGATGCTATCTGACCCCAGGGGGCCTCCGCCGGGCCAGGTGCATACCTGGGTTAGGACCAGCCTGGCCCAGAGGTTGCGTGAACGGTGTGCTGCATGCGGCCAGGCCTGTGCGCCCCTCTCACTCTTGTTTTTGTTACTCAGGCTGTCTTTACTCTCCTCCTGGGACCCTTCACCTTCTTTGACGTCCAGAAAACCAAGTACCTGCAGATCCTGACCTCCCTGATGCGATGGATCGGTGAGTCTGACAAACTTCTTGCGTCTCCACCCTTTCTCCCCTGGTCCCCTCCTTAACCTTTCCTGCGACAGCCGTGCGGGCGCACAGGCGTAGCTGGGACGTGGTGGAGGTTTCCGTGGGCTCCCGAGGGCAAGGCGAAGGCGGGTGCGCTGCTTGCCTTTTCACTGGTGGGGACATTTTAGTACTGAAAGTTGATGTCATTTTGAGGTCACATAGTGTGGACAGGGCTTGAAGTAGCCCCAGGACCGCTGACTCTGGAGCCAGCCTTTTTCACATGCCCATGCTGGGTCCCCACCACCCCACTTCTGGGATCAGGTTCCGCCCCCTCAGGCATGAGAGCAGTGCCACTCTGCGTTCTCACGGGTGCACTATGCCACACAGCCATAAAACCAGCCGGCCGTGGCAGCCACCACCACATTCCTGGCTGCAGTGCCTTCTGACTGACTGACACCCCGCTGAGCAAGAGTGTGGCTGTCCTGGGGGGGAGTTTGGGGGTCTCTCCCTCTAAATCAGGTATGCAGTAGGGAGCTTGTTCATTCTGCCACACCATCCTGCTAGCCACCCGGAGGGGTTGGGCTGCTGACCCACCTGGACCCAGGACAGGAGGTGTGGGGTCCCTGCCACCCCATCAGTTGGCATGTGCTCTGGGATCGGTTTCACGCTTGTTTTGGTCTGGTGCCGTTGTGGGTGGGGCTCCCCCTTCCTGACCCCCTTCCCCAGCTTCCTTTCCCACTGCGTCCGCCCCTTGTCAGGACTCGGGTATACATCGCTCCTCATTACATGCAGGCACTCAGCACTAGATCATGACAAACTCAGACAGTGTCCGAGCCAAATGACTGCCGGCAATTCTGGCACCTCTGGTCCCCCGGAACCTCCCTCTTGGGATTGCAAGATCCCCGGTAAGGAGCCAGCACCTCACGGGAGCCCTGGCATCTTCAGTTGGAAGGGACGCGGCGATCATCCCAGGCTGTGCAGCGAGCCACCAGGAGCTCATCACCAGACAAGGGTCCCCTGTGCTCTGTGGGGACCGTTTGTCAGTGCTGGGAAGCTCTGCTTCGGCTTGAGCCAGACCCACCCGCCTGTAACTTCTTCCCACTCTTGGGCCTTCCTTTCAAGGAAACGAGAGCAGGACTGTTTCTGGAGTATGAGCTTTGGGTCCTTTATAACCTGAGGAGCCTGTCCATCACCACCCAGTCAGGATGAGGGGGCAGGGTTCCTTATCTACCCCGTGCAGTGGGTCTGCTCCTGTTGTCACCCAAATTTCGCTCACAAGCTCAAAAGCCCTAGGTTACGTTAACATGACCCCCTGGGAAAATGAGGCCTCACTGCTGCTTAGAACGCGAGGATCACACTAGCTCCGCGGGCGCGATGTTGGAATGGAGCCTCCTTAGGCACCAGGCGGGCTTGTGTCCAAAAGTCGGGATCCGCAGGGATCAGAACCAGGCCCTCCCCCTTGTGAGGCCGCTTATCGGAAGTATTTGAACACCCTCGTGACCTTCAGAAGGCGTTTTCTCAGTAAAGCAGTGGAGAAAAATGTTCTTCCTCCTCGCTTCTCTCGCCCCCTGTGCTGTTGGGTCCCAAAGTCCTGGGAGCCTGGCCCCTGCCCGCTGGGGATTGGCTGTCCTTGACCTCCTGCACCAGCAGTGGGGAGGGCAGGAGCAGGGTGGGAGAGGTGGAGGCAAGGCCATGCTGCCACCAGTGTGATAGATTCCCGTGTCAGCCCACGAGGGGATCATGACAGTTAACGGCTTCCGTACACCCCGGTGCATTTAGCGTGACGGAGTCCTCTGTCTGGTGAGCAAGACATTCATTAAAAGGGAGAAGATCATAAGAGGGAGAGGAGGATACTGACAGAATCGAGGTCCGCCCCGCTCCCACCCTCAGAGGAGGCGCTGAGCGTCCCTGTGCCCCGGGGGCCTCAAAGGCACCTGGGAACAGCCCCTGCTCCCTTTCCATCTTGCTGTTGGAGTCCTCTCCTCCCCAGAACCGGCTGTTGGCTTTGGACAATTGACTGTTCTTCCTCAGGGCACGGGCCTCCGGCCCCTGGTGACCCCATTCTGCTTCACTTTCTCCCAGCCAGAGCCCCTCCCACAGGGCAGTGAGGTGGCTACCATGAGCCCAGGGGCTGAAAAGCCCCTGGGTCTCCCCCCTGAGACTCTGGCCCCCTCCCCCAGGCACCCCCTACAGTGCGGCACAGCGAGGTGGCAGTGGCCTTGAGACATTCTTGGCTGCAGAGGGAGAGACCAGCCCGTGAAGGTCATGCACCCTTGCGTTTGGATGGTGACATTGTTGTCTTGACACCTTGTCTCTGCAAGTCATTTGCGTCTATCCTCCCTTTGATCCAATAGATAACCAGGTGGCAGTAGCCTCTCCCGAGCCTCCCCTCCAGCGTGCTCCTTGGGTGACATCACAGGCCGGCGTTTTTCTCCTGCGCTTGAAAAGTAAACCTCTCACCTGAGACAAAATCACCCAGTCAAGTAAACTGGAATGTCGTCCAGCCTGGGTGGGGGGAGGGGCCAGTCCCAGCGTGGGGCACTGCAGCCACCTGGGCATTTTTCCTTGTAGAGCTGGCGGAAGACAGCAGCACAGCATCAGGAGGGGGAAGGGGACAGACATCGAGGAATCTGGGAGCCGCCAAGCACCCCAACCAGGCCACCTGGTAGTGGGAGGGACCGAGGTCTGCCCACTGGAGGTTGACAGGCCGTCTGAGGGGGTCTCTCCTCTGGCCTGAGCATATTCCAGGTGATTTTTCTAGAACTCCTCCAAAGGCAGTGAGCACCAAAGCCCTGTTTGTCTTCGCAAGTCTGCACCCTGTTGTCAGTTTGCAGCGAACTCCCTTTTCACGTTGCCTTTGAAAAGCTGCTTTGCAGCCGTGTCCCCGTGACCGTCCCTGCTTCCCCACACTCCGCCCTCTTCCCTCTTTCCTCCTTGGTCCGAGAGAGCTGAGTGGGGAGCACGGGTGGCGATAAGCTGGCTTGGGTTTTAGGAAGACAAAAGGGAAGAGAGAGCACCAAAGGGACCGAAAATCATGTAAATAAATGTGCTGAGCCAGAAACTTCCCTGAGCTTAGTGAGGAATTGGTTCTGCCATCTGCTGAAACGAGCCTGAGGAGGCTGTCAGGATCCTGCCCCGAGTGGCCCACCTGGAGGAGGCGCCGAGAAGCCTTGAGGCTGGCTCCTCCGCGCCGCCCGGGCTTGCTCAGGGCCCTCCTCCAGGCCTTAGCCCCAGCAGCCCCTCGTGCTGCCAGGCGGGCTGGAGAGGGTTGCATGGTCTTTGCAAATAGCCACTCGTCCAGGAAAATGTCAGAACATGTAAGACAAGTGCCAGTGTTGATGCATTTCTTTTGTTCCCCAAATAAGTTCTGGGAAGACCAGGCCAGTCAATTTGGGAGACCAGATTCCACATGTCTCTGATTCACATGTGCACGATAGTCCGGGGCCTGCAATTGTTCAGGCCTTAGACAACTTCCTGACCGGCCCGGTTCCATCCAGCCTCTCACCCCTGATCAGCTGCAGCCTCCGGAGTAGACAGCTTGGGCTCTGGCCTGGGTGCCCCTCCTGCCGGCCACTCCCACGGCACCTCCTCCCTTTGTTCGCTTCCGGGGTGGGACCGTGTGCACTCCTGATGTGTAGGACAGGCCAAGCCTGCCTTAGCCAGGGTCCTTGTTTGGCAGCAGCAAAGGCAGCACTTCCTTCCTGGACCAGCTGTGAAGAGAAATTGGGGTCGTGTGCAAGCTGTTAGCACAGTGCTGGCAGCGGCTCAGCAGTCGTGTGCCTCCCTGCCGTCGTCATCTCTGTCAGTCATCACGTGCCTAGAGCAGCCTCAGAGTGAGCCTCCCCTGGGGAGGCCATGAGATCAGGGCCCCCCAGAAAGAACTGTGGCACTGAGTGTCCCCAGTGAGATCTTGAAGCATCACCGGTCAGCTGTGTACAGCCTCCCCTCTGCCCCACCCCAGCACTGGTCCCAGACGCATACCCGGCAGGGAGCCCTCCTGCACCCCAACAAGCCTCCACCCCCACCACCTTCAAGGAAGCTTGAGCTGAAGAAAAGGAGAAGCAGGCCCACCTCACAGGGAAGCCAGGGGCTTCATCTGGCGCTTCTAGTGCTCTCACTGTCAGCAGTCAGCAGACCAGGGACCCTTAGAGACATGACCAGAAGTCCCACTCCTTGTGTCCCCAGGCCCAGCAGCTGTGGCTTCAGAGCCCAAGCCCCAAGCCACTAAGACGATGACAGTAGACTGTTCCCCCCTGGGCCACCCGGGAGGGAGCATCATTACTTCACTCCCATTGTTACCAGCTCCCCCTGCCCCCCATAAATGCCAGCAGGCGCCTCCCAGTTGGGGACATGAACAGCTGGCTCAGCTCGGGACACCCCATTTGGCATTATTAAAAAACTGATTCTTTCTAATAAAGGCTGCTCTGGAGCGCAGCAGCCCTCCTTGGTCTGGGTCTGGGACCCACAGGGCCACCTTCCCTCTGATTGTGTATTCAGAGCACTGTTACCGTCTCGGTGTTCCGCTCAAAGTGGGTCAGGCGCCGTCCTCTGAGCGAGCATCCGTGGATAAACTTGAGCGAGCCTGCCTGCCTCAAGAAGTTTCTTGGCCCTGCTCTCGCCACCCGCCCCCGACAGGTGCCCCAGATTTGTCTTCCAGACCGAGCCAAGGGGAGACATGGGACTGGGTGGTGGTGGCCCAAGTGGCAGAAGGTCCCCAGGAGGAGACCATCACCTGGGAGGGAACATAAGGGCTCTCTGGTTTTACTTGTCCCCAGAATTATCTGCGCTGCTTGGCTGACTCCCCTGCAGAGCCATGACTGATCTCAGCGGAGCGTCTCCTGGTAGGACTGCTCTGATCTGTCACCACCAGCAGCCAGGGGTCCCCTTGGTCTGGGCCATCTGTTCACGTCCTGTTGCTCAGCACGCCAGCTCGGTGTATGCATTCCTTCACAGCCACTCACTGCTGTCCCTTTAGTCAACGAGTGCTTCTCAGAGGGCCAGAAAGGGCCCCCACACCTCCAAAAATGAAGGTACCCCTCGGCCCCTAAGCAGCCAGCCAGCCCTGTGCCCCAAGCCCTCGCTCTCTCTAGGCCACCATCCAGGGCTCTCCTGGAACCTTAAGTGTCCAGCGTTCCCTAGTTATACAGCCAGTGGAAGGAGTCCAGGAAAACCTTTATGTGTTTCGTTTTGGTCTTAATTTTATTCTTCATTTTCTGAAAGTTCTCTCTGCAAATGCAGAGGTCAGTTTAAAGGAGAGGAACCTGGGGTTTCTGTCTTAAGGCTCTTAGGGTAGAGTGGACACTTAATGAAAGATTGCCAGCCACGTGCCACCAGATCACCCCTTTCCTTCGCAGCAGGTCTGACCTCAGAACTCGGCTGGGCCCTGAGCAAAGGCCTTTGCTCTTTTGGCCGCACCTCTTCTCTGCGCAGCCTTTGTGGTCAGCAGCTCTGCTCTGCGTGTGGCTGAGACGTGCGCTGACCTGGCCGTCAGCAAGGACTCCTGCTCCACCTGGGAGGCAGGTGGGCCAGCTGCCTGGACCGCGCACGGGGAGGGAGAATAAGGCTCCAGTAGCTGGTGGTCAGCGGGCCGAGGTGTCTGATGGGTACAGCTGTGTCTCTACACAGAGCTGGGCTTCCCACGGGCCAGGGTAACATCAGCCTCAGGGCACGGTCAGGCAGCCACCTTCGTCTGCAGAGCTGGCGTAGCCCATAGCAGCCCCGGAGAGCAGGAATTTACGTTCAGACAAGGGAATCCAAGTGCCCCTATCACGGGACTCCCCACTCGCTCGCCTCCCGCTTGCTCTCTGATCCAGCTTAGGCTTCCATAACGGAACACCACAGGCTGGGCAGCTTCAACAACAGAAGTTTGTTTTCTCCCAGTTCCGGAGGCTGGAAGCCCAACATCAAGGTGCTAGCAGGGTTGGTTTCTGGTGTAAGCTCTCTTGCTGGCTTGTAGGCAGATGGCCACCTTCTCACCTGTCCTCACGCGGCCTCTCTTCTGTGCGTGCAGAGACCGAGCGCTCTGGCGTCGATTCCTCCTCTCATAAAAACACCGCCCTGTCAGATCAGGGCCATATTTCACTTTTCTTACCTCCTTGTAGGCCCCGTCTCCAGGTACAGTCACCCTGGGCATCAGGGTTTCAACATAAGAATTGTGGGGGAGACAGTTCATAACAAGAGGACAGCCTTTAGGAAAGGTGACAGCGCCCAAGTTTATGTTTCCAATCTCTGGGAAGAAGATTAGTTGGCCAGCAGCCAGAGGTCCCTCGGCTCCGCTTTCCCAGCAATTGCAAACTGGCTCTGACAGCTTACGATGAAAAATGGAGACCCTCCCCGGGCAGCCCCCCTTACCGTGCTTTGAGGGTGTGGTAGGTTGAAGGATGAAGATGCCAGAACTCTTGATTTCTTACTTAAGACTTAATAGCTTCAGAGACTCAAATGCCTGCCCTTTATCCACAACCTCCTCCCCCAGCGCACTTGCAAAGGGGAAGGCTCCGCTCTGAGTCCTTTGGGATAAATAATTTAACCACGGAGTAGAACGTCAGTCCTGTAACAATTATTTAAACACCCTTCTCTTCTACGTCTATGAGATGAAGAGGAGGAGGACAGAGCTGGAATCCTCCAGAAACCACGGGGATGACCCAACCTGGGAAGGTAGTCAGATTGGCTTTAAGTTCCCTCCCTTCCGCAGAAACCCCCATGATTCTTTGGTGAGTTATTATTACAGGCCAGACCAGCAATCACAGAAAGTCTTACTGGCCTGAGATAAAGCTCTGACCCAGGGCCAAGATGCTTCCGGAGGCAAACTCATCTGTGTAGGGAGTATCTGATTGTTCCCGAAGGGAACGCCTCCCAGCCAGAGACGAGTGTGCCCTATCTTTCCGGACGTGAAAGGCCTGTGCTCAGTTGGGGAGGTAATGACTGGGGGAGGACGAAACGACTCGAGCCACGAAGAAACCTAAACAAAATTCTCTTTCCATGTCGTTCAGCCCCATAAAGAGAGAGTACTCACCCAGAATCCCCCCAGGTGACACAGTGACAGGGACAGCTGGGCCTTGTGTGACCTTAGGTGGAGCAAGAAGAGGGTTGCTCTGGTTCACAGAGTAGGTGTTAGCAGCCTGTCTGGGGTCTCCTCACCCCTCCCCACCCCACCCCGACCCCAGTGCGCTAGATTAGCTGGTGCCTGGGCCCCAGCAGCTCAGAGCAGGGCTGTCCTGGGAAGGGTCGTGTCTGCGGCTCCAGTTGGCCTGGCAAGGTGAGGGCTCTAGTGTGATCCCAATATCCTCCTGGGAGCGGAAGGAGGTAGATGAGAATCGGGCATTGACAGGGTTTCCTGCTTGCCTGGGCCCTGGGCCCTCAGGAGAGGGAACAAGGTTTCTGCAATGATTCAAGTGATTTACACGTTTCTGAGCCACTGCTGTGGGCAGACTCTGCCTGAGTGCTTCGCTGTGCCATCTTATCCATCCTCTCAGCGTCCCGTGATCATCTGCCCCGAGATCACACAGCTAAGTGGCAGAATCAGGAGGTGAACCCAGTGTCACTGAAAACTGGAGCTTGTTCAGAAAAAAGCAGCAGCCTCCCTCCCGCTGGCTGTTTCCTGGGCTGAGCTTCCACTCACACCCCCGCCCGCCCGTGGCTCTTGTGAGCCTGCCCTCCCTGTTTACAGTTGGTCCTATTATTTAAGGGACAATGGCCCAGTCACCTGTTCCTGCTTTTAGGGCCAAGAAGCTGCTTGGTTTTTAGTGGTTCTCAGCTCAGGTTGGTGTTACCCCATCAGCTCCTCCCAGCTCTCCTGAATGGGGCGGGGGGGCAAGCTCTGATGACCCAGCCTAGGGAGAGACATACCCATGGCCCAGCGCCCATGGAAGGCAGTGCAGTGGTGAGGGATGAGGCTAGTGGAGCGCGAGTGCCCGAGCTGGGAATGGGCAGACATAGCCATTCCTCAGCCTGGTGTGTGGATTGTCTGCTTGGAGAAGAGAGCGCCCGCCCTCCCGACAGCTGCCATGATGGGTGGCTCTGCCATGCATGTGTCACAGCCAGAGCCACTTATTTGGCTCGGACAACAGCAAGGTGTTTGGGAGCAGCCCAGGCTGGGGCCTACCACAGCCTCGGGGCATCTGGGGCCAGTTTCAGAGGTTAAAGTTGAAGGGACAGCTCCCCGGGAGGCAGCCCTTTCAAGACAGGGCCCGATGCAGCAGGGATGCAGCAGGGCGCTTGTGGGAAGGGTCGGGGGCTGTGGGCGCAGACCCTACGGTGCCGCTGGGAGGAGTCTGTGGCTTTACCGCCGGCTCTTAGAGTCCTGGTTCCGCGTATTTGTGCACTCCTTGCCTTAGTGGGCATGTGACCCCTCCTCCTCCACAGCAGCTGTACTACTTACTCTTCCAGCACCTGCCAAGGAGACAAGTGGTGCTGGGGTCAGAGCCTCAGGAGGCCTCGGCCGTTGGGCAGAGCCGTCCAGGGTTCCAGGAGCTCAGTTCTAGCTCCAGCCTTTATCAAGATGTCCCTGGGACTCAGTGACCCAGGACCACAGGCCACTCACAAAGGACCCCCAGGCCTAGCCAGTGCCTCCCCTCTTTAAGGCAGGCCACCCTGGGAGTCACAGCCCAGGGGGACTCGGAGCCTATTTGTCCTGCAGCTTTTCAAGGACTAGTACATATAACACCTTGGCCCTCGGCTGTCAGTGTCTCAGTGCTGATACTGGCGTGAACCACTGACCTTTCCACAGCCCGTCCTGGCACTCATTGACTGGACGTGCCTCAGCTGGATGGACGGGAGCTATCCAGGTCCTGAGGGCGGTGTCCTCAGATGGCCGGGTCACTCTTGGTGTAAATTTTACTTGTCACCTAACCTCCTCAGACAGGGACGGGAGATGTCTTCTCTAAGCTGTCGGCTCAGGGCTCAGGATTTGTACTGAGATGAGGATTTGCCTTCCGCTCCCCTCTCTCCCTCCTGAGGAGTCGGATGTTTGGGAGAGTGGGGAGCAGGCGGGGGCTCATGGGGACCCGATATGGTGAGGCCGGCTTACAGACTCAGCAGCTTTCAGAACAAGTCTGAAAGCAGCGCAGCTCTTCAGGCCAAGTTAGTCACGGGCTGGCTGGCGCCTGGAGGCTGAGTGCGTCCCCCGGGGCCTGCATCACGCTCCTCCTCCTGCACCGAGAGGAAGTGTGGCAGCCACAGGCTTGCAGAGTGGGACAGCCTGACGGGTCTTTCCACATCGGGTTCTGACAGCTGATTCCCCTCTGTGACCCCCGGTGGTCTTCTGCCCCCGGGCTTGGACGCCTCCCATGACAGGTCTCACCATCTACTCCAGCAGCTAATGTGACTATTAACCAGTTCTTTGACTGTACGTTGTTATAATTTGTCTCCTCTAACTCCCACCCGTTAGTCCCGCCGGACTGTAACTCCTGAAGGAGAGGGTCTGTATCTGTTTACTCAGCACTACCCCCGATCCCAGAATAGTGCTGGCCCACAGCGGGCACTCGGTACACCTTTGTTGAATGAGTGAATGAATGAATGAATGAATGAGTGGTCCCAGTTGAGTCGATAAGTCACACAAAACAAGTGCAGTTGTTTTTACAGGGCCTGTTACTTCAGATGTGAAAAGAGAAGTCTCTTGTCCTGCCTCATCACCTTGTAGCTGCACCTTCCAAGGCCCGACAGCCACTCATGTAACATGTCAGGCCCTCGCCTCCTTCCCCACCCCCCACCCCCAGAATCCTCCCGCAGAAACTCATGACTTCTGCTGTGGAATGCCGGTGGATGTGGACTGTGACCCTCAGCCGTCACATGGGTTCTCTGAGCATGGCCTGTGAGGGTGAGACAAGCTGAGGCCAGCCCTGCCTTCGGAGAACTGCAGGCCCTGGTCATAAGCTGTCAGGGCGCGCTCAGCGCTCTGTCCACCTTGGCATCGTCCCGCCTGCCACACACCCTCAGCCAGGTGGGTGATGCCGGGCTCCCTGGGCGGCAGGGGCTGCGCTCAGAGCCCTGCCCCTCCCACCTATGTCTGTCGCTCACAGCCTAGCATCCTTATTTCATCTTGATTTATCATCAGACCTAGTGAGTTTTGGGAGCAGCTATCTCCCAGGGACCAGACAAACAATCTAAAAGATGGCTGCTCTTCTAGCAGCCAGAGGAGTGACGGGCCAGGGCAAAGGAGTGTGGTCTCAAGGGCAGGGGCCAGACAGCAGTGGGGAGTTAGTCCTCCTGCTATGGTCCCAGGACCGCTCAAGGCGAGGGCTGCCCACGCCTGGCCCTCCTGGTTCCTTCCCTTCCCTTTTCTCTCTGTCTCTCCATCGCGACATGGTGTTTAGGATAGCCCTGGTTTGTTTTGAACTTGCCAGCGTGGAGACCAGCTCAGAACATTTTGCTTTCCCTCTCCACTCCAGAGAACAGCCAGTGCCCGCCCTGCATCCTAGCAGTGGTTGGGGGGAACCAAAGGGCCTCTGGCTCATGTTTTCCCTGCCTATTTCGAGGTTAGTGAAGGCTTATTGGGGAGCTGCAACCCATGAAGCAGCCACTTTTTAATGCTCCTGGAATTGCCTCCCAAGAGCCTCTGGCATCATAATTCCCGGACTTCCAGCCCTTGAAGTTAGACCTGGTTTTTGGAAATAAGCCTGTTGTTTCTGGAAATAGATTTGTTTGATTAAAGAGAACAACATTGTGACTAATCTAGGTAATAGTATTATACGGTAAAACTAATTACAGCTAGAAGAAGATTGTAAGATACATTTTCTTATCACCCATAGTGGACCCCTAGTATAGGTGTACCGTTCTTGGGGTGCGGGGAGAGGAACGCATGCATGCTTTAAAAAACCAGTCTCACATCTTTAGAAAGCTGCTTCGTAAACTGGTTTATTTACAATAAGCAGAGCCCCCACTCAGGGCTGACCAGACAGCTCACAAGCCAGTTTCATCCTGCATTTCTTACAACCTCGTGGAGATTCAGGGCTGTGAGCTGGAGAGGGCAGTGAGGCACTCACACCCCAACAGCCAATTTCTTCCTGGCTTCTCACTTGCTCACTGCACCCAGGGCCCTGAGGTCAAGGCCAACAGACACCTAGAGGATTCCTCCACTCTCTGCATTCAGGGTCCGGGCCAGCCTTGGCCCAGGCCAGGAGTGGCACCAGGTCATGAGGTGACAGCCCAAGATGGTAGAGGCACAGCAGGATTTGCATCTTGCCTTGCAGCAGCTGTCCCCTGTGCCCTGACCCCGGTGCCCTGCCCGTGGTGATGGAACTGTCCGCTGTAGCCTCTTGAATAGCTAATCACCAGGCAGCGCCAGGGCCCCTGGGTTCCCGCTGTGGCCACACCACCCGCTCAGCTCTGCTTCCTAACCCTTTCTGGCACGGGGGACTCCACCACCACCCCATCCAGCCTTTCCCCTGGGTCCCCTCTCCCTCAGTGCTTGCGCCAGCACACTTCCTGTGCTGCTGTTCTTCCACAGACATCTCTGCCCTGCACACCCCCCTGTACCCAACCCCAGAAATCTGACGAGCCAGACTGCCGGGGTCCTGAGTCATCCTGAGGATGCAGGAAAGCCCCACGAGGTGTCCTGTCACACATCCCTCCACCCCCCTAGAGGGTTAAGCCAGAGGCAGCTCCTGGGAGGAACTGGGGCGCCACTTTCCCCCTTGACTGGCAAGATTTGTGATGTCCCTGGGGCATTGCGAATCGTGAGGCTCTGGGAGTCGGGAATAGCAGGGACTAGGGCGGCCGAGAGTCAGAAACAGATCATCTTCTTTATTGGCAATCTTCACAGGCCTGTTTCCTCGCCCCCTCTGTCCCCGGCAGGGTCAGGCAGCTCTGATTCAAAGTAATAGATGATATTGCCGCTGAGCCCACTTCCAAGTATCTTTGTGGGAAGATGGTCTGGTCTCCTTGAGTCTCAGGAGAAGGGAGCCAGGGTGTGTGATGTGGCCTGAAGGCGACAGTGAGGGGACCCCCAGTCTCCCACCCAAGGAGGAGCCCTGGGCATCTGAGGGCCAGCTGGCACCTGGCCTCTTCCAGCCCACTGCTCCTTTCCTCTCTCGCCTGTGGCACTCACCAAGAAATGGCAAGTGGCACCGTGGGCTTGGCCTGAGGGATTGGGGCGTAGGCTAGAGGGGCTTTCGGCTTTGGTCTGAACAGAGAATAGTGGTTTGCGAACCCCGAAATTGGAAACAGGGACCCTGTGTGCTGAATGGCTAATGGTGGCAGTTCTGGGTAATCTGGATCGCAGATGAGACTCAGAGAGAGCTGGATGTAGAAGTACATCTGTCTTCAGGGAGCCTACGTTCTGGAACAGCAGCCTGTGAGCCTGGCCCAGGTGTAAGACCCAGAGGAGGGCCGCTGTAAAAGACTGGAAGCCAGCCTGGAGCCGTTTGCTCTGAACAGATAGTGTCACAGGTCCCCTTCCCCTTCTGCAAGCAAACCCACGTCAGAGTCACTTTTCTGTCCGCTGCCTGTGCCACCAGGCCCAGGAGAACAGAGCCATGTGTGCCGTTTGCCTCCCCAGCCTGGTCTTCAGTGCCGTTTCTTCCTCCAGTGACCGTGTGTACCCTGCTGTCTGATGTAAGGCCTGGGTGCCCGCCTCTGCTCAGGGCTGCCAGCACGCTCCCATTTCCCCTCAGACGCCCTTGGCCCAGGAGGACACCTCCTCCCAAATGCTCGGGGCCTCTTACCCCTCAGGCCCCCAGATCCCAGACAGGTTTTATAAACCAAGGGTGGGAACGCAAACACCACTTTGTCCCTGTGCCTGATCCTGCCAGGAAGCTGGCAGAGGTCCTGAGAGAGCCCCTGGGGGCCGATGAGGGAGCTGGGTTGTCCCTGGCCAGGACTGTGCGCTCCTCCGAGAAGGGGAGCCACCCTCCTACCACGCTCAGGGTCTCCCCCCCCCCCCCAGACGTTCCCTTATCTACTGTGGGGGCGGGGGCAGGGGTGAGGGAGGGTTTAAGGGGGACATGAAGAGGAAATGAACGGGACACGTACCAGGTCAGGACCCGCTGCTGACCTGCCCCCGAGCGTGGCCCTCAGGGCCACATGAATTTAGGATTCCTGCTCACGGGGCTCCGGCCCCGTCCTCGGCACGCTCTTTCCTCCCGCCCTGGCTGACGCCCCTCTCGTTTCCAGCTTTCGCCGTCATGATTGTGCTGGCCCTGGTCCGCATCGGGCGCGGGCACGGGGAGGGGCACCCGCCCCTGGCCGACTTCTCCGGGCTCCGGAACCTGTTCGGGGTGTGTGTGTACTCCTTCATGTGCCAGCACTCCCTGCCCTCCCTCGTCACGCCCATCTCCTCCAAGCGCCACGTCACACGCCTGGTCTTCCTGGACTACGTGCTGATCCTGGCCTTCTACGGCCTGCTGTCCTTCACCGCCATCTTCTGCTTCCGCGGGGACCGCCTCCTGGACATGTACACCCTCAACTTCGCGCGCTGCGACGTGGTGGGCGTGGCCGCCGTCCGCTACTTCCTGGGCCTGTTCCCTGTCTTCACCATCAGCACCAACTTCCCCATCATCGCCGTGACCCTGCGTAACAACTGGAAGACCCTCTTCCACCGCGAGGGGGGCACGTACCCCTGGGTGGTGGACCGAGTGGTGTTTCCCGCCATCACCCTGGTGCCCCCAGTGCTGGTAGCCTTTTGCACGCACGACCTGGAGTCCCTGGTGGGCATCACGGGCGCCTATGCGGGCACCGGCATCCAGTACGTCATCCCCGCCTTCCTGGTATACCACTGCCGCAAGGACACCCAGCTGGCCTTCGGCCACGGGACCGTCAACAAGCACAGGTCCCCTTTCCGCCACACCTTCTGGGTGGGCTTTGTGCTGCTCTGGGCCTTCTCCTGCTTCTTCTTCGTCACCGCCAACATCGTCCTCAGCGAGACCAAGCTCTGATGGCGGGACATGTCTGCTGACAAGGGGGGTAGGGGCCCCAGCCTGGCCCCGCTCGGCCCTCCGTGCCTGCAGAGCCAAAATCTAGTTGCCTCCCAGGTCTTCGTGAGGCAGGCATGACCCAGGCTCTGGGAAGGGACCCTGCACATCTCTAGCTGGGGATCCTCTCCCCGTCCCAGATTCCCCGCAGCCTGCACCTCACCTCACTTGCCAGGGCTACCCCAGCTGAGCCGCACAACTGGGCACGCCACTGCTCCCAATTCCGGGACTGGTTACTGGAATCGACCCCCTGCTTTACACACACGCCCCACCCCCCACCACCACCAGGGGTGGGCTCCTCCCTGCACGGTGGTAACGCAGTGCTGGCACTGCCACTATTTATATCAGATGCCATGTCCCCCGCCTCCCTCCCAGCCCCCTCTCCTGTCCTGGCTTGGGAAATGTCCACAAGAAGCTGCCGCCTTCTCAGGATGAATCCCAGAGCCTACCCTCCTCCCCACCAGGCCTGCCAGTGATGGGCAGGGCCCACCTTCTCTCCAGGCGTGGCGTCGCCAAGTGTCACTCCTAGGGGAGGTCCTGGCCAGCGTGATGACCAGAGCAGGAGGTGCTAATTGGTACCAAGGTCCCCCACCCAGAGCTGGGAGGGCCCTGGTCTGGGCACCAGCTCCTGTTCCAGGCTCCTGAGCCCAGATGACTCAGGAGCAGCCCTTCAACGGGGCACACAGCAGCTCGTGCACTGGTTTAAAGCCCGGAGCTTGTGACCCCTGAAAGAGATCCTCTGCTCTGCTGACTGTCCCACCGGGGCTCCTGGGGTGTCCTGCAGTGCGGAGCGCAGTGTATAAGGGCCACCACAAGGGAGCTGCCCCCACCCTCCACCGTAGTGACTTGGGAGAGCCCTGGGCATGTGGCAGTGAGTGGGCTTGGTGGTTCCCACCCTGTAAGAGGTCAGACCTGCTCCCTGTCCCTGCTGCAACACTACAAGTGGCTCCCTTTTGAGCCAGGCTGTGGGTGCTCGGTGTTCACACACTCCATGTCCCTTGGGCACCGTGTGGTAAGACAGGACACCGGCCAGCATTCCCATGGAAGGAGGGTTGGGTTCCCATCACCTCGCCAGCTCTTCAGTGGTCCCCGCCCCATCACAATCATGCATGTACCTGCGGGGCAGCCTCCCTCGGGAACAGCTGACCGATGCACCCTGCATTTTCTATGTGCCTTCCGCTTCAGGACCTGGGGTTCCTTCCTGAACCTGGCTGCCCCCAGCCCTGGGCCTGGTCCCACCTGTCCTAGAGCCCAGAGCAGCTTGGCCGGGAGCTGCCTCTCTGGGGTGGGGTCCCAGGCCCCTGCCCCTCTTTTGATTTCAGTGTGCCTTGCTCAGCCCTCTTTAGGGAACCTCTGTAGCCCTCCGCATTGCACCAGCTTTGTACTTGAATAGAGCAACAGCACTGGGCCTCCTGGGGCCCACGGTGATCTCTGGAGGGCAGAGAGGTACGTGGGATTTTCAGGAACATGGGGAGTCCACAGGCAACACTACCCCCCACCTTTGGCCCCCAGCAGCCCCAGCCTGTGAGAACTCCGTATCATAATTGGCGGTGATCTGCTTTCTCTGTTGCCACACATTCTCAGTTCTCACAGCTTGCACCCATGTATCATCATTTTCCATTCACCTGAAAGATCGATACCCCTTTCCAACCTTCCATTGTAGCTTCTTTCCAAGAGGCCCCACCACAAGGTGCATGTAGCAGGGAAGGCCCTGGGGTGGCCAGGCCCCCTGTGGCTCAGGCCCTTCCTGGAGCTGTCCCTGCTGTTTGCTGAAAACCCAAAACATTTGTACTTACCCTTCTCCAATTTCCTTTTTGCTTAAGGACAAATGAAATTAAATCATCCTGTTGCCCCAGGCTCCAAACCAAATTTTGAACATGAATTTATTAGCATCATAAAGCCCAAGTTGATTTATGTGACAATCTGGAGCCACAGCAGTGGAGTCTAGTGGCTGCTTGCCCCTCTTAGCTGGGCAGCCCCAGTCCTGAAGGGAATTGACCTGAGGTGACGACAGCGCTGATGGCAAGCCGGGCACTGTCTGAGTTTCTTTGCTGCTCTATGTTCACCTGCTGTCTGTCCCAATAGAGGTCAGATGGGGTCACCTCTCTCCTGCTGAGAGCCAGGCGGAGAGGACATATCCCTAATGGTGCTCACTCACTGTGCATCAAGCACATTGGGCTGTGTTTACATCAGCTCGGGGAGTGGTCAGTTGGGTCCTGGTTTTTGTCTGACAGAGGGACCCCAGGGGGTTGGTGGTGGGAGGGCAGAAGGGGATGCCAGCCTAGGTACAAGTGTCACTGTGGAGGAGAACGAAAACTCAGCAGCCTCCCCCCGACGTCGTCTGCCCAGACTGGCCCCAGGGGCAGGCCAGGTCAAGGTGGAGCCAGCGTTCTCTGCCTTGTTCCCTGCCAAAGCACTGGAGCCTCGTGCCAGCAGCTCCTGTCTGTTCCCTCACCTGAGGCCAGAGAGGCAGCCACGGGCTTCTGGATGGGGCAGATGGCAGGTGACAGGCTGGGAGGCACTGCTGAGTAGGGGAAGGTGGGCCGTGGGCATCTCGCCCTGCTCTTAGCCACACAGCTGTTCCTGACACACAGGAGCTGGGAGCAGCCTTGGCAACAGGCTGAGGTTAAAGTCACAGAGGTGGGAGGGCAGGCGCTGCCCCACCTCACGGGAAACCAGCCCCCCGGCAGGGGAAGAACCTGGCAGTGCCAGGCCCTCGGGATGCAATACCATGGGCAAGCGGAAGGCTGACACCACGCCTGTCCGATTCCTGAGCAGGGCTGATGCCTGGCCCTGCTACGCTAATGGCCACTGAAAAGCCCGCTCTTCCGAGACTGAGATCCAGGGCTGCGGGAGGGAGCTGTGCTATCTCATCCCTTCTCTCCAACGCCTGGGCTCATGCTGTTGATTGAAGAAAGGGAGAAGTAACATCTGTTGAGTGCCTGGTACTTTCCACGTGGACTTCAGTGGCATAATTTAGGAATCAAGAGTGTGGACCTAGAATTCGGACCTGCCCTTTGCAGGCCGAGAACCTCCACGCTCTCCTGTCATTTGTGACATGAGATAATAGTACCTGTATTGCTGACAGGTTGTGGGAACTAAACTAGTGAGCTTAGTGCCTGGCACAAAAGTGCTCAATAAAGCTGTGCTGATGCCGGCTCCCTTGTCACATGCCAGCCATAACCGCCCTGGTAGCCATGAACCCCCAGACTCGCTGAAGACCTCTGGTTTGGGTACCCAGGCGCCTAATTGGCTTCATCGCCTCCCAGTTAGTCAAGTGTCTTCTCGCAGCAACTGCTTGCTACAGTTCAGAAATGGGAAATTGGCCTGAATTCTTCAGGATCTAGAGGGCTTTGGGAGGGAGTGGTCTCATTCCCCAACCTCCCCCCTCCCCCCCAGGAAATTTAAGGACAGCTGTCCCCTTTTAAAGAGCCAGACGGAAACCAGGGCTTCTGACCAAGGGTATCATGTTCGCCCTTTTCTAAGCTCTGCATCTCCTCCAGCACACATCTGGCTCCCAGGAAGAAAGTGGTGTGGACCATGAGCTACTCAGTAAAGACAGGCGAGGAAAGAGCGACAGCGGCAGGAGGGAGCAAGGTGAGATAGTAAAGAAGGTCCTACTCCTGAGACTAGTGACAAGGGCCTTGTCTGTGTCCCACCGGAAGGACACGCTAGCATTGGGTGGTCACAGCTTGATCTTTGCTACACAGTCAGGCCCCTGTTTACGATGATTCAACATCTGTAGCCTCTGACACGGTCTGCTCCCTCCTCTCCGCTGCCAGGCCTTCTGCCCTCCCCTTGATAGTGCAGGACCCTTCCTTGGCCCCCCCTCGGAGGGGCAGGGCGCATGGCGACTCAGCAGGAGGCGTCTTTTCCCTACTTCCCAGAGACTCACTTCTCCCCAGAACACATTCCTAGAGAAGGGACGAGGCAGCCAAGAACCCGGCCCAGGCGCAGGGTTGGCCCCTCCTCGGAGCCAGCAGCAGCAGGCTCCGCTCCACGTTGGGCTTTTAATTATCTTTCCAGTCCTTGGTTATTAATGATCTTGGGCACTGAGCAGAGCAGCCTGAACCTTGTGACTCCTCAGCCTCACCTGCTGCAGCTTTCCACCCAGAGCTGCACTCAGACCCAGGGAGGATGCGGGGTCAGGGGCTGGTGGCCAGCAGTTAACCCTCTTGCCACCAATGGCTGCAACCAAGGTCAAGCTCCCTTCCAGGGTGCTGGCCTCTAGCTCTCAGCTAGACTCATACCAGCTAAGATTGAGCCCCCTAACCGGATCCATGAAACTCCATAGGACAGAGATTATGAAATTGACTGTAATGGACCGGGCCACTCATTTTGGGGGTAGTCAGGCTGTCCAGCCAAGAATGCAGGGGTATTAGCAATATCCTTACTCTACCATTTCAGCTCTAAAAACCAAACAAAAAACCAGTTTTCATGGCCCAGCCCAGCAGGGGAGCCTTGCAGAACTGAACGGGGGACCAGCGAGGGCTGTGGAAGAAAAGCGCCCTGGGCGGCGGCTGCCCTCCCTGGCCTCCTCCCTATTATGCAGAGTTAATTTCTGCCCTGCTTCACCCAGCTAGTTGAGGACAGCAAGGCCTCGGGCTTTACATTCTGTGCGGTTAGAAAAAGGTCTGACGGCACCAATCACACACTGTGCGAATGAATGGAAGAATGGGTACTGGCTTCACAGTCATTGTGGGAGCTAAATGTAATCACAGATGGGGAAACATTGAAAATTGTAAGCAAGAGCCATCAGGTCCATGGTTGATGACATGTGACAGAGAAAGGAGGTAGGTCTGGCAGCCCAGAGGGAGAATGGATGAAGGACTGAAACGCTGGGTGCTTCTCTAATCTCCTTTCTGAGGAGTCCCAGCACCAGTGAGGCTGAGTTGTGCCTGACCCTGGAAGCCACCTGTGCCAGGCTCCCAGAACCAGTGCAGTGCAGAGAATGCAGTCGCCCAGGGCCCAGGAGAGCCCAGCAGGCTCCCCACAATAGACCTCCCTCTGCCTTTTCCACCATGACACTGTCAGGTTCCCAGGTGGGCCCCTGGCAGAGCAGGACACCCATAGCCCCTGGCACCAGCCTCTCCTTTCAAGGACACTGAAGGATGAACTTCATCACCACCAGAGCCCCCGTGCTGAGCACATTTGTCTCATCCGGCACTAGGGTGGGTAGGAACTGGCGCTGAATACCAAGTGGCTTCTGCTGGCAGAGCCCTCTCCCAACCTCACCGCCCAGGTACTCACCCAGAGGGAGCTGCCCACCTGCTCTGGGTGGGCACTCTGCCTGGGATACTCCCATGATGCTCCTATTGCCCACAGACTGTGATGTGCTCCCTCCAAGGATGAGGCAGCAGCATCAGTGGGTTGTAAAAGGTTTGTTTAATACCGCAGCGCTCCAAGCAGAAACTCCAGCCAGGAGATCGAGGAGAGGGACAGCCCTGCCCCAACCCCGAGTTCCAGCCTCTGTGCTCCCACACTGAGCCCCCAGCCACCATGACCAGGAACTGGCTAACAGCAGGGCAGGGGCCCCACCCAGCCCTGTGACTCCAGGTCCAGTGGGAAGGGCTTTGCATGATAAGAGGACAGCAAGAACCGAGCCCACACCAGGACCTGAGGTTGCTGAGGTGACTGAACTGACCAGGAAAGACACTGTCACAGGTCCCACGGCCAGGGTTTCATGACAGAAGTCAGAAAAGTCCAAGCTTGCCTGCCCCCTAACCCTGGCAGTGCCAGGTGGAGAATCCAGCTGGCCAGGAACCAGACTAGCTGACACCTCACACTTCTGACTCCAAGCTGTTGATCCGCCTCCAACTGCAAGGTCCCAGGAAGCCGTGCGTCCCACAGGCCACCTTTCTGACCTCTTCCAGCCCCCCATTGTCCCTGCAGCCTGTGCTCAGCCCCAGAGTCCTGCCCCTGTGCCTTGGAGGCCCCCAGTCCCCAGCGAGCCAGGGGCTGTGGCTGGCACAGGATGGGAGATGAGGGCAGACAGCCCTCCAGCAAAGTGGCAGGTGGGTTTGAGTGTGGAAGCAGGTATGCTGTCTGTGTGCCCACACGCCCTCTTGACAGGCCTCCCTGTAAGTTGGCAGCCGCATCGACTGCGCCTGCGCCAAGCTCCCACAGGACAGGTGGGCACACCCTGTAGGCAGCGAGCTGGGCCGGCCGAAGGCCTCGGCCACCGAGCTGGGCAGGGAAGAGTGGCGTGCGCGCGGGCTCCGGGCCCAAGCAGCGTGCAGCAGGGCTTCCCTCCGAGCCAGCTGCTCTGGCCCCAGCAGGGGCAGGTCCTCGGGCTCCGGGGGCTCAGGGAAGAGCGGGAGGAAGGGGCGCCCCAATCGGTCGGCTCTAGGGAAGGAGCTATAGTAGCAGTGCTTGGGCGACAGGGGGCGCTCCGGGAGCGCGCGCCTCTGAGAAGCCAAGAAGTGCCGCCCGCCGCGCCAGGTCCGCAACGGCCACTTCGCCTCCCAGGCCCGCCGGCCCGACACCCGGGAGACATCGGTCAGGGGCGACCCTGGCGTCACGGGGCGTCCCAGGGGACGCGGGGCCCTGTGCCCCAGCGCGGCGTGGCCCCCGCCTGGTGGACCCCAACCCTTGGGGGTCGGGTCGGGGGGCGGGCCAGGCGTGGGTGGCCGAGGGCGGCGGCAGGCGGGCGGTGGGGGCGCGCGGCGGCTGCCCCAGTTCTCAATGGTGCGCGTGGCGCGGTCCAGGGAGCTGCTCACGCCCGCCGTAGTCACCATGTCGCGCGCAGCCTGCAGCATCTTAAGCACGCTGGCCTGGGCCGAACTGGTCGTGAGGTCGGGGCTGGGTGGCCGCGCGGGGCTGGCCAGACTCTGCACTCCGCTGAAGCAGCTGTAGATGCCCTGAGCAGTAGGGAGGACACACGCTATGAGCAGTATCCTCTCGGGGCCCGCCCACCTCCCCGTCGGAGGCGCCATCCCAGACACCTCTAAATCCTAGGGGGCAATTCACATTTGTTAAGCGCCGCCTACGTGCCAGGCACTGTGCTGATGTGAGTTTACCAAGCAGCTACGTGAGACTCCAAGAGGTTCACTCCTCCTAAAGTCACAGAGCTTGTACGTGGCAGGGAGGATTCCAATCGGAGTCAGCCTGGCTGCAGAGTGCTGCCCTGCCAGTTGGAGAAGGGCTCTGCTTCTCTTTGGCTGTGTGATGCTGGCAGGCCATGCCAACCTCTCGGGCCCTCGGTTTTTACATGTGTCATTGGGGCCATGGCTAGCTCTGACTTATCTGGGTTGGTGTCCCTAAAGCTGGTGCTGTCTAGGGCGGGGCGGGCACCTACCCTGCTGAAGGCCAGCAGGAAGTCCAGCCGGGATGTGTTGGGCACTGAGTGACGCAGCTTCCAGTAGACCAGGTGCTCCCAGGCAAAGACCAGCAGGGCCAGCCCCATGGCCACGAGCAGCATGTAGAACACGCCGGCCATGTTGTCAATATCCAGCTTGCTGCTCATTACCTCATTCTTCTCGTTCTGGCAGATCCCCGAGAGCCACACCGTCTCCAGCTTCTGTGTCTCCCCTGGGTGGGGGGCATACCTGGCTCAGGAGGGACCCTCCCAATGCTCACCCAAGGCTTGAGCGAGGCAGGGTCTAGAGCCAGGGTGCCACCCTTTGTAGGACCCCACAGGACATGATGGGGGTGGAGAGTGTCAATGAGCAGGAAGGAAAGCAGAGTGGGGGCTGGGGTGGGCGATGCCAGCCTTCAACATACCCACCCCCCACATGCCCCTTAGAAGCTTGCTGACTGGGTAAACGTTATCATTCCTTTATTCGTCAAACACGTATCGCTCCCCTACATGCCGGGCATGGAGCTGGGCACACAGACAAAAGGCCGGGGCCCCGAGGAGGCCACAAGCCCCTTCACTGTCATCACTATCACTATATGGTACTGATGGAAAATCAGACTGTTACTTATCTAATAGGGTTGGAACTCGAAACTCAAAGCTCTTCTGGGTTTTGGGGGCAGGCTCAGCTGGACCCCTCACACAGGCAAGCCTGGGCCCAGGCTCTGACTAGGCAGGCCCTTGGCACTACCCCAGGTAATCTCAAGGCAGAAAAAGAAAAAAAGGAGTTCAACCCCCTGTTAACCCCCACGGTGTGGCCTGAGCTCTTCCTGTCTTCCTGGCCTTCAGGAACCCCCAGTCCTATTTCCGACTCCCTCCTGGCAAACTCATCTCTTCTCATCAGGTCTCCATTCAGTCCCTTCAAATATCCCACACACACACTGCCCACTGCCCCAACCACTCACCCCCACAGACCTCTCCCTGCCCACAGGCCCTGGGGGCTCAGAACGGTGAGGTGCTCAGCAGCCATGGGGCAGCCATCTGACCACGGGCCCACCCCCACAGCAGCACCCACCGTCCCCCAGGAACTGCAGGAGCGCCAGGTCTATGGCCCGCTTCCAGTGGGAGTCCTTCTGCATGGCGATGCCGTAGCCGGTAGTGGCAAAGACCTTGCCAGAGCCAATGGTGACCAGCTTGCAGCCTTCATCCTTGCCTGCCATGTAGTTGAGAACAGCAGCATCATAGATGAATGCGTCCAGCTTCCTAGGGACAGGCGGAGCCCTCAGGCCAGGGATCACGTGGGGTAGGGACCTCAAACCTGGGGCCTACTGGAATCTGGGCCACATGAGCCCGCTGGGCACCACCCAGGAGGGAGGGATGGTCAGAGCCTTCTCTGGTTCCCTTGGGTCCTGGATGCAGAGAAGAGCCCTTCTCATAGCTTAGGGACCCGACCTCCTACTCAGAGAGGCCAGGGGACTCTCTGCCCCCAGAGGACACACCCTCTCTGTCCAACCCTCCTTGCCCCTAAGACCCTAAAAAAGTCACAGCTATCACCTAGGGCAAAGCTGAACTCTGGTCAACACCACAGCTGCACATCGGGATCGCACAGTGGGTATCCATTTTTGCTTCAAGCTTCACTCTGCCCTAAGACCTCCTCCCCGCCCTGCCCCCAGGAGACTCACCAGGAGTCTCCCCAGGACAGCCCAGCCTCCCTGTCCCCACCTTGGGTTTCTCAGGAAGGGACAGAGCTGAGGCTGGTCACCAGGGAGAAATGTGAGTAGAGACAGAAGGTATGTGCAGGGCTGACCCACCCCATCTTGAGGCTGGTGAGTGCGTCCTCCACCGAGCGCTGGTTGAACTTGACCATGTGACTGTGCATGTCACGGTAGTTGCTGCGGATGTTCCGCTCTGTGCTGCCATTGGGCACCGTGCCGAAGCGGAAAGGTGGGTATTGATCTTGAGGCCGCTGAAACTGCGGGCAGAGGGCAGCGCCATCTGTGACCCTTTGCCCAACCTTCCAGTCGTTGTGTCACCCCGACTGCCCGCCACCCCCCCATAGTCTGCACTTGCACAGTGAGAGCAGAATGACCTTAGATTCTGTCCAGGCCACTCTTGTGTTACAAATGGGGAAACTGAGGCCACGGTAAGGAGAGACTTACCCAGGGCCACTCATTCAGGGGACCTGGGCCATCTCTCCCCACTCCCAGCCCCCACCTCCCCAGCTCCTTCCTACTCTGGCCTCCAATTCAAATTCTACTGACTCCGGTTGTCCTGTGTCCCACCCAAGACCTGTTCCTGCCCTGGGTCTCCCCAGCTGTGGCTCTAGAACCTTCTTGTCACTGAGGCCAGACACAGTGTCGATGTACTGCTCCTGGATCATGAAGGCGGCCAGGTTGGCGGTGTAGCTGGCGAGGAAGATGACGGCAAAGAAGGCCCAGACCAGGACCATGATCTTGCTGGTGGTGCCCCGGGGGTTCTCGATGGGCACCGAGTTGTTGAAGACCAGCGCCCACAGCAGCCACACAGACTTGCCAATGGTGAAGGACGGGCCGCCGGACTCTGGGGGCGAGAGAATAGACGCTGGGGCTCCTCTTGTCCAGAACACAGGGGCTGAGACCTCAGCCCAGCCGACTCCACGGCTCCTATCCCCACTCTGGCCTATGTGGGGACCCCCTCCCAGGTCATCCCCACTCCAGGGCAAATCAACTCACCTTGTTTCTCATGTATCTGATTGCCACCCCTCTCCATGTTGTGCAAAGGATTTGGTCTTCTCCAAAGGGCCCCTGGGGCCCTGACCCCACCCCTCCGGGTGCTCCAGCCCAGCTCCCTCCTCCCAGGCCCAGGTGAGCGCTCACTCTTGCCGCTGGTGAGGTTCTGGTTGTAGCTGACGGGGCTGAAGTACTCAAACATGAAGACGGTGATGGCCACCACGGTGAGGCACATGACAAACATCATCACCCACACGGAGGGGCTGTAGGGCTCTGGGGACAGAGGGAGGGGCTCAGGGGCCTCCACGCTGCTCCTCTCGCCCACAGCCCAGAGAGCTGGGTGCAGACAGATGGGTCCATGTGGTCAAAACAGGGCCCATCGGCCCGATGGCCTGAGCAGAGCTGCAGGGCCCCAGGAGAGCCCCCACCCCAGGGGAGGTCAGGCCCTCCAGCATTTGTGGTCTCCCCCTCACATCTGCCCTGCGACAGGGTCCCATCAGCCCATCCTAGGACACCTCGCTTCCACTTCACTCCTCCCCTGGCTCTCATTCACCCTCCCTCCCCTCCACTTCCCTTCACAGAAGGAACGTCTACACCCACACTCCTTCCCCTTCTCCCATTCCCCTGCCTTTCCCTCTCCACCCCCTGAGCCTAAGCCCACCATATCAGCAAGCCCAAGGACTTTTCTCCATCCTCCTCTCCCCGCTCACCAGCTAGCCCTGCTGACCACACCCCTGTTCTGGGACTCCCATGCCTGGCCTGGCATGGATGTGCTGGTTCTGCCTGGAATCATAGCCTCTGAGGCCAAGTCTTACTCCTCAAGCTACTGACACAGAAACCGAGGCCCAAGGAGCTGGGAGACTGTGCTGAGGCCTCTGACAAGTGGTTTCAGTCTCCCTGACTAAGGTCAGCACTGGCTCGTTTGAGAAGATGCCCATCTATGAAGTGGAGTTTGCTGTCTTCCCTGTGGCTGAGGAGCCCTGCTCAGAGAGGTTCCGTGCCTTCCCAAAAGCCACACAGCAGGAAGGGGCAGAGCCAGGATTCCCTCCTCTAGCCCATACTCACTGCTTTCTGTTCAACCCCACATTGCAAGTGCCAATTTGACCTCCCGACTGGACGCTCTGGGAAGGCCAGGACCTTTTGTGGGGCCTGGCACAGGGGCTGCCCTACAAATGTTGACTTCCTAACCAAGTCAGAAACTAGCAGCATTCCCCATGCTCTGGGTGGGCTACCCCAGTTCCCCAAGGAGCTTCTCCCCTTGTTCTGCTGCCCAGCCCAGTAGGCACGTCCTGAAGCCAGCCTGCCTTACTGGTTTTCTCGTCCCTGACAATGGCGTCACCGTTTATCCCACTCCCCCTCTGTCCCCACCCTTACTCAATACCCAGGCTCAGAAGTACCCATGGCTGCTGTGCTTGCCCTCTGAGGGCCCACGCCAAGCTCCCCAGCTCGACCCAAGCTCCACACATCCACATTGTGGGTCCCTCTGCCTGCCCCAGAGCCATCCCTGCCCACCCGAGCCGCACCCAGAAAGGCTGAGGGGGACACGGTGCCATTGCTGCGAGCCACCATCACACTGATACCCGTCTCCACGAAGGGCACGGAGAAGTCCACGATCTCGGAGCGCTCCTCGTTGATAGTGAGGGAGCCGATGGCCATGTCTGCCCGCTTATAGTACACCTGAGGACGGTGGGGGTCCAGCCCAGATTGAAGGAGGGGCTCCCACACGCTGGAGCGCTCTCCCCAGCCTCCTCCTGGCACCCTGTCCAGCACCCACTGCTGAGTCATTTGTTCCCACCTGGGGTCCTCAGAGTTCCACTTTCAGTGCTGACCACCCCAGGGGGCATCTCCGGTGACAAGCCAATCTCCTCTGTCAGCTGGGAGATCCTTAGGGGTTGGGCCTGGGTCCCACTCTGACTGATCCCCAGCACAAGAGGAAACGCCTTAGGGACAGCTGGGGTGGCTAAGAGATGCGTGGACCCTGGCCAGCAGGTGGGCTGGCAGGCGGGCTCAGAGGGACCTCGGGGGCAGGCCTACCTCCCCGATCATGCCGTTCCACACGCCGCGCACCCGCTTGCCATGCTTGCCGTTCGTCACCAGGTACAGGTCGTAAGAGAACTTGACCACCCTGGCTAACTTCTTGAGGATGTCAATGCAGAATCCCTTACAGCAGAGCTTGGTATACGGGGCTGTGTCACCGCTGCTGCCACCAAGAGACCCCCGGGAGTCAGACCGGGAGCTCCTCCCACCTGGCACGTGGACCCCCCCCCCATGGCTAAGCACAGGACACACGCACCAGCTGCCGTCACACAGCAGCACATGGCTCACAGCAGCCGCCCCTGTGTTCTCACCAACCTGAAGGTGTGGTTGCTCTGCCTGCGGCAGGGCACAGTGTTGGGCACGCAGCCGCCTGTGCCAGGGTCGGGGCTCTCCACAATGACGAAGGGCCGCTCTTCCAGCGTGGCCACCGTCAGGTGCCGGCTGTCCACCACGGGCTGCAGGGAGGCGCTGTAGCGAGGCCACACTGGGTACTTCATGTGCAGGATGCCACGGTCCCAGCGCCCCACCTGCAGAGGGCAACCAGCCTCAGCCGGGTACCTGCACCCCTACTACTCCCACCCTCTAGGTGGGGCCTCTGGGTGAGACCCGCCAGGGTCAAGAATCCCCCTCCCACAACTAGGGATGCATGGAGCAGGACAGAGCAGGGCCTGGGAAGGGAGCATTTGGAGAAGAGGAGGGTCAGGGCCAGGGGCCAGGAGGGAGGGGCCTGCAGCCTCCTCCCCGGCTGCCGTCCCTGCACTTCCCAATCCAGCCTCCATACTGTTACTAGCCCACAGCATCTTCCTAAAGCCCACACCTGAGTCTGCCTCACCATACTCGTTTTCCCGACCTCAGAATAAAGTCCTTAGCAAGCACTTGAAGGCCCTTCACATTCAGGTCCAGTTACCCCCATTATTCCACCTTTCTTCCTCCGTTTCCACACCCCCAAATACATCACATAAAATTGCCCCAAACCTTCCTGCCCTTCTGTCCATACCAGGTTAGTATCCCTTCCTGGTGAGCTCCTACTCAACCCTCCACAGCCCAGCCCAAATGTCCCAACTTCTGTGAAGCCTTCCCCAGTTTCCTCCTTTGAAGGCAGAACTAATTCCTGCTCCTCCATTCTACTCCCCTAATACTTTGCACACATCTCTACTCAAGCACCGATCTCCCCAAATTCTATTTATTTATATGCCCGCCTGGCCAGCACAGCTGAGGGTTACTCCTCCAGAGGCAGGACTGTGTGATAAGACAGCTCGACAACTTCTGTAGTGGAGGGAGGCCAGGGTGTTGTGGGAGCCCAGAGCTGAGGTGCTTCACCCAACCTGGGGGACCAGGAAGGCTTCCCAGTGAAGATGCTTCAGCTGAGAACTGAAGGATGAGGGGCTGAGTAAGGGACAGAAGGGACTCTCTGCTCAGCTGTGGGCACAAGAGGGGCTGGGGACAAAATGAGAGGAAACAGAGGGCCCCTGGGCTCACCCCCTTCTCACCATCTCCCATAGGCGGTGCCGGTTGAGGGCGATCACAACCATTGTGGGCTGCACCAGGTACCCACCAGGGCTGAAGGAGAAGTCTCGGCCCTCCCAGGTGACATTCAGTAGGTGTCTGCGAGCAGGGAGAGGAGTCAGGATGTCCCCTTAGCCCTGCCTGCAGCCCTGCCCAGGACCAGAAAGCCTCTCCCCCGCTTCCTGGCTCCCCACCGACAACGAGGAGCATTTATCCTGTACTCTTTCTTGTTTCCCTGTGCTGACCCCTACAATCCTCACCTGATCTTTTGTCAGATGAAGAAACTAAGGCCCAGAGAGATGGAGTCACTGGGACTCAGGCACACAGCTGGTGGGAGGTGTAGCTAATGAGTCCAAGCTCACTGATACCCAGGTCCCCTGAAGCTCACTCCCCTTCACTCACATGCCCTGGGCAGGTGCCCACCTGTAGAAGGCCTCCCGGGCAGGGCTGACGGGCCCAGGGTGACTGACGCAGTTCCCAGCCGGGGCAGGCAGGGCACCATGCTGGCGCTGGTAACCGTGGGCACCCAGGGCCAGGATGGCAACGCCGTCGCGAACCTTCTGGCGCAGGCTAAGGCGCCAGCTCTCGGTGACGACACTGATGAGTCCCACAGGGAAGACGGCGGGGGGCGCGTCAGTGCTGCCCAGTGCCAGGCTGGGCACCAACCACACGTGCCCAGGTCCCACCAGGCCGGCCTGCGCCGCCTCGGCGAAGAGCACCTCGGCCTCCTCGCGTGAGCAGTAAGCCACCAGCACCGGGGCATCGACCTGGCGCAGCAGACGCTGGGTGCGCGCGCGCGTTCCTCCAGGGCCCAGCTCCAGCGTGAGCACATCCAGCAGCCGCCAGCCCATGTAGCTGGCGTCGGCGACAGCGCGCACGCCCTCGAGGAAGAGGGCGTGGCCCGGGTGCAGGCTGGTGATCACGGCGAACGCGCTCCAGTCATACTCCTCCAGCACCTTGAACAGCACCTGCAGCTGCTGCTCCAGGGATACGTCTAACTGCAGGAAGGCGGAGCCCGGCTCCTGGGGACGGGGATGGGGCGGGGCCTGAGCGGGGACAGGGCGAGCCGAGGCCCGCCCCGCGCCCCCGCCCCAACTTCAGCCCCCTCGGTCAGCCTCCAGACGTCCTTGCGTCGGAAGATGCTGGGCGTCCCAGGAGCCCCCGCCCCACTACACCTTCCCCCCGACCCCGACGTGCTTTCTAACCGCTGCCACCCGTTAGATGACTTGGAGAGCTTTTTAAAATACCCCACCAGTGCTGGAGCACAGCATCTCCGTCACCCGGAGCTTGTTGGAAATGCAGATGCTGGGGCGCCTCGCACACATACTGGATCAGAATCTCTGGGGCTGGCGCCCGGAAATCTGTATTTCAACAAGCTCTAGAGGTGATTCTAGTTTGGGAAGCGCTGCCCCAGACCAGCTGAATTGGAATCTTAGAGATGGGACGCTGGACTTGAGTGTTTTTCTAAAACACTGTGAGGGTGGAGAACCACCATTGTGGGAGCCAATGTCGGGCCCAAATCACCATTCTCCACAGAGCCCTGGCGATGAGAAAGTTCCTCCTCCTCCACTTCCGCCACCACAAATGCCCAGGGTACTGCCAGCGCGAGCCTGGGCTTAATGCAAACCACGCCTAACTGTGGGCTCCCTGCTGCTACTGCATCCCCTCCAAGGTTTCACCACACTGCTACTGTCCCAATCATTAAAAACAGAAGAAAACAAAGCAAATCTGGAAAAACAATACAGGACGGATAACTCAGTTCCTTCAACAAGCAATTGCTAGAAAAAAGAGAGATGGAGGAAGAGCCTAGAGACTTAAACTCAGGAGCTATATCAACTAATTGTCATGTGGGAACCTACTTTGGCTCCGGATTTAAGCAAACAAACTTAAAAATAAGCATCTATGACATTTATGAGAATGGGGAAATTTTGAATGGTGGCTGGATATCTGATGATGTGAAGGAATTTTTATTTTTTGCTTAAATATGATAATATATGGTGGGGTTTTTTTTAAGTCCTTATCTGCTAGAGATACACACAGAAATATTGATGGATGGACTAATAGGATGTCTGTGCTTTGCTTCAAAATAACACAGAAGAGGGGGGACTGGGTGGGGTAGGGATGGGGCAGGGTCAGTCAGGTGGATGGGGGCACATGAAGTCATTATGGTCTTCTGCTTTTACGTGTGTTCAAAAGGCTCCATAAAATAATGAGCTCCATAAAATAAAATAAAAGTCTTCATAAAATAAAAATATAAGCATAAAAGAAAGGCAAATCAGTCACCCCTGAACACATTCTTTGGCTCCCCACTTACTGAGGGTAAAACCCAAATGTCTTTTGATGTAGTTGGGACCCCACTTCCCTCTCCAGGTTTCCCTCTGTTCCTCAAAAACTCGGAGCTCCTTCCCACCTCGGTGTTCACACCACCTGCTCCCTCTGCCTGGAACACTCCATCACACACACAGCACACCAGCTCCCTGTATCCTCCAGATCTCAGCTTCACGATCATTTTAAGACATCTTCTCTGAACACCCAAACCCCTACCCAGACGGGGGCCCCGTTTGACTTCCTGGTGGCATCCTGTGTTTTCCTTCAGAACACTCATTCTAGTTGTGATCGCAGATGAATCTGTGTTTAGAATATTCTCCCCACAGGATATAAGCTCTGTGAGAAGATGCCTCCGCTATGCCTCAGACAGTGACGACCCCTGGATGCTCTCCCTGCAGGCTGAGTATATCAGATCCCACTCCCAGCCTGGCCTTCTACCCCTGGGTCTGGAGCCTGACCAAGGAAGGCCAGAGAAGCAGAGAAGGTGGGCCAGGGCTGCCACCACAGCCAGAGGTAGGCTTGCCACCTGCCCACCTTTCATCCAGACACAAATGTGAAAGCAGCCCAGTAAATGTATCTTCTAGAACATCATGCCCACAGCCTTCTCCTCCCTCACCCATGTCACGCCCTAAATCCCCACCTGCCTGTGGGTCCCACCCAAACCCAGCTTCCCAGGACCTAAGTCTCTCCCTGGCCCAGACTCAGCCCCACTCCCCCAGCCCGTCTGGCTCCAGGCCCAAGGGACTAGGGGGCCTGAGTTTAGACAGGCACCTTGGGGGTGAGGACCACAGCGGAGCCGCCACTGATGCTGAGGATGGGCACGTGAGTCTGGGAGGAGATGAAGTCAAGAATCTGGGCCACGGCCTCCGTGCCCACGTTGTCCTCAAAGACGACACCATGGACGCGGGCAGCTCCCAGGAGCCCACAGATGTGCGTGAGGAGGCTGCTGGGGTTGGTGTTGTTGACCCCCACGGTGAGCGGCTGGATCTCCAAGGGCAGGTCCAGGAAATTCTGGGGGGTGAGGCGGGTCCGGGCCTGGGCCTGCAGCGGCCCCGAGCTGCCAAACACCACGGCCACCGTCACAGCCTGCTCGCCCTGCCCCGGGCCCAGCCCTGCCCAGGCACCGAGGAGTGAGGTGAGCAGCAGGGCTGGCCCCAGGGCCCCACCCATGTCCACTGGAGGGGCCTGCAGAGAGATCAGGACAGGCACAGGGAGGGAGACAGAGGCATGGAGAGAAAAGACGAACAGACAGACAGGAGCTGAAGGGCAGAGTCAGAGGAACACACATCCGGAGGATGAAAGAGAAGAGGGGGAAACCTCCCTCCACAAAAAGAGGCAGAGAGACAGACAGACAGACACAGACAGACAAAGAGAAAGAGACAGAGAGATTAGCTGAGTATCCCAAGGGCAGCCCAGAGGGCAGGGCCAGGGAAGAACATGAGCCACCGTAGGTGCTCATTACTTCCATTTGCCCACTGAGCGGCACACTTCGCTAGGAAGATCAGCCCTTTAGAAACTCATCCATCTGGGCTCTGCCTGAGGAAGGTACACGGAAAATGCCAGGCTGGGATCCAAATGTATGGATTTGAGTTGGACAGATCCAAGTTCAAGTCCCAGTTCTGCCACTTACTACCTGGGTGATCTTGGGGGAAGTTGCTCATTTTCTCTGAGCCACATTTTCTTGCCTGCAATACTCACAGGACCAACTCCACAGCAATGTGAGGGCTACTCACTGTTATCAGCATCCTAATCCTACAGGTGATAGCCCCTCAGCCAGGTGAAGGAAGGCAGCTCCCTGCCCCGATTCTCCATTCTAACTGAACCTAAACTGAGTTTGCGTGGCCCTGCCTGGCACCGAGCACCCTCCTCCTGGGCATTAGACATCCCTACACTTCCCCCTATGACCCCAATTAGCAGCAGCTCTTTCATAGCAGGAGTGTGACACAGTGACCTGTGCAGGACTTGGGGTCACTCTTTTACACCTGAGCTGCTTCCCTAGGCCATTGTTGGTGTGTGGGATCTTTTCTAAACTAACCCCAAGGCTTGACATGTATCCCTGCTAAACGAATGTCATTGCTTTGGGTTGGGACCATGAGCCAGGTGAGTGCCGCCCACTGACATAGCTCTCCCTCCCAGCTGGCCACTGGACACAGCTTTCCTGTCCTCCCCATCTTCCTCACATCCCCGACAAAACTTCTGAACAGGGGAGAGCTAAAGAGGGACCAGGGTGGGCCTGGTTTAATTTCAGGCAGAGAAGACAGGATTTGGAGCAGAGGAGGGAATACGGTACTCATTTCGGTGCCCTTGATACCTGTTCCCCCACCCCCCAGGTATGGTTTCCTGGTACACTGCCTTAAGATGTCAGCCCGGAGACATGGGTGAGTCTAGGATGGGACCTAAGTATGCCACGCTACAGACACCTTGTTCATCCACCATCAATCAGGGATCACAGATTACACCTGCAAAGGGCACTGTCGTGCTCACCCCTGCCCACACCTCCAATCCCTGCAGGTTCCCCGCCCTCTGGGAAGCCCCAGCCTCCTCACCTCTGCTAGAAATGTGGCTCATCAAGATATGCTGTAGGTGTAAAATACACACTGGATATTGAAGGCTTAGTAAGAAAAAAAGAAAGTAAAATATCTCACTATTTTATATAGATCACATGTAGAAAAAATAATATTTTAGATACACCGAGTTAGACAAAATATACTATTAAAGTTCACCTGTTTCTTTTTACTTTTTCTAATGTGGCTACTAGAAAATTCTAAAGGACACATGCAGCTCTCGTTTTGTTTCTTTTGGACAACAGGCCTCTAGATGAAGGACCCAACCCCTCCCGCAACTCCAGGGGCACTGCCCCAAAGACGCTCTCTCGTGGGAAGGTGTCCTCTCAGATTGCAGTGGAGGAGCAGAGGAAGTTGAGGCTGGGTGCACCTCTCACCAGGAGTGGCCACAGAAAACCTCTGGAGGGGGTGCCCCAATCAGGCAAGTCTGAGCTGCAAACAGCAATAGGCAGATTCAAGGAGATTGTCACTGTGTGGAACTCAGCCTCCCCCAAAGGCCAGGAGGGTCACACCACAGCCCTGGCCCAATGCAATCTCCCACTCACCCCTCCCCGTGGCCTCCCACCTCTCCACCCCCCATCCTCCCACCCCACCTGCCCCACTGGCCACAGTACCCGTCCTAAAACAGCTGCTTTCTGGTGTCCACAAATGCAATCCAGACACCTCGGTCCCATGGACGGGGCTCCACCTATCCTGACTGCAACCACTTGTCCTGCTCCTGGTGGAACCCCCCTCCTGCCAGTCTAGTGGCCAGACAACCCCCACTGTCCTCATCCGCAGGCTTTTGCTCTGTTGTTCCTTCACGCGGGAACATCCTCTTCCCACTGCCTCCCTCTTGTCTATAAGACAAAATTCCAGAATTTTCAGAGCCCAGCCTAAATCCCTTTCCCACAGGGCACCTGCCTTGGTCTATCCCCTCAGAACACCTGGGGTGAGAAGACATGGAGTCCAGGTAGGGCTCTAGGCCAGGTGCACTTCTTCCCATCCCTCCGCCACCTCTCTTGGGTGGAGGGAGCTCCAGGCTATGCCTCTGAGGTGGCTCTTGTTGTATTTGCGCCCTCAGGGAGGCCCGACCCCACAGTGGACTGTTGTCTAAGAGACCCCTGCCCATCCATTTGTGGTCTACCCCTTTCACAAACGCACTAAGTTAATGTTTAATGAACACATGGACCCCATAATGGCCCTGAGGAGGGTGCCAATGGTCAGTTCCAGGGGGTACCCAGCATCACCTTAATTGGCCTGCGCACCTCCACGTGCTTAGGGTTCTTCTCTCCCCCTCACCCCGGCTCCCCCAATCTCAGGCAGGCTCGAGCACACCGACAGACACACACACACACACACACACACACACACACACCAGACAATGATAGCTCCCCCCTTTGCCAGGCCAGGAGCTCACCAGTCCATGCTGCTTCTGGGGAGCGGGAGCGGAGGGCCCCAGCTGTTTGAAGACCCACTACCCTTTCGGTGAGCAGCCTCTGCTTTGCCGTCGGGTTTCCCTCCCTTCCTACTGCGGAGCCAAAACCCAAACACAAGCGTCAGGGGAGAAGACCGCCCCTCCATTTTAACCCCCACTGGTACCAGCACAGAAGTCTCCTTCCCAAGACCTACTCCCAGCCTCCTGGCTGATTCAGCTCTGCTCCTCCGGAGGTGAGGGGTGCCCCGCCCCCTCCCCTCGACAGGAATCTCTTACACTCAGGCTGTGAAGTTCGGGGTATTTTTAGGTCGGCGATAAATAATTCATAGGGAACGTAGCATCAGGCTCCCCTCGCAGGAGGAGGGGGCGCGAGCGGAGAGAACCATCGTCACTCGCGGCTCAAGGAGCTCAAGGACACTCGCGATGCGGGCGCCGGCGGCAGCGGCTGCCACTCCAGACGCGGGGACCCGCGCCACGCCTCCTGGCGGCCAAGTTGGGCACCACGTAGTCCGCACCCCCCACAGTGCTGCTACCCCCCCCCACACCCTTGCGGGGTCACGGGCTCCTAGGCTCCCATCCCTACTCCCCCAAGCTGAACCACCGCTGCAAGCCCGGAGGGTGGGGTGGGGGGGCGCAGTTCTCTTGGCAGGTAGGGCTGTGGGCGGGGTACAGCCCAGGCCTGCCCTAGGGCCTGGAGTAAACCTTGGAGTCCGGTTTCTGGCCGGTCCCCTTCACGTTTCTATTCAAATTCCTAGTATGGAGTTTAGAAACAGACTCAAACAGACTGGCACAGCCAGAAACTACACGGACACAGAGCAGACAGAGCAGACGAGGCCCAAATAAGTTCCTTCCCTCGACTTCCCCCTTGCTCCAGGTTGGGAACAGAGCCAAGGCAGTGCCACCATTGGAGGTCTTGGGGGATCGAGCCAGAAGTCCCGTCGGGCGAGCAGGACTAGGAACCAGAGTGCACCACTGGGGTGAGCACAGAGCCGGGAGGAAATTGCCGCTTTCCTCACCTAGCAGGACCTTTGGATGGGTCAGGGGACGCACCCTTGGGGATTTTCTGGCCGCTACATGCGTCTGCCTTCGCAGGTCCCCGGCCCTGCCCGCCTAGACCTAGGCACGACCCGCCTTCTGCAGCAGGGGGCTCGGCTTTCCCTTCCCCGCCGTCGGGGATCGTGGTCGAAGCCCCGGGAGGCCAGAGCAATCCGCTGGTGTGGCAGCCAGGGCCAGCGCCCGGGTGGTGGTGGGGGGGCTCACGGCTCTCTCAGGGCCCTCTCCGCCCACCCTTCCTTTCGCGTTCTCGGAGCCTGGGTCCGCCCGGCACAGGCTCAGAATTTGGGAAGATCCCACCACCGCGTGAAGCTGCGCTGATTCCCTGGGATCAGAGGAAGGAGCGTCAAGCTTGGAGGAGTACCGGAAGGAGAAGGGCTGGGAGGGGAGGGCCTGGGGGGGCTCACAGCTGGTAAAAGGGTGGGGGTGTGAATGCGTACGCGCGCCGTAGGTGCTCAGCCAACCTCCCGCAGCCAGGGGGCCGGGCTCCTGGAGCCACTCGCAGGTCCCTTCGTCCTGCTTAGTGCCCGCTTCAGCCCCCTTCGCTCTGGCGGAACCCAGCGGCGACCCCCACATCCCGCCCTAGCGGCTTCCAGCAGCAACAGTTGGGGGGTCCGGCAGCCCAGACTCCGGAGTCCCCGCACCGCCCCTTCCCCCATGCTGCCACCGTGCCAGGCGAAGGAGCTGGAGGGCTCCGGGACCCGGGAGACCAACATCTTGGGCGCCTCGCCCGCGTCCTTCCCTCGCATCCGCCGAGCGCCTGTCACCTCAGTCTCTCTTCCTCGCCTCCTCTCCATCCGTCCGGGTCCAAAGCCCAGGCCCGGTCCCCTAGGGTCCGGGTGCCCCGCTGGCCCCTCCTGCGCTGGCCCGACTCTCCCCGGGTGTCCCCCGTCTGTCTCCGCCGTCCTTGCCCGCTCGGTGCCCAAGACCAGCCCCAAGTTGGCGAAGTTTGCGCCCCCAGTTCGCAGCCCGCCACTCACCGGGAGGAAGGGGCGCTGCGCCAGCGCCCAGAGTCCGCGCCGGCTGCCTCCCGTGCGGTGCATGTCCCGGAGCCTCGGCTTCGCGCGCTGGCGCGTTCTGTGCTCGGGGGGCTCCTGAGCCAGGGGCGCCACGGGGCCCGTGTCCGTGGCGCTGCCTGGCGCGCTGGGCTCGGCCCGCCCCCGCTCCCCTCCGGAGGCCCGCTCGGTGCCCAGCTCCGTCCCGGGCTGAGCGCCCGCCTCTGGCTCCCGGGACTAGCCAGCCGGCTGTGGCGGAGCGCTCGCCGCCGCCCGCGCTGCCCGCCCCACCCGGGGCCCACCGCCTCCGCCCCGCCCCGGCCCGCCCGCCTCGCTGCCCGCACCCGCGCTCCTCCAGCACCTCCTCTCCATGGGCGTGCGGATGCCTGGGTCCCTTATCCCCTCTCCAGGACTGTGTCCCCAGACCCGACACTCAGGGCCAAAGCGGCCTCAGAGAAAACACCGGCCAGGAGTCCTGGGTTCGAGTCCAAAGCTCACTAGCTGTATGACCTTGGGCCAGATAATTTCCAGGATTCCCCCAGTCTATAAAGTGAGGCCAGCATCTTGGGGACTGTCATTTAAACGATGAACATGCTTTGTAAACTGCAAATAGCTACGGAGAGTTTAGTACTGCTTTTAAAAGGCTGGTTGGTCTGGCTGGAAACAGATGAGGCGTGCAAGGCATTGGAAGCAGAATGGGGGACTCGCACCAGAGGTGTGGGGACCACAGGGAGGGACTGGGGCAAGCTGCTGCCCAGTCCCCTCGCTCCCACTTTTTCTCTTTTCTTCTTTTGGTTCTACCAGGGGCTAACCAGGGAGGGCACCAGGCAGTGGGGCCAACAGAGCAAGCAGGCCAGGGCCTTAGGGTGCCTGCAGCGTGGGCAGAAGGCAGGCAGGCCTTAGCAGCAGGGCCAAGCCGAGAAAGGGAGGGTAGGAGCCAGGGCTGGCTACCAAACCCCCCTCCACGAGGTCCCTGAGCCAGGAGTTCGCTCTGCAGCGCCACCTGCGGGCTAGAGGGGAACTGTGGCTGGAAGGTGACCCCAGGCTCCAGAAGAAGGCGCAGGCACATCAACCATTGGTTCTCCCTTGTAGCTGGTTTATTTTCAGTATATTCCTGACCTGGTGACCCTTCACAGTCCGCAGGAGAGAGGTGGGAGGGAGGAAAGTCAGCGTGTACCTGCACCCATCCCTAACTGAGGTTATCTCCTCGCTGAGAGTTAAAGCTACACCGGCAAGGGTGACCTTCCGGCAGGGGTAAGTGTTCAGAGACCCCTGGAAAAGAGGCAGCCAAGGCTCCATGCCAGGGCAGGCAGGGCATGCAGCTGTGGGGCAGCGTCCCAATCACACTGGCCCAGGCCCCTCTCCCCTGTGCAGCATTCCTCCCCTCCCTGCCCAGCTGGGAGCTGGGCTCAGCGCCCCAGCAGCCGCAGCATCTCCTGAGGATCCAGCAGCTTCTCCCTGGGCTTCCCAGCGCCCTGGCCCCGGGACATCTCCTCAGCATCCAGCTTCTCCCAGTCCGAGAAAGAGATGGGCCGGACCCCTGAGGCAGAGGAAAGATGAATCACTACCTCATCCTCCTCCTCCATCCCAGCCCAGAGCAAACCCCAAACAGAGGAAAGGCCCAGGGACCACCCACTCCACTTCCCAGGAGTTCACACAGGGCTCAGACCTCGGCTGCTGAGCAGGGCCTTGATGGCCGAATAGCCAGGCCTGGGGCCGGACGGCAGCAGCCCCGCCTCCAGGTCCTGCAGCAGCGTCTGGCTGGTGAGGAAGCTGTCAGTCATGGTGGTGGTGATGACACCTGTGGGACCCCGCTTCACCCAGCCACTGCAGTAGAGGCCTGGGGGAGGGTAGTGAAGGGGTAAGAAAATGGGAGGCGGCTGGACACTAGCCTGGCGAGCCCGAGCCCCCAGTGTAGATGTGCGTACACACAGCGGTACACCCTAAGTCCTCTGGGCCCACTGCAGCTGCTGGCTCACCACCCCGGATTTGTCTCAACCTGTTTGTACCATACCCTCCCCCCTTACACCTCAGTTTCCCTGTAGACCAGGAGCTGGGTCTTGCCCACCTCCAGTTTCAGCAGGCCCTTAGGAAATGTTTCCTGAAGGAATAGACAGGTGTGTGAATATTTAGTCAGACTGGAAGCTGCCTGAGGACAGGGGCTGCTGTTTAATCTCCAAATCCAGCAATGAGCACAGGGCCTAGCCCAGGACAGGCCTCAGTAAATTGAATGACTTAATAACCAGACACACGTGGGCATCTCAGCTAGACTGGGAACTTACCCTGGGGTCAGGAGGAGGGTGGGGCTGGGCCCCAGGACCCAGACTCCCAGGGCCTGGCTCAGAGCAGTTCCTTAGTGCACACCACTGGATGAATGAATGAATGTGAATGGTCCCAGGGGATGCCAGCCTCCCTGTTCCCCACCATACTTTGGTGCCTAACCTTCCCACACCCTCTCACCTGGCACATCCACAACCCGGCCCTCCATATTGGGGATGACCCCAAGTTTGGGGTCAAAAGGCACACTGGGGTCAATGGGGTGGCTCTTGTACCCAACGCTGCTCAGCACCAGCCCACAAGGGAGGTCCTCCATGTCTCCGGTGGGCACTGCCCGGGCGGCGTCACCGACACCCTGTTGGGGAGTGTGAGCAACACGTGGCTGGGGTGGGGAGATTTGACAACAGGGGTGTCTCTGGGTAACAGGAGACTTACCTCCAGTCTGGTGATTGCCAGGCGGATGCCTGCTGCTCGCCGCCCATCTGGTGAGGGCAGCACCCGCTGGGGGCTTCGGAAAAAGCGGAGACCCCAGGCTCGGGAGGCCAGTGCCTGGCGGGCAGCCTCTTCCACCCCTGGCTTCTCAGTGGCTGTTCGAAGCAGCAGTTCTGTCAGCCGCTTCCTTGGGCGGGGCACCTCTGTCAGCAATGCAGAACAGCTCAGGGCTGTGCCTGGGTTACAGTCCTCTCCCCGAATGCCCTCCCCAAGCCCTCTGACCTAGACCATCCCCTCCTTAGTGAGCTGGGGGGCCAGGCCGGGGCCCCTCACCCTTGATTCTGTCCTGGAGGCCCAAGAAATCTGCAGGATCCAAAATGGGCCGGGTTCCTGGTAATTGAATCATCTCCCGAAGCTCCTTGGGGGTGGGGGTGGGGAGTGGGGGAGGAGATCAGGCCCAGAGCACAGTTCATTCTGGAGCCCGCCCCAGAGCCCAGGCCAGCTAGGGGACACCACCATCACCCAGCACTGCAGGAGGAACTGGCCTCCACCTAGCTCCCCTCTTCCACCCCAGGCAGAATTATCCCCAGGGGCTCTGCCCTTCCCCACCTCCCAAGGGCAAACCATCCACTTAGGACCCTGGCACCTCTCCCTCTGGCTCCAGCACCTTAATGGTGAAGGCTACTTGCAGGGGTCCTCGTCGGCCCACTATCCACACCGTCTTCACCTGACTCTGCCTCAGTACCCCCAGGGAAGCTTCCGTGATGTCTGTTTTCTGGAACAAAAGGAGGACCTTAAAGTCATCCAACACTGAGCCTCTCCTTTTAGTCATGTCCCGACCCTGAGTGAGCCTGAGAAGGTTGGTAGCCCGAAATGCACCACTGCCCCCCCCTGGTGGCCATATGGAGCACTGCCGCCAGTTCTGCAAATGGTTCCAATTAATCGTGTTTCCCTGAAAATAAGACCTAACCGGAAAATACGCCCCAGCATGATTTTTCAGGAGGACATCCCCTGAACATAAGCCCTAATGCGTCTTTTGGAGCAAAAATTAATAAAAGACCCGGTCTTATTTTTGGTAGCAACAGAAACACGGTAGCAGCAAACCAGGCCCATGCTCTTTCACTCAAAAAGGGTTTACTAGGTGCAGGGCACCACGCAGGGAACAGGGGGAGAGGGCGTAGCAGGTGTTAACGGTGCAAGAGACATGCCCTCACAGAGCTTCTGATCTGGTGGAGAGAGAGATACTTATCAAATACTCATCAATAAATGTAAAATTACAGTGGTGACAACATGCTTGGAAAAAGTAGACAAAGTCTGTGAGAGGAGGGTATAAGGCTTCCTGAAGGAAGGGACAATTGAGCCAAGAACTGAAAGATTAACTGGCAAGAGGTGAGTCAAGAATGTTCTAAGCAGAGGAGTGGTATGTGCAAAGGTCCTGCAGCACACTGAATAGTACTGTTTTTTAAAGGCCCACAGAGCTGGAGTTCTGAAAGTGACAAGGAAATGGTGTGACATGAAGCTCATGGGCTGATTTTCAAAAGACTTCTGCCTGACACCAAGGGGAAACTGAGGCTCAGCTTGAAGGGATGTGGCCTGAACCCTGAAGCAGGGGCACCCTCCCCGCAGTGTGACTTCACCTCCATCCCTCCAGCCCCGGACCTACCCACTCACCTCCAGGTGCTCAGGTGGGGTTAGCAGGATCCGGGCCACATCCAGAGCCACGTTCCCCTGCCCCAGAATCACGGCTGTGTCACAGCTCAGGTCCGGCACCAGCTGGAGGAAGAGGTCTGCATAGGGTTCCCCTAGCCTTTGTCCATAGCCCTCGGGCTCCCCCACACTTGAGACGTCCAACTCACCTGAGCCTCAACTCAGGTCTCCCTCCCCCCCCCCCCCCCCCGGCCCCACCTTCCCAGAGGCCTTTCACAGGTGACCTCCCACCTCGGTCAGCCTGATGTCTCACATCTCATCTCACCGGGAGCCTTCCAGTCCTGGATGGTGGCTCCTCCTTCTTCCAGCCCTGGCTGAGGGGGGAGGAGGAAGAGGCAGTGGGAGTGCTCCCCCAACTCACCTCCCGTTTCTCAGGAAGCCCGTTGTACCAGCCCACAAAGGCCCGGGCCGAGAACACACCGGGCAGCTCCTCACCGGGAATTTCCAGAGCCTGATTGTCCTCTGCCCCATAACTCTGAGGAAAGATCCAGAGCCCTCACCACCAGTTAAGGGACCAGGCAGCCCCCACAGGGCTCCCAGGGGCCTCCCTCAGCTCCAACTCCGTAGCTTCCACGCTGGCCCGCGCCCAGTGGTTTGGGCCTCACCCACATGCATCCTTCAGCCACCACCTCCTGCTGCTGCCCTGCCCCAATCCCCATCCCCAGCCCGGCCACCATCTGCACTCACCAGCACCACGGCGTGGTAGGCCTCCCGCAGTTCTGGCACAGTCACGTCCCTGCCCACGACCACGTTGCCATGGAAGGCACAGCGGTCAGAGCGGGCCGTCTGGGTAAAGGTGTTGATGACATTCTGCTGGCCCCGGAGTGGGAGGGGTTAGAGGATGAGGCAGCTCCAGGGACCACACTGTGCCACTCTCACCCCACAATGTCCCCAGGATGGAACCTGGGTGGCATCTAGAGGGCCTGGGGTCATTCCATGCAGCCAGGCAGCCTCTCTTCCCTCCTCACCTTGACCGAAATCTCCAAACCTCCTCTCCGTGCCCAGAGAGACCCACCTTCACCTCAGGATGGTCAGGCGCCACACCAAAGCGCACCAGGCCGAAGGGTACAAACTGCTTCTCGTAGATGTCCACGCGGGCCCGGGTGTGGTGCTGGGGAAGAAGGTGGCAGGAGGTGGGGCTGAGGGAGGGGCTGGGCCCCTACAGGTCCTCCCCGTCCCGGACAGAGCAGGAGGGCCCAGCTCAGTGGACTGAGAACAGAAAGAGGCCTAGACCCTCTGCAAGGAGAAAGAGAGCCCCCTGACTCCCCATCTGCGTAGAGAGCCAGACAAGAGGAATGGAGCAGCTGAGCTCAGACCTGCCAGCCCATCGAAACCTCGGCCAACAGGAAGACGTATCAAGAGAGCGTCTTTCTCTACTTGGATCGGGCGTGCCACATCACTCTGCCCTAGAACCCCTCGACACTTCTAGAAATGGCCAGCCAGGCTGGTGACTTGAGAACCACCCCTTGAAATTCATGCTTGCCTTAGCTCTAGTCGCTAAGATCATCCTGTTGGAAAGGGGGCCGAGCTGGAAAAGGAGTCGGGGGCACAGCTGGGGCATGTGAGGGGTAGAGGCAGATGGAAGTGGCCATAGTCTTAGAAAAAACGACCTCATTCAGACATTGGTCCGCATGGCCTGCCCTCCAGGGCACCCAGAGGGGCCATGGAGAAGGCACAGGGTTGGGCTCAGGCACCAACCAGCCACATGACTGGCAAGTTCCTGGATCTGCCTCTTCCTTTGTAAACTGAGATAGATGACCCCACGTCGCTGGGTTGCTGGGAAGCATCCTGGAGGTCAGGACCGTGAGAGACTCTGGGCCACAAGCAGGTTTGGGTCAAGCAGCTGGGGCTCCTACAGACGACACTGCCCTGCCTCGCACCCCCATCTTGGCTTTTGCTGTAATACCCCCGATTCAGGGGGACTTGGGCCAAATGAGCTCATGCCCTCCAGTCGCCCTCAGTCTGATAAACGCTCCTGCCCCTCTCCTTGCCTTTGTCCAAACCCCCTTTGCCCTCCACTCCAGTGCCTACACCCGAGTCCTGGCGCCCCACCACCCACCCACCCCAGCCACAGGTGGCGCCCACCCCACCTCCTGCAAACCCTACTGATGGGGTACCCAGGATGAGTTCTGGCGCTGGAGTCAACAGCCACGGGGACCCCACCACTCTCTGGCTCTGTGCCACAGGAATGTTTCTTAACTTCTCTGTACAACAGAATATCCCTTCTGGCATGACACTCAAGAGTAAATGAGCAAGACCTGAAGCACTTAGCCCAGGGCTTCACCCACGTGCGTGTACAATCAACAAAAGCTACCATTACTATTACTGGTGTTGTCGCATGCACTGCCACCCTCATAACCTTCCTGGCTGTCCACTGCCGCAGGACAAAGTTCAAACTGCTCAGCCTGTGGACAATACCTTACACAATCCCACTTTATCTTCCATTCTTTCCTGCTGTGGATCTTTCCCTCTAGGTCACACTGCTCTCTCCAAGGCCACCTCCCACAAAGCTAAATGCACTGGACATGTTTATTGGTTATCTGGCGCAGGCTGACCTCATCTTCCACAAAACTCTCCTCCCTAACCCTTGCAGCTCCCTCTGAACCCTCCAGCTGCTCTATCTTGGGCCCCTTTTCCTCTGTCCCCCTTCTAACAAAAACATTCTCTGAGGTTCTTCCCATCTGGGACCCTCTCCCTTCCCACTAGACACATCTCCTGGGGAAGTTTCACCGGCTCCATCCTTCAGACAGCAATCTGGCCATCTCCCCCTCTGGCTGAGTTAGGTGCCCCTCTCTGTACAATCCCCCACCCCAGTTTCTGTGCTTACACCACCAGAGCCCTACGATATTGTGGAAACCCTCTTCCACTGCTCTCCATAATCCCCACATGAGGTCCTTGAGCGTGGGGACCATGCCTGTCCTGCTCACACCTGTTCCCAGTGCTGGGCCCATGCCTGGACATGTCAGTGTCCAGTAATTGATTCCAGAATGGGCTGCCATGGTGCCTAAGAGAGGGCTCTACCATCAGACTGCCTGTGCTCAGATCCCAGCACCTTTCCTGTCTAGGTGGGACCTTGGGCAACCTCGCTCAGCCTCAGAGTCTTCACTTGGGGGAGTGAAACGGGAGTCATGACACCTGCTGCAGGTTGTCTAGAGGATGTGATGAGATGCTATACAGACAGTGTCTGACTCAGCTAAGTGCCACTGCCTCAGATGTGCCGTGCATGTATCTTGGAGCTCCCAGTGGGCAAAGACCAGCTCTTAACTGGCCTCTGTGTCCATCTCCCAGCACCTCCCACAGGGAAAGCACGTGTACGTGTCAGCTGAGTGCAGGCCAGAGCCTTTGCTCACATCAGAGGCACTGAGAATCCTGTCTGGAAGGCGCACTCTCCCCCTTCCCCAAAATTCAGGCTCAGCTAACAGTGTCCCTTACACAAAACCCTCCAGGACTTCACCAGTCCCTGTGAAATCCCTGGGCTCTGGGACAGAGACCAGGGTTGTCCTACAATCTGGCAGCTTGCCTGGGGACGACTCCCCACATGTGGGAGGCCCTCTCCAGAGCCCATGGTCTCCTTCATTGCAGATCAAATGCACCTTCTACAGGAAACACCTTCATCCCCACCTACCTCAGCTCATGCTGGTCACATCATCGTAATTAGCTCTTTTACCTGTGTTGCTTAGAAGGCATGCTGAGGTCCCTTTTCAGCAGGGTGACAACTCATCCCAGTCTCCCCAAGACCCTCCCAGTTTTAACACTGAAAGCCCTGTGTCCTGGGCAAACTGGGGTGGTCGATCACCCTACCTTTTAACTATCTGCACATGTGTTTGTATAATTAATATATTCATCATTTCTCCTGTCTCTTCATGGACACTCCAAATTCCTTCAAAGCAAGGCCATTGCCCAATGTCTTAGTAAGCCTTGGTCTCCCCTCCTCTCCCAACATGGTTCTCCCTCCCTCCTCCCTCCCACTAAGGTCCAAGGTCTGGCAAAGTCTCAAGGATAATTAGTAACCTTGGGGCCTCGCCCGCCAAGGCCACTACTATAAGCCTTGAGACCCTGGCCTTTGGGGGAGGCCATGTGGGTGGAGAGCAGGCTTAAAGAACAACATGGCATGGGGAGGGCTGGAGCTATGGGTGAGGACAGCACAGTGAGGTGGATACAGTTACAGAAATCCCTAACAAGAGAGGTAGAGCCTCAAGATGTAGGATGTTGGGAACAGAGTGGAGATGGTGGAGAAAGGCGGGAAGAAGAGGAGCAGGATAAAGTCATTTTACAGGTCTGCACAAGCTCCCTGAAGGGCTTGGCCAAGGACGCATAGCCAACCATCTGCCACTGACCACTGACCATCGCCCATGAGGTAGACACACTTCTCTCATAGCTGAGGACCTAGAGTGGGGAGCCCCAGATGTAGGTGACAAAATGAGTAGAAAGAGTCCTGTCTAGATCGGCTGGGAGCCCATTCTCCATCAGGAATCCAGGACTGCTTTTAAAACCCAAAAGAGTGGGGCCTGCCTTTAGGATTGGAGCAGCAGGTGAATCGTGGGTGAGGGTACCAGAAGGGCATGGCTTACTTTTAGCAGGTGTTGGGCAGTGTAGAAGCCAGCTGGGCCACTTCCCACCACACAGATCTGGGTGGTCTGCTCCTGCGTGGAGAACTGCTGGCGGGAACCTAGGACAGGAGGCAGGGAGGTCAGAACAACACTCCCTCCCAATCCCAAGCCACTTCAGAGTCAAACAGAAGATGGAGCTTCCCAAGCTTCACCCTCATTTTTGGCAAAGCTTTGGTGTTTGCAGTGTTCTTACTTCCTCTGAACCCCAAAGGCTGTCTTCATTCAGAAACCCACATCTCACACATGTCACTGAAGATGGCCTACTCAGCAACCCCCACCACCCACCTCTTAAACTGCCCTGCACAGTACTTCATTTTCCTTATGGGGTTCCCTACCTACCCCGCTAGAATACCACATCCTTCCAACGGACCCCATGTCATCCCAGTCTCACCGCTGTGGATCTCCCCACAATGCTCCCATTTCACCTCTTTAGCCCCTCTCTCCACAGAACCCTACCAGCGGGTTTACTCCTGCCTCATTCCTATAATCCCGTTTCGTCTCAGACTTCTCTCTTGCCCCAGACTTCCATACCACCCTCATTCACCCCTTCTCACATCTGCGGACATCATGGTCTCACCCTAGGGCATCTCACCCCACAGGCCCTCATCTGCCTCCGGTACACCACCCCCATCTCGTCCGCATGAGTGGACCCTTCCAGTCTCGTCCCTGGTCCCCTCTCTTGTCCCTCTCCAGCTCTGCCCCAGCTTGGCTCCAACCATCCCCTTAGCGCTCGTAGGCCTCCCCGCGCTCCCATCCAGCCCCAGGGGTGCACTGTTCCTACTCGGGGTGCTCCCGGCGGGAGGTTGCCGGGTCCGAGGCCACGCCGACCAGTGCCACCAGCGCCAGCAGCGCTGAGCCATGGCTGGGAGGAGGAAACAGCACAAGGATCTGTTCTCCCCGACTGCCCCGCGCTTCGCGTTGAGCGCCGGCTCCGGCCCCGCCCCTCCCTGACCCCGCCCATAGGCGCAGCCCCGCCCCAAATCCCGCCTCCCACGCTCTAGGAAAGCACAGCCGGGCGGCTCCACCACCGTCCCCTAAAGAATCCCGCCTCCAAAAGGGCCTGTGGGGTGAGATCCCGCCCTCGGATCCTCCCACTTCTGCTGGAGGTCCGCCCCCCCAGGATTTCTGGTCCCCACGTGACTTAAAAAATTTCTCCCCAGTCTTCGCCCTCCCTCCAACTTTCTGGAGTTTAGAGTTAAAAGAGAGCGAATCCTCATCGCTGTTTCAATATCGCCTCAAGAAGGGAACCAATTAGAGAGGAGTTTTCTCGGAGGCTCCCGTCGCTGGCTGATGACGCATCCGCCTCTCCCGCCTGATAGCGTCCTCCTCTGCCGGAGCTGGTTTCTTGCTTGCCAATCACCAGTCCGGTTCAAGCACGCCCATTGGGTAATGACCAAGGAGTCCGGAAGTTCTGGGAGGGGGGTGGGAAAAAGGGCTCCCAGTTTATAGCTTGGCGGCCCTACTAGGCTGCTACACAGGTGTGACCCCCCCCCCTTTGAAGGTGCGGTCCAGCTTGGGCTAGGGAGAATTTTAAACCTTAGAGATGTCGATGTAAGAAATGCCTGAAACTGTAGATAATTTTTATAAAAATTTATTTGAGCCAAAACTGACCACAATTGCTGAGAAGCAAGATCTACAATGCTCCCAAGGATAAGTTTTGTAGTTTCTTTTAGGCATTTGAAATTAAGGAGGGAAGGTAAAGAAGGTGACGTGAAAGTGGGAGAAAGCAAGGTGGGGATAGTATTACAAGTAGTTAGGATTATGTGTTTTCTTGAGGGTGATTACAGCTTCCAAAGGTATTACTTCTGGACTTTCAAAGGTGTGTTGACCTAGATGCACAAGAACAATGGACAGGCCTGGCTTGAAACCTTTCGCTGAAGAAGTTACAGGCCTGGGGTGTGACTGGGTACCATGGCCTGGCCATTTAGGAATTTATGATCAGATCACCCTGTGAGGTTACTTTCCGTACTTTATGTAGAGTCCCTTTTTTGACCAGAGATCTTGTCCCACCTCACCCCTCCCCTTTATACAGGTGAGGAAACAGAGGAGGAGAGACTTGCCCTGGGTACTCAAGACAGAGCCAGATCCTGACCCTGTTCCATCAGGGCAGGAATAGTGTGAGGCAGTGACGCACTTGCCTTGGGTGCAAAAACCTCAGGAATCAAGATAAATAATATTTTAATGCAACATTTTGAAAGATTGAAATTAATGCAAAAAAAATCCATGATGAACAAAATATACTTTTAAATGACAGGATCTATGGTCACATCTGACCCAATAAGCCTAATGCCAGCTTTAGCTTCCTTTTTTCCCAAGGACCCTCTTGTCAAACACTTCCTTGGAGAAGCCTTCCCTGACCCATCCTCTCCCAAGCTGAGTTAGGGCCCCTTCTTGTCCCCTAACACTCTACCCTATTAATACTTGTTACACTACCTTATCATTTTTAATTACCTTTTTTTTTTTAAATTAAATTTATTGGGGTGACAATTGTTTGTTAATTACCTTTTTTAAATTGAAATAACAAATAGAAAAGTGCAGAAGTCAGAAGTGTACTGTTTGATGAATTATCACAAGATGTAACCCTGTAACCGCTATACAGATCAAGAAGTAGAACATGGCCAGCACCCCAGGAACACTTTGTCCCCCTTCTAGTCACTTCCCTTCCCTCCTACTGTTCTGATTTCTAATAAAGCCATTGTGTTTTGTGCCTGTCCCAAACTAGGCAAACTATGGCTTGCAGGCCAAATCCTATCCAACACCTGTTTTTGCACTGCCCACAAGCTAATGGATTTTACATTCTTAAATTGTTTTTAAAAATGTAAAGAATAAGGTTTTGTGACATGTGAAAATTATACGAATTCAACAAAATTTTATTGGAACACAGTCATGCTCGTTCTTTACATATGTCTATGGTTGTTCCACACTTTGCTGGCACAAAATGCTTTGAATGTTTGTGACAGAGACCATATGGTCCACAAAGCCGAGAATATTTACTATCTTTACAGAAAAGTTTGTCAACTCCTGCACTAGACTGTAAGTTCCAAGAGGTTGGGGCCCAGTCTCATGCAGCCTTATATCCCCAGAGCTTCGCACAGTGCCTGGTACATAATGGATGTTTGTAGTTTTTCTTAATGATCAAATCACTTATTATCCTTTCACATGGGAGGCAGAGAAGGAGATTTGGGATTAGATACCTCTGAAAGCCCTGTCGGGCTCACCTCCCAGAGGCACTATGTTTGGTGGTTATGGACAGGGATTCTGGAGTCGGACACACTGGGTTCAAATCCTTCTGCCGTTTACTAGCTTTACGACATTGAGAAATTTAATCTCTCCAAGACTTATCTTCACAATATGTAATGGTAGGAGACAATAGTACTAACTTCTTGTAAAAATTAAAGTTAGGTGGCATAGGTAAAAATGTGCCGTAAGTTCTGAATAGATATTAGCTATCATCATCATCATCAATCTGAAGACGTTCGCCATCATCATCAGTATTATCACCTCTGATACACTTTGTAGATTAGACCTCAGGTCACTGCAGAGCCCCAGAAGGGCTTCATTCACTCTGTGCCCACCCCTCACCTCTCAAGCCCCATGCATTCCCAGCCCACATCCTCAGAGTAACAGAAAATCAAGCCTCAAAGTGATCCAGTGACTTGTTTCCAGGTGCCTGTGGTACAGCCAAGTCTGGTACCAGGGCCTCCAGCCGCTGCCCATTCCCCACTCAGGCCCAGATCAATAAGAATGAGTCATTGGTTATGTATTAGGATGGTTTTAATCATTAGCCAGGACTGTGCAATGGAGCCTTTTCTGACGTTGCATTTTTCATATGGAGAATTAGCAGTTTGATGAGTCGCACTCCGAGACCTTAAGGCCGTTTCTGAGCTACTAGTGCATTTCAAAAGAGCAGCAGTAAGGTATAGCAAAGCAGTAGGCTGGGGAGTCTGCCAAGCCAGCCTCCTTGCAAGAGGGCTGCGTGGATCCAAAACGCTGCTGTAGCCATCAGCCTCCCACCAGGAAACAGATGGCATGCTCAAAAGGTCTGGTTGCAGAGTGTTTAATGGAGGAACTTTGTACAGAGGTGTAAGCAGGAATAAGGAAACCGTGAAGCACCCTGGGCTAGAAACAACTGGAAGCGACTACCACCCCAGGCCCTGAAGGAGCAAAGGAAGGAGCTGTTTTCACAAGGCGTGACAGTGGTCGCTGCAGGAGAGGGTGCCTGCAAGCGTGTGCCTTTGGTAGAGAAAAGTAGGGTGGAGGGGAGTGGGGAAAGGATCTGGAGGGGCCAATGGCAGCTACGCAGCAGAGCTACCTAAGGCCTCACTAGAGATGGGTTCTCCAGCAGGGCCAGGCTTAGCGAATGCCCTCACCTGCCGTCTGACCCATCAGTCCATCCCACTTGCTGACATTTAGCTTCTCAACATCAGGGGCAGCATACCCTTTGCCCTGTCCAAGGACTTCACTGAAAAATAAGGCCGTTGTGCACTCAGAACTTGACTTGCATGTTCTTAACCAGGGATGATCTTGCCCCCCAGGGGACATTTGTCAATGACTTCAGCCATTTTTGATGGTCACAGCTTGGGCTCCTGGCACCAAGTGGGAAGCTAGGGATGCTGCTAAACATCCTGCAATGCACAGGACAGGCCCCAACAACAGAGAATCATCATGTCATAGTGCCGAGGCAAGAAACCCTGTTTTAAACTAACTTCTTTGACTTCCTTCTCTGTCCCTCCCTCAGCCTCCAGCTGGGCCCTTCCTTGTACCCCCTCATCCAGCCTCCAGCCAGGGCAGGTCCCAGCCCTCTCTCAAGTCTGCTTACTTTTGGTTGACTTAGTGGTGTCCCCCAGCACCTCGACCTCTTCTAGCTGGGATAGTTCCATGACATTCCGGACTCCCTCCCAGGCTGCAGAAAAAGCTCTCACAAGCTAGCCCAGCCCAGCCCAGCCCTTGACTTCCAGCTCTAATATCTGCACCCCACACGCCTTCTCCTCCTTCCTTTCTTCTCTAAGGCCATCTGTCCTCCAGACCCTTTGCCTATCACCCCCTCTAGCCTCAGTTACCCTCCCAGTAATTTTTCTCTCCCTCAATTGATAATTCTTCCAGGCCCACTCCTTCTAAATATCATGGAACAAAGCAGATATTTTTCTAGATCTAGGCAAGGTCATGCTCAAAGCTATTTATACTTTTCCTCCCCTTACTTCCAGAAACTGGAGTACTCTCCTCACAAAACACATACACTTAGATCTCACTGATGACGTGGCTCTTGGGAGCTGTGGAGCCAGGCTGTGTCTTGCACAGGCTTCTCTGGCTGGGAACCGAGGAAGGTCTGCCAAAGGTAGCCTCCCCTGTGGTCTCTGAGGAGAGGGTTCCTTAAGGGACAGAGCCTCCAAGGGCACAGGAAGAAGCAGTAGCCGCTAATTGCACGGCTCTCCTGGCATCCGGGAGGCCTTAGCCAAGGGCTGACCCTGCTCTCTCCATGCCCCCTCCTCGCCTGCCCCCTGCACAGGGCCTGTCCTCACTGTCACCCTCCCTTAGCTCTACCAAGGCTCAGGCAGAGCAGGGGAGGAATCCAGCTAGTTAGTCCTGAGATGAAGTTGGCCAGACTGCCTAGAATGCCCAGCCACCTTTATTCTTTTCTCCAGATAACCCTCGCAACTCAGAAAAGCAAGCAGGGCAGGTGACCCCCAGGGCCCCCAGCAGGAGATCCCTGCCTCACTGTCTGCCCAGCAGCCCAGCCACCCCCACTGGGGAAGGGCCCGCACCTTCCTGGCCCCAGGGATGGCCAGCAGGAGCAGGAGAGCCAGGGTTGGGCCCAGGAAGGGGAGCAGGGTGACTGTGCTGGCCCGGCCCTCATTGCAGCCCCACCAGCTCAGTGATGGGAGGGGCCTGCACCATGAACTCCTCGTATTTATTGAGGAACAGCCGGAAGCGCGCCAGGTAGGTGTCCTCGTTGTAAGGCAGCTGCTTCTCATGGAGGAACTGGGACACCACGGGCTTCACCTGCCAGAAGACGGGCGGGAGGAGGGGGTCGCTGAGCCAGGACTGGGGGCCCTTCCTCTTCCCTGCCCCAGCTCCGGTCTGCCTTGTTCCATGGTGTTCTGAAGGAGCTGAGGGGCTTGGAGAAGTCCTGCCTCTTCCCCTCTCAGCAGGCAAGGGAGAGGGGGCTTCTCCTCAACACCCCCCCACCCAGGGCTTCCAACTGCATGACAGTCTTCTTTGCCATGGCAGATAAAAACCATAGTTCCTTTACCAAGCGTCCCACTGTGTGCCCAGCCTTTCAGATCCATCTCTTTATTTCATCCTCAAAGCCTGTCAATGTAAGCACTGACAGATGAGGACACTCAGGCTCACAGATGGTCACTTAACTTGTCCAGTCGCATTGCTAGAAAGAACCCACATGTCTCTGATCAGAAACCCACACTGCCGTTTGTGCCCTGGGCTGCCCTTTCTGAGGCCCTCTGACTTGGGAGACTTGGGATTCAAGCGAAACCTGAAGGTTACTCACCGTCTGCCCTCAGGTAGTCCCTTCATCCCAGCCCCTCCAGCCCGACTCTCATCTACCTTCAGGCACATGTTGTCAGAGAGCCTGGGGAAGAAGTGGTGCTCCACGTGGCAGCTGATGATGGAGTGGCCGAACGCCCAGTCCAGCACGGGCAGCCGGGGCAGGTTAAGCACGCCCAGGCTCATCATGTGAATCCGTCGGGGCTTCTTGTCCCGGGAGAACATGGGGAGCCCGATGTGCTGTGACAGACACGTGGGTCACCACCTGGGCCCTTCCTGTACCTCTCCACCTGCCCCAGGAGTCTTCACCTCGCACTCAGGGACCAGTGGGTTCTTCTGCCCCCTTACTTCCACTCTGGCAGGACCTGGTAGAGGCGTGAGGGGTGGGGTTCACCTGTCCAGGACCTGAGCTCAATCTCATCCATCTCTGGGCCTCTCCCCCCATCTGTACAATGAGGGTCTTGGCCTGGACACCCCTCGGATCCCATGGTACTCGAAAGCTCGCAACTGCCCACCATTTACTCTCATGTCACTATGTCTTTGCTTCATCTTGGAGAGCCCCTTCTCTGCTCTGTTTTTACCGATAAAATCCTGCTCATCATTCAAGATCAAGTTTGTGCATCCACGCTTATATTTTCATTCAACAGGTTTGTATACAAACGTGTATACCCCCTCCGCCAGGCACCGTCCTAGGTCCAAGGGATGCCAAGTGAACGGGAGGTTCCGTTCTAGCAAGACAGGTAACTGGGACACACTACGACACTAAGTCATTCATGGGAGAGGCTTCGTCCCTACATAAATGGTCGAGGACACTGTGCTGAGTCCTGGCCTCCCAGGAAGACCTCTGTCTCCAGCTCCTCCATCTGCCTGCCTCGTGGCCTGTGCTGGGGCCTCTGTGATGGCCTTCTTTCAACTTCGTGAGGTTATTCACAGTAAGTGCCCTGAGGGCAGGAGCTGGGGGCTAATCCCTTGTGTTGCCACAGAACTTAATCAGGAGGCCAACGCATAGTGGTAGGTTCTTAACCAATCTTTGCTCCACGTGAGAATGGTAGCCAGCGTTAAAGGGAAGCCAGTTCCTTACCTGAGACCCAAACTCTCTATGGTGAGCCACATAGAGACGAGTAGAGGGCGGGGTGCGAGGTGGGGGGATGCTTCCTCAGGTGGAGAACGCTCCCCACAGCCCCCCAGCGCCCAGGGTGGGGGAGCTCTCACCTGGAAGACGTTGACATGGAGGAAAGGGTGGGCCAGCAGGGATCTGGTGACGAGCATGCAGGCCAGGGCTGAGCTGGGGCTCTTGAAGCCAGACACGTTCAAGAGCAGCCAGTAGTGAGAATAAAGGCCCAGGGAAATCAGGCCCAGCGCCCGCAGCGCCGTCCTGAGCTCCATCTTACTCAGCCGCTCTGCCAGAAGGGGAAGAAATACAGTGACACAGTGGGCAAGTTTCCCATCCAACATAAGCTGGCTCCCTGGCGACTCGGGGGTGCCAGCTAGGGTGACCTAGGTGTGTCCACCCACACACCCTGAAAAGTAGGTTTACCCATTTTATAGAGAGGAAATGGAGCATTAAGCAGCCTGACCAAGGTCACTCCGATAGTGAGCAGTGGCCTGGGGCTTGAACCCAGGACTGGCTGCCCCCCAACCTCTGCTCCTCCCACCCTGATAGCGCTCCCATGATATTAATTATAACATGCAATATAGTACAAGGCATTTACAAAGCATTTTTACATCTATGACCTCATTATGTTTTCACACCACCCTTGAGGAGCAGGTAAGAACCTGAGGCTCAGAGAGGTTAAGTTACCTGCCTGAGGTCTCCAGCCATTAAGTGGCAGTGCCAGACGTGGCCCCGGGTCTGAGGTTCTTCCCACCCTGCCTGGCTGTCTCAGAAAGTTTCTGTCCCGTCTTAACTCAGGGCTCCCCACCTCCTCCACAGGCAGCTTCCAGCAATCAAGGAGGAAAGGAAGGAAAGGGAAGACCAGGTCGTTGCAGGGCACTTCAGACCCCGGCCCTGGCATACTCACCAACAGCCACCACTGGGGTTATGATGGGGATCAAGAGAGGAGCAAGGAACATGTAGACGTAGCGGTTGAGGCAAGGCAGCCGCCACGTGCTGGAGTCCCCCAAGCCCAGCACGTTGGTATAGCCATGGTGTATCTTGACGTGTCCATACTTGGCGTACTCTGCAGGGAAGGCCGTGCATACCTAGAGGAGGGAGCCGGAAAAGGCGCCGGGGTCCACGTCAGGCACGGCACAGCCAAGCAAGGCAGGACCTTTGGAAACCTTGAGAACACCCCACCGTCCCCAGACCCTGCATTTCCAGGTTCTTCCTGCTTACACCCCCAGCTAATCAGCCTTCACCATCAACTCTCAGGTATCTGTGACCGCAGAGTGGCAGCCAGTCAAAACAAGTGCGTCCACTTGGCATGGCATGTGAGGGGGCATGAGGCCAGCCCCCCAGATTGCCACTCTGCCACTGACCTCCCAGGCAAGCCTGAAAGCCTGAGACGATTGGACACCCGCTTGTCAGGTTCCTGGCCTCGGATTGTAATTATTTTGTGTGTGTTTGTTTATCTTGGAAACATCTGTACTTTCATAGCCTATTTTGCATTCTGAGCCCACAGCAGTGAGGGGAGGAGTGGTCTGCAAGCAAAAAGAGGCCATCTCCTGAACTGTCCACAAGGGTGGCACCTGGAGTGAGGGTTCCCTGGTGGGAGACAAGAGCTAACTTCTTGCTGGGGTGGCTCCTCTGGCAGGTGTGGGGTTCTCCTAAGCTGGTCACCAGCACAGGCTCTCTGACTCCAAGAAGGGTCATTCTGAAGGCAACGGAGGCACTAAGGCGTATCTCATGCAGATACATGCAAATGATCGTGCAGATGCCAGCCTCTTCCAATACTCCATCCTGGTCAGAAGGTTTTGCTAATTTCATTGAAGATGCTGCCTTCCAGTTTCAGGAGAAGCTGAAGAGTTTCCCAGTGCCAATCACTGTGAGCTGGTACAGACAGCAGAACACCTTGATGTGTACTCAGCACTCTGTCCTTTACATATGTGACATGTTAAGCGAATTCAGCAACAGTGTTGCTGAGGAGTCCCTGAAAACAGGCACTTTGCTCTCAGAGGATGTAACCCTCGAGGGGCGGGCGGGTTTTGCTCTCTGTTTTTGTAACTTTGCAGAAGGATAGAACCTGGGAGAGGCTGCAGAAGGTGGGCAGGTAACGTGTCCATTAAAGTGACGTCTCTTCCAGACCTGCTGGTCTCTGAGGACCTGCCTGCTCAAGAGCATGCACCCATTGGGGTCCCTTGGTTGGTTCAAGTTAGTGACAGAAGCCCTTTGGCAGCAGGCACAGGGGTCACAGCCGGAGTCTGTTGGGATGTCTTGAGGCCAGCCTGCCTCTGCCCAAGGCCTGCAAGTGTGTGTTTTGAACCTCACAGTTCTGTTCCACGTAACTGGAAGAAGTGACTGTTTTCAGCTGCTTCTTCCATGCACTTCTGCTCCAAGGTCCAATCTTGTCCGCATTGCTTCTTTCGTGAAGAAATGTCAGCTGAATGCAGCAGTCTGCTTAGTGACAAAGCCGATTTTCCTTCTGGCCCAAGCTCAGCATCTCCTTTGAGCAGCAATGCTAGAAACGACCTGGAGCCTGAACCAGACTGAGCACGGTAAGAATCCAGCCCTCAGGGCCCTGGTGGGGTTCTCAGCCGTGTGCTCAGACCCGAGGATGCAGGGGGAACAGGTTACCTGTACAGTACATAACATGTGATTTGTGACTCAGCACTCACTTCCAGAGTCTGGGTACGATTTGCCTTTTCACGTGAATAAGAACAGATTTGAGTCTGTTTCTGTAACACCGGAATTCTAGATGTTCTTCCCGGAGAGGAAGAGAAAGGAATTTAAGCTAGAAGGGGAGACTGCACACAAATTACAGCGTGTGTACCTACGTGTACACCCATCAACCAAAGGGCACTGGGAAATGGCCACATGCTGCGGAGGTAGTTGGAGAATGGACTGTCCTGCTGTAAAGGTTTATTTAAAGGTCTCAACCAAGGATTCCACATCCAGATCCAGAGAAAGTTCCAGAAGCCTTGAGGTTGGTGCCACTTCTTGATATCGTCACCTTCTGTGTTCCTTGGGAAGACTTAAAAGCCCCAATCTCTTAATAGCACTCAGGCTCTGCAAGTGGCAGACTGTGCTAGGGGTGGATGTCAGTATAATTCCTCTTGACATCCTTTCTCAGCTAAACATCAGGACGCAAATCTCTCATTAGTTCATGCATTCCTTCATTCAGTTGTTTGTTCACTAAAGTATCCCTGGGCCTCAGCTGGTGGCCAAACGTAGTTATCTAATTTATCTCTGAATAGGTAATATGTTTACATCATTCGGAATTCAAAAAGTGCACAGTGAGGGTCTTCTTCCTGGGAAGTAAGGGAGGCTCTCAATCTCTCATGTATCCTCTAATATTTCCCTTGTATTTTATTGTTTAAACAAACAATACTTTGCAGGATTAAAAACCACCATTATAAACTTGTGACGCAACCAACTGTGGGTGTTCAATAGGTCACCCTGCTGGATTGGAAGGGGCGGGGTGGGGCGGGGCAAGGCAGGTGATGGTGCCAGAGGCTGTTGATTTGGGCCAGCTGAGAGATGGCGAGGATGGGAAGGGCAGCATGGGGGCAGGATCTGGGGGAAAGGTGAGGAGGATTCGGAGCAGAAGAAATCAAGGGTAAGGCCAGATCTCCAGCTAAGGCGGGGGACCTGGTGCAGCCACTCCAGAGGTGGGCATAGGAGAAGAGAGCAGCAGACACGGACAGGATGAGAAAGAGGAGCTTTGGGTTGTCCCAGGGGCAGTGTCCCGCAGGCAGGACGGACTCTGGGCTGGAGTCTGCCCAGCTGCCATTCCTCCTTCCAGCTCCTCTCACTGATTCCCAGGGGCTGGGCAGCCCCTTCATACTGGCTATAGAGTGGTGGGGACCTCCGGGGCGCCACAGGCCTCGGTGACAGGTTTGTCAAATAAAGTATAGCACACCCAGATAAATTCAAATTTCAGATAAACAGCCAATCACTTTTTGTAGACATGTACCCCAGCCAGGGGGCTGTCCTGTGCACTATAGGATGTTTAGCAGCATTCCTGGCCTCTACCCATTAGATGCCGGTAACACACACACACACACACACACACACACACACACACACGACCAGTCATGATAGCCAAAAATGTCAGCAGACACTGCGAGTGTCCCCGCCATGCTCTCCCCTCTGTGCTCACAGCATTCACACTGCCAGGTTGAGGGTGCCATCAGGTTCAGCCTACCCCGCTCCCAGCCGCACCACATACCAGCTGAGCGGCCTCGGGCAAGTGACTTCACCTCCCAGACCAGTGTTTCCTCATTTACAAAGTGACGGTAATAGGTAACAATAACAATAGCTTTGACCACATAAAGTGGCGTGACTATTAAATGAGATCATTCATGGCAGGTACACAATAAGCACCCAATAAGTGTCAGCTGGTATAATCAGGATTTTTATTACTTTGATGTCATTCATGTATGCCTGTTTCCCCACTTGACTCTAAGCCCCTGGGGAACTGGAAGCGGGTCTTATTCACTGTTACGTTCCCAGCATGCAGCAGAGGGCTTGACAGGGAGCAGAAGCTCAGTGATGCCAGTGCACCGCTCAGCCATTGCCTACTCGGCCAACACTCTTTCGGCCCCCAAAGCTCCCCATGCAACCAGCTTCCCTCCTAGTCTCTGCTCCCAGCTGGGCAGCCCCTGGTCCCTCGAAGCAAGCTCACCCTTTTCTCTCCAAGCCCCTTCCTCAAGGGCACACTCAGCAGGCTCAGTGGAGCCGGATATCCATAGGCAGTTGCTGCAGGGTTCTCTGCCTCTGAGGGGCCGTGTACAAGCCCACCAGGGTTCCCGTCCACCAGGAGCCAGGCTTTACAGATCCACGTGAGTGGGATTCACCATGAGACCCCTTCCCAGAGTCCTCGGGCTTATCCTTGAGGAAGCCAGACCAAAGATGGGGGCGGGGAGGGGTGCTCCTTGGAAGTACATTTTGCAAACCTACACATATGATAAAATGGCATGGAACTACAGGCATGCATACACACACACACACACACACACACACACACACAATACTAATGTCAATTTCCTGGTTTTGCTATTGAATGACATATATAAATGTAACTATTGGGGGAAACCCGGTGAAGGGTACACCGTACACCGGACCTCTCTGTCCTATTTTTGCAACATCCTGTGACTCTATAATTACTTCAAAAATAAAAAGCTGGGGTGGCCGGTTAGCTCAGTTTGTTAGAGAGTGGTGCTTGTAGCACCAAGGTTGCCTGTTCGATCCCTGCATGGGCCACTGTGAGCTGCGCCCTCCAAAAAATAAATAAATAAAAATAAAAAGTGTATTTTGTACTGCAGACCTCAGTTTTCCCTCCAAATAATTTTTTTTGAATTTTTATAAAAGTTTATTTGAGCCAAACTGACGACATATGACAGGGAGCAAGATCTCAAATGCTACCTAAATAAAATGTTTAAACTAAAAAAAAAAAGTCATAGTTGAGCATCCACAGACTAATACCCCTCGGGGTTCGGGTGGGAACAAGCAGAGAGAAGGTCAGAGACAGCCCCGCGGATAATGGTGACACTGAACTCCTGGGAAGAGAACATTGGAATCCTGACCCGGCTGGGCGTTCTTGGCTCTGTTTCCACCACCACACAGGACTCAAATGAAGGTGACTGCATTCCCCTGGATGACCCCGGGGAGGAGGAGGGAACAGAACTGGCCTATGCTCCCTGTGGACCAGTCGTGACTCCACACCCTTAGTACAAAGCTGATTTTAGAAGGAAGGTTTGAAGTGGAGACACAATAGAGCTTAGTAACTGGCACTGGCCTGTTTCCTCCCATTCAGGGGAGCATCCTGATTGTGAGTGACATGCAGGGGAGTCCCTAAAGCCCTTTGATTTCAGGCGCTAATCCTTCCCAAGCTTCAGTACTTACACCATGGTGGCTCTGCCCACCCACCTGCCCCCCACCTTCCTGTGGCCCTTCATGGGGCAGTACCCAGAGGATATAACTGACAGTCCCTGTGACATCACCCAGGACAGGGAGGGGCTAGGGTTATCGGTGGGCTGGGGAGAGGGTCAGAAGTACCCTAGCAGGAGGAATGGAACATTCTGTAGACCAGAAGTGAGTCTTCAGAGGGAAGTTCATGCTGGTGTACGGAAGTATGTATGATTTGAGATACTTTCACAAAGAAATAACAACACCCAGGAGTGTCACTGCCCCCTCCATCCTACCCACTCCTCCCAGATCCAATGGGTCAGAGAGGGTGAGGCCCTTGCCCACCCCCAGCTCGAGCCAGCAGACCCTGAGACAAATCTGGCAAACACTGGGTGCCCAGGAAAAGCCAGGGATACTCAGCTGACACCTGAGGTTGTGAACTAGAGAACTAAGTTCTTCTATAGTGGGGGAGTCTCCTGAGTGTCAAGGCTTGGGAAGAGCACAGGCACCCTGCAAGAGGAGGTGACAACAGGACATGGCAGAAGTGGAGAGTAAGAGATCCAGGAGGGTCCTGGGCGGCAAGAGCTTGTCCTTTGTGCAATCCAGAGAACAGGTGATGGGCCACAGCCACCGCAAAACGCACACACATACACACACACACACACACACAGAATTTTGACTTCTTTGCATAACTGCATCGACCTTTCAGTTAAAAATAAGTAACACTAACAAACAAACAACAACGAAAACCCTTTCCTTGCAGCTGAATGCATGTTCCTTCCAGAAGAAATAAGCAAAGCTTGCACTTGGCGAGCACCAAGGAGTCAGGCTCAAGCCCTAAACAAGATCTCCAGTGTCTCCTTTAATCCTCACACTGGAGTAAATGAGAGTCATGCTGGCACAGAACAATGAAGTTGCCCATTTGGTACCAGCAGCCGCCCCCATCCCCGCCAGGCTCACCTCCACAAAGAAAAGTGCCCAGATCTTGCTCCAGCGTTTGGATTCCGTGAGGGCACCATGAGTGGCCAGGTGGCTGCCCTTGACAGTGAACGTGTAGTGGCACACACCCAGGATGGTGATCCCCAGGACAAAGACCAGGACATTCTCAGAGCGCAGGCACAGGAACCCTGCATGGGAGGGGGGGGGCAGGGTTTTTCTCCAGCTCTGGAGATCTAGGCCTAACCACCCCAGCCCCCACCCCTGGGAGGCCAGGCCAAAGTGGGCCCAGGCCTGGCAGCTGCCACAGGCAGCAGTGAGGCAGGTCCCACGATGGCCTGGGGTGATGGGTTGGTTCTCTCTCCAGGATTTGGGACAAAACAGAGCCCCATGGACTCTCCAAGGACTTGGGGGGCTGATTCTGGACCCCAGCCAGAGCAGTGGTGGGGCTAGGTCATGGTGGGGGTCCAGATTAGGAGAGGTCCAGGGGAAATACCCACCCTCCTTCCTCACTCACCTCACTCCATCCCTGGTGACCCCAGGAAACCCTCCCCTCCCCCAGGCCACCTTCTTCCTTCGCTGTCTCTCAGTGATTCCTCTCAACTTTCCCCTCCACCGCCCTTCATGCCATCAGACCCTCTCCTTCCTTCAGCACTCAGGTCCTCTGGGGAGATAGACAGGACACCCCAACCAGACTTTCAGGTTTGGTGTGTGACTCTCCGTCCTGGGATCCCGGGCACGCAGTGTCTCCCCCGTACCCCAGCCGTCTCCATCACCTCCCCCTCTACTACCACCCCCAGCCCGGCCCCCTTGTCGCCCTGTCCCCGTGTCCCCATGTCCCCATGTCCCTCACCAGGCGGCAAGGCGAGGAGGCTGAGCGCGAGGATGGCGCAATCCACACCGTGGCGCTCCCACCAAGAGCTCGCCCTCACCACATCCTGGACCCGCGCCTCCAGCTCGCTCAGCAGCGCCTGGGCCCCGCTGCTCTCCTGGGGCGCGTCCGGTGCTGTCTCCATGGGGCTCAGGACAACTCGGAGGACGCTGGAGTATCTGAGGCATTGAGCAAGGTGCGGAGCGCGAGCGGGGGCGTGTCTGGGCGGAGTCAGGCCCTGGCTGGGGACACCCGTCCCCCCAGCCCCCACTCCCGGTGTCACGGTGCATACTGGGCACCGAGCACCTCTGGACCAGAACCGCTGCGGGAGGAACCGGTAGATGCACGAAGGTGGGGAGGAGACCCTGGAGGGAGAACCAGCCCTGAGTAGAAGGGACGCCCGTGGGAGGAGGGGGGTACGCAGAGACCCCAGTGGAAACACCCCAGGGTCCCTCACCGCCTCACCTCAAATAACTCCCTCCCAGTCTCCTGTGGCGTTTGTTGCAGCGTTTTTATCCCAGAGCCTGAGTAATTTTCTTAGTAGCACTTAGCAGGCACTCCTGCACAGGACACAGGCTTTTGTTCCTCGTCTGTCCCCACCCACAGACTGGCGGTGGGGTGCCCACAGGGCCTTACCTTGCTTGCACTGTTGCTCAAGCTGTACCTTCAGTACGTGCAATGGTGCTTGGCACACAAAGGTTTTTAAATTCATGAGGTAGAAAGTTCAAGGACTCACTCCACTCAGGCCAATGGGAGCAGGGTCCCTTCTGAGTCCAGTGTTTTAGCAGCGGTGACTCATGGAGAATTGGCTCTCCAGTGATTTTTGGGGGTGAGAAGGGACAGCTATAGAGAAAACACATTCTGGGTGGGATTCTGCTGCAATTCCACTCACTCAGGAGTGCCCAGGTCTGAACCCAGAACCAAGGCCAGGGCCACAGCAAACAAACTTGCTAGCCCTTCCCATCAGCCCAGGGCCCCACCCAGCACTGCTGGAGGCTGGCCCTGGTCCTCAGAACACAAGCCACTGCACTCTGCAAGCTTCCTTCTCAGTTTCTGAGAGTCCTTTCTCCTGTTTTTGTTTTGTTTTGTTTTGTTTTACTTTCCCCCGGTTTCACATTGAAGTCCCTCTAAAAATGAGGTCCGGTATGGTGAGGGCAACAGCATTTTCAGGCTCAGACCTTTGGAGAGGAAGAATGAGACCAGCAGGAGGAGGGGAGAGAGAGACGGAGAAGGAGAAACCTGTGAGGGAGAGTCAGGGACACTAATGGCTTTGATTCCTTCTATCTTCCTTGGCGTTTTCCTTCACGAATTCTTAAGAGTTTGTCCCTCCAATTCTTTATAAAAGGGCAAGATTTCTTTACCAGGTCAGTATTCTAAGGGGTTTACAATCGAATAGACCAATTCCCCCCAACCCCCGCCCCTCCACTCACACACACACATCTGGCTCCTTGCAGTTACCATTGACTTTCATATACTTACTAGGTTGTGTTTCCCACAACTGGTAAAGATGGCGTCATCCCCGTTTAATCCATGGAGGCCCAGAGATATGAGCTGGTCTGTCCAATACCCACCCTGCAGTTACTAAATGGCAGAACCAGAACTCAAATCCAGGACATCTCCTCCACACCCAATACCTTTTGTTTATATCTGAGATTCTTAAGACAGAGACAGGGGCGGTGCCCTTCCCCCCCCCTATTCCACCTTTAAGCCCCTCCTTCTCAGACATACTAAAATCTTCAGGGAGGGGCTATGTACAATTTTAAAAAGCATATTCACTACTAATATTCAATATTATAATATATTGCATAAGGGTGGAATCCCATTTCTTTTATTATATAAGCTAGGGAACTTCCTGGTACCAAGAAGCCCCTCTCCAAGGCCTTGGCTACCCCCTGGACATCTAAGTGGTGCTGTAAGGAGACAAATGCTGAGCTTGGAGAAACCAGGAATCCCCATGGGCTAGGGCTGGCTGGCAGCCTCCCTGGAAAGAGGCAGACTTAATTTAGCACAAACTTAAACCAGGGGGAGAAGGAAGGGAACAAGAGATTCTGGGTCCTTGAGGCATGGGGCAGGAGCAGAGTTTGGGAGATTGCTAGGGAAGGCAGGAAAGAAACGTTGGGACCAGGGGTGGAAGTGCCATGAATGGCAGACTGAGAAGCTGGGCTTGCCCTTGCAGGCTTGGGAGCTACAGCAGGCTTTAGAGCAGAGAAGTGACTTGTATAGTGTCGTGTTCAGAAAGGTTCGTCTGGCACAATGGAGTAGATGCTGGAGTGCAGGAGACCAGTTTGGAGACTACTCTGGTACCCTAAAAATAAGAGGGTGCTGAGGAATAGATGGGAGGATGAGGAGGGGCTGTGGGATGGGAGATGGGGGAATAACAAAATAAGGAAGACTTGAATAGACAGTTCACCAAAGGAAATGTACATATGGCCAATAAGCACATGCAAAGATGCTGAACATCATTGTTATTTAGGGAAATGCAAATTAAAACCCCAATGAGCTAGCCTTGCGGCCCTGCGAGAATGGCTAAAATTAAGTAGCCAGGAAACACCTAGTATCGACGAGGAGATGTGAAGCAACTGAGCTCTCATTCATCGCTGGTGAGAGTGTAAAGTGGGACAATCACTTTGGGAAACAGTTTGGCAGTTTCCTGTACAGTGATATAAGCACTTACCCTATAACCCAGCAAGACAGGTTCCAGGTATATACCCAACAGGAATAAGACTGCGTCCACATAAGGGCATGTACCTGAGTGATCACAGCAGCATTATTCACTGTAGCCCAAGTGGAAACCACCTAAGTGTCCACCACACAAGAATAGAAAAACAAACTACGATACATTCATACAACCTATACGAGTACAACAAAAGGAGCAGCTGGCACAGGCAGCCATGTCGATGAACTAATAGCTGCCAGCTCACAGGCTGCATGCTCGGGGAAAGAGGCCAGACACACACAACACTACGTACTGCCTGATTCCATTTACAGGAAGTTCAAGAACGGGCGGAACTAATATACAGCGATATGTATCAAACCAGTAGTTGCCTGGGGAGGACTGGGTGGGGGACATTAATTGCAAAGGCATGTGAGAAAACTGTCTGGGAGGATGCAAATGTTCCATATTTTGATTGTGCTGACGTACACGTTTGTCAAAAGCCATTGATCTGTATGCTCAAAATGGGTGTGCTTTGTTATAGTTAATTGTACCTCGATAAAGCTGATTAAAGCAAAAACAAAACGGCAAGGCAGCCTTTCTTTGAAAATGGAATAAGCTTTATGAAAGCTGAACACGTGCCTGCGCGAGGTGTTTTCTCAACAGAAATGCAAAAAAACAGTACATAGCAGCAATACTCAAAACAGGCAAAAACTGGGACAACTCAAATGCCCCCCCCCCACAGTAGAACAGGTAAATAAAATGTGCTCTATGCATGTCATGAAGTACTGTACAGCCCAGATCTAATGTTGAACAAAATAAACCAGATACACAAGGCACGGGCTGTGTTTGATCCCATTCAGATACAGTTCAACAACAGGCTTAGGATGGCTGTTACTCCCATCAGCGGTGACCAGAAGAGCTGTGAAGGGGTTTCTGCGGGCTGGGAAATGATTTGTTTCTTGATCTGGGTGCTAGTTACCTTTGCGTGTGTTCAGTTTGCAAAAATGTATCCTGCTACACTGTTAGGAATTGTGCATTTTCTATATGTGTATTTTAATGAAAACATTTGATTTTTAAAAATTGGTAACGGTTTTTCTTTTGTTTTTTTTTAAAGGTATAAATCAGAAGGTAGACATCACCTATCTACCCAGCACAATGAAGTGTGGGAACGCAGCCTTGGGCTGGTAGCTGGCTTCCCTTGGCCAGGGGGATTGGCAGCAGAGTGTGAGGGGTGGCAGAGAGCCTGATTTACCAAACTCTTCCCCATTCCTCTCTGTCGGGTCATCCTGACCTCCATCCATCTCCTGGTCCTCCCCTTCCTTACTCACAAAGGTGAGAATGCAGCCTGGGATACAGGGCTCTGGGTGGTTGGCCAGGCAGGCCTGCACCCATCAAGACTCTGCTTGGCTGCTCACAACAGTCCTGAGCAGCAGGCCTGGGCAGGCTCCTTGACCTCTACTGTAGTAGGCAGAGGCAGCCAGAGCTGACAGCTGTCTACTCCTCACAGCACCCCCAGCCTAGACCCACCTCTTCCCCCACTCAACCCCTCACCTGTCTGCCTAAGATTCAGCATATGTGAAGAGCACAGCGTTGGAGTCCAGCATGCTTACTAGCTCTGTGACCTAAGTTGAGTTACTCAACCTCTCTGAGCCTTAGTATCTTCATCTACACTGAACAAACAAGCAAACAAACAGAGACTTAAAGGAGTGGAATAAATATCAATGGAAGTTTTAATATTTTCTCCCTGTACCCCAATAGATTGTTCCGCACACCCCCACTTTGGAAACCACTGGACCACAGCCTAAGGTCTAAATGGCTCATCTTGGCATTTGAGGGCCTCCAAGCTCTAGCTACATCTACTCTCCAGCTGGGGTAAGACGGGTTGCTCACTGACCTCTGCCCCCTGGACAGGTGTTGCCCGTTCTCACCTCTCTGTCTTCATTCCCAGGATAATTGCTTCTACTCCCGCCCTCATCCAAACCCCACCTATCCTCGGGGACTCTGGTGACTTCAGCCACCCCTACAAAGCATTTCCAATGTTCTCACGTAGTTCACTCGTTCAATCACTTTTATTGAGCACCTACTGTATGCCAGGTGCTCCAGCTCTGTGTTTTCCCTCCTCTGACTTCATCTACCAGCTTGCATTAGACATCAGTTGCCATGACCTGCCCAGCAATGATCCCTCTTGCATACTGCGATCTAGCCCTAGGACTCAGTGTGCTCCCCGGGTCTGTGTCATCTGCCTGTATTAGTCAGGATAAATAACACTAGTTGTTGTAACAAACAACCCCCAATGTCTCAGTGGCTAAACACAATACAGGTTTAGTTCTTGCACACATCGAAGTCTGATATGGGTCATGTGCCCCTCCTCCAAGTGGTGACTTGGGGATTCAGGTTCCTTTCATCTTGTAATGCCTCCATTTCCAACACAGGCCACCGCGACTGCCATGGGAGTGGGAGAGAAATGAAAAGGTAGCTATAGCTCCGGGTCTGGAAGCGCTGCACGTCACTTCCATCCGCCAGAACCCAGGCATCTAACCCCAACCAAACCACCGGCAGTCATGGAATGATAGCCTTCCTGTGTGCCCAGGGAAGAGGACACAGTATGAGTGACCGTATCGCCCATCTCTGCCCAAAGCCAGCTGCACTGTGAGCTTTCTGAGGGCAGCGAGCCTGCACACACCTTCCTTATGTTTCCCGGAACCTCTTCCATAACTTCCAACCTGCCTGCCACCCGACACAAACTCACACACCCTTCACACCCAGCACAGTGCCTTGTACCCCATCAGTGCTCAATATTTACCAGCTGGTGGACAGATTGTTGTGAGTGAAAACACGCTGCCTGAGGGAGAAGGGGCTGGGGCTTGGTAGAGAGACAGGTCCTTCCTGTTCTTTAGACAACGAAGCTTCCCTGGGGCCTCACACAGCGCTCAGTAAACATTTACTGAATAGATGGATTCGTGGAAACATTAGGAAAACAGGCTCAAGAGAATGAAAGGAAGAGATAAAAGGTTTTTTTAAAAAAAAGGACAGTGGAGAAGACTCTGGCCCTGAGACAGGTGAGCCTTCCTCCCAGGCCCCATTGCACTGGGTGCCCATGGACCTACTCAGGCAACAATGGCGTGGACTGTGGGGGGTCAGATGATGCTGCGTTTGGCCTTTCTGGGACCTCCGGAGCTCCCCACCCTGGGGCAGCGATGAGTCCTCCCTTCTGCGATTCAGATCTTTATTTGCTGGGGTTCTGGGGTTAATTACTGTTGTGGTTGGGCTGCATGGGAAGGAGCCCTGCCCTGGCTCCAAGCCATGGGGGGTGGGGGGGTCCTGAGAGTCAGGGATGGGTTTAGAGACCAGGAAGGCTGGGACTGGGAGGCTGGGGGTCACAGGATGGATTAGAAAGGCACTTCCTCCAGTAGTGTTATCATTTCTATGCTCTAAGCCTAAGTGCTGGGTCTTTAACCCATTCTAGTCCTCCACCCAGTAATACCATCCCCCAAATCATCAAAGCCCCGTGAGGCCTTGCTCCATGAGGCAAGGGGCATTATTCACAGGGGTGGGGCTGAGTGAGCTGGGGGAGAAGTGGCCCGGCCTCTGGCTCAGATGTTGGTCAGCTGAGAGTGGGACTGGCACCCCAAACTCTCCTGGCTCTAGGAGGGTAGGGCCACATTGATGGGCATCAGTCAGCATCACCTCCAAGGACCCTACCCCGGGCCTGCCCCAGCCGCCTACAGCCTCCATCCTGCCTTCCCAGGCTGCCAGCCATTCTGCAGGGACGAAGCCAGGTTGGTGATGCCCCAGAGGGAGGTCAAGGAGTGAGAGGGGGAGGGAAAGGAGGCCAGCTGTGAGCTGGTGGAGATGCTATGAAGGCTATCAGCCTGTGCCCACCTTACAGGGAAGGAAACTGAGGCCCAGGCTACCTCCCCTGGTTACATAGCAAGTTAAGTCCTTGAAAACCCAAGACTGGAGCTGTTAGCGACCCAGGCTCCCTACTGGTGAGGTTTTCCAAGGGTTACCTGGTCCCTCGCCCTGAGTCAGGTCAGCACCGCAATCCGGTGTGTGTGTGAGTGACTCTGGGGTATGGATTAGCCTGAAGGGTATGTGTTGGGCCGGTGGGACCAGGGAGTGAAGGAAAGTGAGAGCCACAATGTGGAGGCTGAGAAGTGTCTAGAGCGAGGGAGGCTCTGGACTCAGACACACTCAGAGTCCAGTCCTTGCTGTGTGACCTTAGGGGAGTCACTTGGCCTCTCTGAGCCTCAGTTTTCTGAGAAGGTGATTCAGAGTAGATGAGAGTGATATTACTTACTTTACCAGGTCTCTGAAGAGAGTAATAAAATAATTTCTGTACTATGGATATCAGTGGACCACCAAGGGCAAGTGCTCATGGTAGATACAGTTTTTACTAACGCCATTATTTGTGTTATTATAATTATAACATTATTGTTATGTTGAATATTGATGTGATTTAAATCTAACATATATTGATATTGATAATGATAGTAAATAAATGGTTTCCATTTCCAGTGAGAAAAGGGCCTGAACATGCTCACTCTATTTCCCTCTCCTCCTTGCCCATGTTTTCCATGTGTGTGTGCGTCCGTGCGTGTGTGTGTGTGTGTGTGTGTGCGTGCGTGCGTGTGTGTAGAGGGCTGGGGCTCAGGGGCATGATGACTCTTCTCACTTCTGCTCTGAAGTACTGACCACGGTATGCAGAAGGTGTGGTGAGCTTGGAAAGGGGAGTCTGGGAACAACCCAGTTTGTCAGTTCTCTCTGCCACCAACTCAGGGATGCCCAGGCCTGGCTGATGCCCACTGAGCCCTCCCCAGCCCCAGATTCCTGAACACCAGGTCCCTGGGCTGAGCAATTTATGTAAAGTTTATCTCCACAATTGGTCTACAATATGGGGTATAATGCTCCCCACTGACAGTCAGAAACACCAAGGCTGGGAAAGGCAAACCAGCCTTCTCAGCAAGTGGCAGAGCCTTATGTCCAACCTGGACACGCCAGCCCAGGGAAGGGCCCAGTCAGGCCACTCAGGACACTAGCTACCCAGAAAGGTAAATTTGCCTCAGCACTCTCCCCTGCATTCTGGGCCATTGATCTCTCTCCCCCTGCTACCCACCTCCTCCCCCAGGACTCTGAACCCCAACAAGCCAGCCACCCAGAGAGAGGATGGAGGAAGCTTGGTGGAAACCCCTAGTTCAGGATGAGGGATGAGGTGAGGGGATGTGGGGCGGCCAGAGCTCCAAACCTCTGGTCTGAAAGAGCTGAAACCCTAAAAATGGATAATGGGTGGGAGGAGGCATCTAAAAGTGGGCTCTAGACCGAGTCGTGGAGCCTCTGTGAGTGTGTGTGCACATGCACTCACATATAGGCTCACACACACACATGCTCACACGTGTGCACACACCCCTCGTCAGGGAAACCTGGAGGTCTCGAAGCAATGATAAACGAGCAAAACCTCAGAGATACGCAAGCACACTCAGCTCCCAGACCACAGCCTTCTGGGAAAGCTGGGTCCACTCTGCCACCCCATGCTTGTCGGGGTCCTTGCCCACATCACACGCACACACACACAGGCACACGTGTGCACACAGCGGAGAGCAGTCAGTGGCACATCTAGAGGCTGACTGCGAGGGAGGTAAACAGAAATGGAAGAAGAGGAGGAGGCGGCAAGTGTCACCTGTCCCCCATCCCATCTCCCCAAGTCCTGCCAGCTGAGCCCTATTCTGACCTGTGGAACCCCTGAGCCATCCTCGTGCCAGGTGAGAACCTGCGGAGGTGACTCAATGAATGGGAGGCAGTGGCTGCCATGGAAAGAGCTAGAGTTTCAGTTTTGAATCCCACAGCCCTGACCCTTCTGCACTCAGAGGCCTGGAAAATGACTTGGTCTGCCTGAGCCCTGGTTTCTTTATCTGTGAGGCAGGTCAGTGATACTGCTCTCATGGGTTTGCCATGCCTGGTATATAGAAAGTGCTAGATACATGTTCTGGGGAGGCAGCTGGCCATGTGCAGCAGTGCACATGGACCAGACTAGATATCCTATCAGGTCATTTGCTCTGCTGGATCTCAGTAGCCACATCTCTAAAATGGGGCTAGTAAATAATGTCTTCCTGCCCTTGCCCACCTCTTCAAATTGCGTGACTTGAAGACACAATGCTGTGAGGGGCAGTTTGGTTCTGAGGGATAGAGAAAGCCCCCATGGGGCGGTGATGATGGGGGTCAGGGCCAGACTGAGCTACTGTTGCCTCCACATCATCTCCTCCCAGAGAAAGGGCCCTCCCCCGCCCACCAGGGCACCCACCGGCTACTGTTCAAGGTCCCGTGGAGCAACTTCCCAGGTATGTGCATATCCAGCGTAGAGAGAGGGTCCCACAGTCCCCGGAACACTTGCCCACGCAGACCCACCAGAGCCAACACAATACAGAAGCCCAAGTGAGTGAGGGTGGAAATAGGGCTCCATGGGATGTACAGCTTTGAGGCTTTCCGGGGCTCACCACACTGGCAGGCCCCAGGGCCTTTTCCTAAAGACCAGGCACTGGTGGCTCTGAATGGACTTGCCAAGTTTTCCCACCTCGGACTCCAAACCCCATCGGATGTATCATTCAGCAATAGAAACTCAGGGAGGGCTCGCTTACTCAGCCTTGTCAGAAGAAATGGGGCAAAGAGAGGCAGCCGGTCCAGGAGTAGTTATGGAGTCAGGCAGATGAGGAGTCTGGCCTTGTCCGCGCTCTTACTGGCTGTGGGAGCCGGGCAAAGACTCAGGTTCCCCGGAGGTGCCTCGGAGGCTGCTGAGGTGCAAGGTGTGGACTGAGAAAAGAAGGGGTCCTTCAAGGAGAGGCTGGGCTCCAGGCTTGCAGCTCAACCTGGGCCAGGGCCAGGGATGGAGATGGGGAGAGGAACAGGGAGGCTGGACATGTGGGAGACAGATTAAGAGAAACACACTAAAGGAAAATTGTCTCTCTGCTCATAACACTTCTAATACCAAATGTGAAGGTTTCCCCCCCACATCAGTAACCAATTCACCAGCTCTCTCAGCACCAACTGGGTGTCCTATAACTCATTTCAGTTCTGACACAGACTACCCAGACCGAGCGTCAGCTCCACAGGGCTCAGGGCTCAGCCCCACATGACCACCCTCACTTCGGACGCCAGTCACAAGTTCCGGGTCCCCAGGCTACCCACATTTCTGTCCGACTTGGCTACCAATGTGGGGGTTCCCACAGCCCACCACCTCAGGTTCTATAATTTGCTAGAACAGCTCACAGAGGTCAGAAAAGCACTTTACTCACATTTATCGGTCTATTATACAGCATATTATAAAAGATACACGTAAACAGCCAGATGAAGAGAAACATAGGGTCCAGAAGCACCCAGAAGGACCCGAGAGCAGGACCTTCTGTCCCCAAGGAGTTGGGTGCACCACCCTTTCAGCACTTGGATGTGTCCACAAACTCAGAAGCTCTCTGAATCCCGTAGACAGGGATTTTGTGGAGGCTTCACACATACCTAGGCTTGCTCAATTATTAAGCACGTTTTCAGCCTCTTTCCCCTCCCCTAAAAGTGTCAAGCTTCTAATCATGACTTGGTCTTTCTAGTGACAACTCCCAACCAGGAACCCACCCAGAGTTCCCTCATTAGAACAAAAATCACTCCTATCACCCAGGAAATTCTAAGGGATTTAGGAGCCCTGTGACAGAAACTGGGGTCAAAGACCAAATCTGAGAACAAAAGGTACTCCCAGTGTCCTTATCGCTGAGGAATTCGCAAGGGTTTTAGGAGCCGGGAGCAGATATATATATATATATTTCTTTTCATGGCACCAAGAGAGAGTGAGGCCTAAAAAGATGAGACAGTAGAAAGAAGGGAGTCCAAGAGGCAAGAAGACAGAGAGGGGGACAGCAGACTCTTCTGGTTGGGATGAAATGCTTCTGCAGGCCTGCTCCCCCATCCCCCACCAGCATGCTCAAGACACAAAGCTTTTACCCTCCCTGACAGCCCCCAGTATCCTGCCCAGGGGCCCCAGGCACCTGACCTGCCCTCTCTCAGCCCAGTCCCCCAAGGCCGCTGAGTGCTGAGCTGTGGGTCAGACCATGTGATCAGGCTGCTGAAGCTGCCAGCATGCCCCCAACCCCACCTCCTAGGCACGCCCAGGTCAAAGGGACCCAAGATCAAAGACAACCCCCACCAAAGGGAACAATCCAGGACTATGGTTAGGCACGCAGGTTTCACTCTCATGGACATTTGTCTTTGAGGCCTGGTTCATCCTGTGAGCTTGTGATTGTGGGCAAGTCATATCACTGCTCTGATCCTCTGTTTTCCCACCTGTAAAATGGGGATAATAATGATACTATAGTCCTTGTTTTATAGGGTTGTGGTTTTATTTTGAGGCTTAAATGTATACAAAGTGCTTAACATAAGCACCTGACACCTTATAAGCTCTCAACAGTTGATAGTAAAAACTTGAAAGCTTACCTCTGAGGATAGGGGTGGCAGAAAGAACCCAGGTCAGGTAGCCTGAACTTTCCTTAACTTACTGGGACCTTAGAAAGGTCAGAAAACCTCTCTGCTACTCAATCTCTTCATCAATGAAAGATAAAACCCCTCACCTGCCTGCCTCACAGGAGTAGGGGAAAGCTTTTGATAAACTAAAGTTCAGCTAGTGGCATAAGGGGGGCCCTGGCCGATGGATCTGCTACTCTCTCCAGAAAACATGCCCGGCTCCTTGGGCATCCTAGTAATATCTCTGGCTTTTCCCAGGGGGCCTCCCGCTGAATGGTGGCCCACCCCTGGCTAGCTGACCATTCCTTAGCCACGAGCTGGGTTTTCAATGCCCCTTGCTGGTCAGATGAGGGTGCCTCCAGAGCTGGTTCCAGAGATACTGAGGGGGGGCAAGGGCTCACTCTTATATGAGGGTCAGAAAAGCAAGACCACTCCCTGGGACTGCCCAGGACTCACCTGGGCAACTGGGACCACAAATGCAAGGAGGACCCCATGGATCTGTCTCAGGCCACCAATGAGCATGATCATATTAACTGATGTGTACTAAAGATTGAGCAGTGTGTTAAGTCCTTTGCATGCATTATCATTTCACCCTCCTAATGACCTACGGGATTAACACTGTTATTATAATAAATTATAATACCTATTTTACGGATGAGAAAACAGACTCAGAGGCTGGGTAGCTTATCCAAGACACACAGCTAAAAACGGGGTGGAGATCGTTTTGCTGCCCAGATCTGGCTGTAGCCTGAGTCCTGCCACCTCCCGTACAACCCAGGCTTATCTCAGAGGTGACACAGGCATGCTGGAAGGACAGGACTGATCTAACATGGGGACAGGAGGCAGCTGTCACCATTAAAGACATCAGGAGACCTGCCGCTACCTTGCCTACTTGGCTGCTCTGTGACCTCCGAACAGCCCCTTGCCCTCTGGCCTCAGTTACCTCATTTGTAAAACGAGAAGACTATGCCACATACCCAGAGGCCCTTCCTGCCCGTGATTCATTCCGCCACCCTCACCTCCATCATCTCAGTAATCCCACTTATGAGGCAACTTCACAGTAGTCTAAGGAAGGCTTCTTAACCTGAGGTCCCTGGACCTCTCCGGGCTCCATCAGCTGGAATTAGGAGCAACATTGAGTATGAGTGTGTGCGCGCCCAATGTGCATTTTTCCAGGGAAAGTGTCCATAGTATTACCAGATAGGCTAAGAACCATTGATTATTCTAACCTTTTAGAGTTTCCCTAACCTCGATCTAAATTTCTAGAGAAATGAGTCTAGAAAGTTTAGACCCTGCCGTGTAAAATTCTTCCCTTCGTTGTGTTTCAAGTCCCTTCAGGCTTCCGGGAGTTACACCTGCTCCTGCGCCCCAGGCTTCCACCCTCCAGCCACACAGACTCCGGGAGACCCCTGCCCCCACTGCTTCCGGTTAGTTTCTGTCTGCACGCTGACGCTCTGATCCGCTCTCTGTCTTGGCGTTGGAGTCCTCATCCACATGTCCTTCCCTGGACCGCCGGCGCCAGGACTGGCGGGTCTTTTGTGAGGTAGGTGCAGTAACCAGGATGGCCAGTAGGGGCCGCCCCGTGGAGCACGGGGCAGGAGAATTTTGCATATCTTGTTGGCCCTCTTGGCAGCCTGGGGGTGAGGAAAGGAGGCCTGTGTTCTGGGTCTGGACCTTCCCCTCGGTAGGCCTCAGGTTTCCATTAGTAACGTGGAGGGAGGTGGCCTGGAACCCTAGGTGGTTGCTAGGCAACATTTGGGCACAGCCATCCTGTGGACCTTTCCGATTAATGCTGGAGGGAGGGGGTTATCCCGTTGGCAGAAGCACTTGGCCCAGCATCTTTAGGGAATGGAACAAAATAACTCTGGGGCCCTTTCCCAAATTTGACTGAGAAAACAGAGCCTATTGTTCTGCAGCTTAAGGGGAAGCTTTACCCCTGGGAGAAAGAGGGTTCTCAATAGGGCTGCCCCAAGAGCTAGCTGCCTGGGGTAGGGAAATGGAGACCCCAGTGGAACCCTCCCAGGAGTGGGTGGGGGCCTTGAGATCAGGGGTCATGAGATCGGGGTGATGGCTGGCAGCCTGCTGGGGTACAGCTTTTGCCTGTGTCTGGAGAAACCCAGGCAGACCCGGAGGGAAGGGAGAGAAAGCATCATCCTGTCCTCAGTAGCTGCAGGCCCTGGGAACAGGGCTGGAGCCTGGACCATCCTCCTCCCTCAGCTGCTGGGGGCTGTCGTGCCCCAATTCTTCTGAGCCTTCCCTCTCCCTCAGCTCCAAATTCTGGGCCCAAAGAGAGCAGGTGAAGGTCCAAGGATGAGGGGAGGCCCTGCAGAGAGGCCCAGGATGGTGGGGGGAGGACCCAACCATCCATCCCAGAACCCCCTCCAAGGAATAGCACTGAATCCTAAAGGCACAAAAAGCCCCTCTCCCTCTCCCACCCCCACCCCCTTGCTGTCTTCACCCCACCCCTCTCCTACCCCCAACGATTAAAGAACAAGACAGGCATGACAATGACACAGAACGTACTCTACAAAAGTTGTAATGAGCCTGCAGAAGGGGTGCTCTGTACAGTGGTGGGAGTCACTGAGCCCAGCCCACCCCCAGCACTGGGAAAACCAGGAGGGCTGAGGCGGTACACAGCCAGGAAGAGGAGAGAAGGGGCAGCACCTGGGGCTCCGAGTAGGCACTTGGGGGGTGGCCCCAGGCTCAGGCCCAGAGAACGAGGAGAAGCACAGGGGTGGGCTGATGGTGGCAGTGGCGGGCAGCCAAGCCCTCTGTGTGGGACCAGGGACCACAGATCACCTCCATCACACCCCCCAGCTCTGGGCATGTGTGGACAGGGCCCACACACAGGCACAGACACACCAAAGGGAGGCTGTGGCCTTCTTTGGAGGTTCTCCTTCCCCTGCCCCAGCCAAGGGGGCCCAGGAAGGAGGTAGGGGGGCTGTGGCAGTGCTCCCAACAGGAACTGCTTCCCAAGCTGAAGGTCAGGGATGGGGGTCCATTGTTGACAGAGGAGGAAGGACACATCTGCGTGGAGGTGTGAATGTGCACACACGTGTGTGCACTCCTGAGGGCGTCTCCCACATCTGTGACCTCAGTCCAACTGAAGAGCTCTGAGGACACATGTCTGAGGACACATGTCTAAGAACCCTCTGGGGCTGGCCTTTCTCCTGTTTTCATCACCATCCCAGAGTAGGGGCACATACTGGGCTCTCGCTTACCCACTATTCATGAAGAACCACGCAGCCACCCAGCTGCTTCCAGACCTCAAGGGAAATCCACCAACCAACCCCCAACACAGAACCCTGGGGACAATTAGCCACTTAGATTATCCACATCCTCAGGCTGCTCTTGTGTCCACATCACAGGACTTGCCCAGCTGAGTCCTGATGCCCTGCCATGACCGTCTCAGGCCTGGGAAACTGAGGCAGAGGGTGGATGCCTTTCTCCAGCCCAGAGCACACCTGCTGGACCTAGGGACCATAATACTGCAGCCAGCTGCTCTAGCACCACGCACCTATTACCCTGACCCTCTGGGTCCCTGCCCCAGGCTACACAACAAAGAGAGAAGGTGAAGGACAGGGTGGGGAGGGCGGAGTCAGGCTGGGCCCCACCCCAAGGTGAGCTGGCAAGGGCACCAGTCACCCCCAATACTCCAGCCTGGCACTGCAACTCCCCAGCATGGCCAGTGGGAGGAGAAAGGGGCTGGCCGTGCGAAAGGCAGGGTGGGGACTAAAGTCAGGGCATTTGGCTGAAGAGTCTAGCTGGGACCTCCTCTCCGGGGTATATGGTGGGGAGGGGAGGCAGCCCAAACTCTTCCCTTCACAAAAATGTAGGAAGTGAGTAAGTCTCCAGCCTGGGGAGAGAGGTGGGGCAGACGATAGCCCCTGGGAAAGGCCATACCCACCGGTGACATACACACACCCACCCAGCTCTAATGGGCACATCGTCTAGTCCCCCGGGCCCCAGTGGCCCCTGCTTTTCCTCTAGCCTCTAACAAATCCACATGTCCTTTAGGGCCACTCGGATGGGGGTGGTTCCAGGGCTCCAGGACCCTTCTGGGTGCCTCCAGGCCACACCCTCTGCTGCGGAGTGTGGAAAGGCTCTCAAGGGAGACGACCCACATGGTCCTGGCCCCTAGGGAGGGCCCTGGGGGCTACAGGTCTGGCGACTGTGAGGACCTCCAGGCCCCACCATGGGTTGTGGCAACTTGCAATTCATTTTGGTCTGGGCAGAGAAGCCCCTTGTTATCTGTAGAGAAAGAGACAGAAACAGACCTCAGATGAGGGCCTTCAAAACATCATTTTAAACCAAGACCAGCCATTTTGACAACTTACCCTCTCCAGATAGGCTGACGATCAGGGAGAGGAACGGTGACCTAGGGGTTCCCTTCCTATCCCCCAAACTCTAAACCAGACTGTTTCCCCACACCCACCCCTGCCCAGACATGTAGGGTAAAGGCCACAGATCCCAAAGGGCTCTGGGACGCCATGAGGGACGGGCAGGGCAGAGACGGCGGGCCACAGCATGGCCAGTGTGGGAGCAGCCTTGAGCTCCCCATGATAGCTTTTTGAACGTGATAACTCTGCTCTCCCGTGGGAGTTAGGGAGGATTGAATGAGAGGATACATGCAAGGGCATCTCCAGTACCTGGGAGAGGGAAGGGTTCAAAACGTCTCAGCTGTGATTGCTATGACTACTACTAATCACAGACTAAGACACCCATTTCCCCACATTTTGATATCTCCAAAATCGAGGTGCATTTTATATTCACTGTATAAGCAAAACTTGTGTCATCATCAAACGGGCAGCTTCTTTTTCTAAACTGGGGATATAGAAGATAAGTAGGGCCTCTTGTAATTGATGGTGATTTAGACTTGATGAAATACGGTACTATCCCCCCTTCTTGAAAAGGCAGATCCCCCCACCTTCCAACCCCTATCTTCCCAGCACTTCAAGGCTGAGGCACTCACAGCTCTGTGTCCTCCAGGGCGGGTGGGCGCTCCAGCGCCTGCCTCCGCCTCCGCACGGCGCCCATGATCTTCTTCCGGGACCCCAAGGGTACGCTGATGCTGCGGAGGTCGAGGTCCGAGCACAGCATCAACGCCTCCAGGTCGATCTTCTCCTGCCTTAGGAGGGAGGTGAAATCCTCCATGTGCAGGGAGGCCAGGAAAGTCTCCAGCGGGCTTGTCTCGGGCTCCAGGTCCTCATCCAGGCCCAAGTCCAGCTCGTCCCAGGGCAGCTCCTCCCCACAGCTGCGGTCCTGCAGGCTGTTGGCACTGCCCAGGCTGTCATCGTCCAGGCTGGGGGAGCTGTGCAGCCGACCCCGCGGTGTGCCCCCACCGTCGAGCACATCCTCGCGGCCCAACCCATGCAGCCCGCTGCTCAGGTAGTTCCTGCGGAATACCATGGTGCCCAGGCCGGGGCGGGTAAACAGGGAGTCGTGGCCTGAGTCGGTGCTGACCTCTGAGTGGGCAGGTTCGACGGCCAGTGTGGCACGGGAGACGCTGTCCTCGTCGGAGAGGAACATGTCCCGGAGCGGGGAGCGGCCCCACTCCTTGGGGTTGGCATAGTTGCCCTGGCGCACGAACATCACGTCGCTGCCCAGCTGCAGGCCCGAGAGAGAGCGCACGCTCTTGCGGCCGTCCTCGGAGACCTTGAAGGTGCCCTCGCCACCCTGCTTGCGCCGCTCCAGTTTCCGCTGGATCTTGGTCTTGACCCTGTTGGTGCCGTGCAGCGTGGCCTGCGAGTAGGGCAGTTGGCTACCCAGTGCCAGGTGCTGCAGCCGGCGACTCAGGGTGCTGGACGTGGTGAGGCTGGAGAAGCTGAGGGTGTCGGAGCGCTCCGCCAGCTCGCGCCGGTAGCGCCGCTCCATGCGCTCATGGTGCTTGCGCTGCATCTTTGCGCACTCGCGGATGCGCCGCTCCGCCTCGCGGAAGGCTTTGTCCTTCAGCTTGCCCACCAGCTTGGGGTTCAGGCTGCTCTGCTTGGCCGCGATGGAGTCCAGGTAGCGCACACACTCCATGTGGCCCTTCATGGCGGCCATGTCCAGTGGTGTGTGGTAGTCGTTGTCCAGGCACCAGATGTTGGCCCCGAAAGACACCAGGAAGGAGAGGCAGTGCAGGTGGCCATTGGAAGCTGCCAGGTGCAGGGGCGTGTTGCCCCAGATGTCACACTTGTCTGGGTCACCCCTGCAGTGAGGACACGTGGAGACGGGTGATGAACCATCTCCAGCTCCAGAAGGCAGTCGGCAGTGGCTGCTGGTGTGAGGAGCTCCCAACCTGGTTCATCCTCCCCACAGGCACACAAGAGGGACCCGAGGCCCTGAGACCTCTCCTCTGACTCCAGGAGACACTCGGCCCTGCGCCTCTAGACTGACATAGAGTGAGCCCAGGAGAAAAATGGCCCCAGGCACTCAGAGGGTGGGGTGAAAGAGAAGGCGGGGCCAAGGCGGGACCTTCCCCAAGAGAACTGAGGGCTGGGAATCTCAGGGGATAAATATTTGATGCCCAGAGAGAAAGGAGTGAATTATTCATGGAGCCCAGTGGGGAGCTGGCCCAGAGAGGTGGTGGGCCAGGGCCAGAGTCTGGGTCTCTAGGCAGGCGTGGAAGTGGTGGAGATGAGCATGGCTGCGTGTGCAGGAGTGATCATAAAAGAGGGCGAGAGGGTGGTGTGTGCTGGGCCTCAGCCCTGGGTGAGTACGTGAGGGCGCATGCCTGCGTGGCGGCAGGCCTGGCCATGTCTGTAGGGAGCAGGGCCAGCCCTGGCAAGCCTGCGTGTGAGAGCAGGTGTCGGGTCTTGGCCTGAGCCTGGAGGGGAGCGTGGGGGCAGCCAGGACTACAGAAGAGGAGGAGGGAAGTCTGCAACCTGGGCCCAGCAGCCCTCCCCTCCCTGGGCTGCCCCATCTTTGGGAGCCAAGTGAGGCAGGCTGGCTTGGGCCTGTCCAGGGGACCCACCCAGCCCCCTCCCAACACTCTCCACAACAGACTGTGCTTCACTTGGGCAAGCTCCTGCTGGCTCCTCCAAGTTCTACCCTCCCTCAGGGGCCTAGCTCAGCTCCTCTGCCCTGAGTTAATGAGGCCACAAGGCCACCTCACACGGCTGGAGAAAGAATCACCCCTTTGTCATTACAGCTCCCTGAACAATCCCCTCCTCACTTCCTCTACTTGTCACCAAGTCCTGCAGGACAATGTGGGGAGGTGCTGCTTGGCATCTGGTCCATACCCCATCGAACACCAACCCTTGCCCTCTGTGGGAGTTGGGGAGGTTTGGAGCACAAAGGGGGCACCCTCTTCCCCTCCTCTCATGAGTCTCAGAGAGTAGGAGCAGGAGGGCAGATTACTATATGGCTTCCTGGAGTAAGGAGGGGCCAGTCTCGACCTCTTGGAACATGGCTTAGCTGCCTGGTCTTAGGGGCTGCTCCCACCTGCTGCCCGGTCCCAAGAACAGCCACCCAGGGAGTGCAATGGGGGGGGGGTCCCCCATCCACCACATGCTCAGGCCACAGGCCAGCACCTGGCATCAGGGCCAGCTGGGCCCCTGCCCCTCCACCACGATCTCCCAGGGCCTGAGATGCACATATTGACCCTCCTGGGGCATCTCTTTCACTCCTTTTCTCTGTCCAGGCTGCCCTGGTGCCCAGTTCAATCTGACTTTATAAAACTGCTGGGGGCAGGGAAGTTGTCCACAGTGTCATTCAACATTGGAAAGCCCCTTTCAGTGACCCTAAACACTGCATTCTGCAACTGCTACCTCCAAAACCCTTCCCTGGGCCTAACACCTGGACTCTGCCAACCCCTGCCCCCAGAGAGAGGGAGGGTGAGGGAGACTGTGGTGGGGGAGGGGCACAGATGGAGTCATGGGTGGCTGAACCAAGTGACATTTGGTGCTGTGGAGGTGTCCATAAATCCCAGCAATGAGCAGGAAGAGAGCATGTGAGCCCCAGCATGGGGGAGGAGGCGCTGCTGGGAGAGCCCTTTGGATCCCCGGCTGGGGGTGGGTAGTGAGGAGCCGCTTCTTTCCTAAACCCTCTGACTCCTCTGAGACTTCAGCACCTGCTCTCTGGTTCTCACTATGCCCTCACTCTTGATTCCAGGTGCCACCCACCCAGGAGGTATCTCCCACCTTCCCCTCACACTGCAGCCCCTCCCACAGTCATGAACCCCCAAATCCTAGTCCTCCCCTCCTAGCCCCATATCCAGGTCACAAATGTCACACACCTCAGCTTGTGTCCCCCTCCCTCCCATGACTGCCAGGCCCCAAGGTCCCACCTTAGGGTCTGTCGCTAGAGAAGGGAGCAGCTCAGAGGAGAGGGTGCCATGGAGCCTGGGGGAGGGTCTCAGGGGCCCCCCGTCCTGTGCTGGGGCGGGTACTCACCCCCGGCTCACGATGATGCGCAGCGACTCCAAGTTGCCATGGTAGGCAGCCCAGAGGGTGGGGGTCATGCCATCCTCGTCGGGGGCGTTCAGCTCCTTCCGGGTGGCCTCCTTGAGGAGCTCCAGGTAGCCGTCCCGGGCCGCCCGGTGGTACTGGTCGTTCATGGCGCCCGACTTCGACGGGGCGGGCAGAGGCACGGGGAAAGGCCCCCCGGCGGAGGAGGGCGGTGGGGTTAGGACTGAGGCATGGGGTTGGAGGGGACCGGGCAGGGGCCGGGGCCGCAAGGCCCGGCTGCCGCAGACGGAGGGTGCGGAGCGCCAGAGCCGCGGCTACACTGACATCTGAGCCGCTCACCCGGCAGGAGGCGGGAGGATTTCCAGCGGCCCGAGGGAGCCGCCCCCGGGCTGCCCCTGGGTCCTAAACACCTTGCTCCCGAGATCACAGGGGTGACACACGCGAGGTCCTACCCTCTCTCCAAAAGTGCCTACCCCAGAGCCCCGCCCCGTGAGCTCCAGTCTGGGGACGGTCCGAGGTCTGTCCTCACTAGAGCCCAGGCGCTGCGGCTCCTGATGTGTCACCCGTCAAGGGAACAGGCCAAGGGCTGGGGAGAGATGTCTGAGAGCAGTCCTGACCCTTAGGACAGTGAGCCTAAGTGGGATCGTAGGACTGACCGCCAGTCAGGGAGTAGGACCGGGCTGTCCTGGCCGCCACCCGCTCCCGTGGGGTCTGCAAGCCGCGTTCCAGCAGGTGGCGCTAAGAGACCGGGCGCGGACTCCGCGTGCGGAACTTGGTACCCACGCCCGACTTCACAGCGTCCAGCGGAAAGGGGGATAGGGGAGCGGGATAGAGGAAGAAGGAATTTCGATCACTGTGAGGGTGCCGGGGAAAGGGTCTCGAGGGTCCGGGCCAACAACAGAGGAGCACAGAGGAGCAGGGTGCGCCGGGCATGGGAGGGAGCCAGGATGCCTGCGGGCCCTCGGGGCGTCCACTGAGCATGAGCTCTCCGGGCAACTAGCGGGCGGAATCACAGGGCTCCAAGGCGCGGTGGGCGCCAGGGGTGGGGTGCCCTCTGGGTGGCGGGGTGCCCTCTGGGTGCCGCAGTGCAGGGCGGCGCTGGAGCCTGGCCCGGCGGAGGGGGCGGGGCAGCGGGGGAGGGGGCGCCTCTTAACGGTAAATATAAATCTCGCCTTATCTGGCTCTGACGCGCTCTTCCCTAAATTCAGCTCGGAGAAAAGATGGATCATGTGAGTGGGACTGAGAGGTTTACGGAGTTGAGCTTCTGTGGCTGTAAATCACCCAGTCCTCCCCGCTATAAAGCGCCTGTACCGCCAGGCGTGAGAGGAGACGCTCGCCGCCCTCTGACCCCAAGCGCCGCCCTCTGACCCCAAGCTCAGCGCGGGCTCTTGGCCCAGCCAGGTGAGTGCCCCGGGCAGAGGGCTGATGGATTTGGGGAGAGGGGACCTTGAACGGAGTCCGAGGGTGCTGCCGTCTCGCGAGACTGGCAGGCTCAGCTTTTCTCTTCCCCATCGCAGTTCTTCCTCCATCACCCACCCTCTGGGTTAGGAACTACCCCCAGTCCCCAAATCTAGGGATAAGATGGGAGAATGAACCTGGGGTCCTGTCCGCTCCTTCCTCACAGTGACCCCTCCAACCTCCTGCCATGTCGGAGGAGCTAGCCACCCGCCCCAAGGAGAGCCCGCGGGCGCCGCGGGCAGGACCCCGCGAGGTGTGGAAGAAGGGCGGCCGCCTGTTGTCCGTGCTGCTGGCGGTGAATGTGTTGCTTCTCGCCTGCACGCTCATCAGTGGCGGCGCCTTCAACAAGGTGGCGGTGTATGACACCGACGTGTTCGCGCTGCTCACCACCATGATGCTGCTCGCTGCGCTCTGGATCCTCTTCTACCTCCTCCGCACCGCGCGCTTCCCCGACGCGGTCCCCTATCGAGACGCGCACGCCGGCCCCATCTGGCTCCGAGGTGCCAGGGAAAGTGTGGGCGGAGGTGGGGTGGACCAGGCAGGGAGCTGGAGGCCGGGGCTCTCCAAGGAACTGTGGAGTGAGTGCACGTCGAGGTACAGGGGTCAGACGTTCCCTTGGCAGGATTAGATGTGGCTGAGGGACAGGTGGGCAGCTCTTGAGGGAGAAGAGAAAGGGAAAGGGTCCTGGAGGAGGATGAAGGGGAACTTCTTTGCCCTGTCTAAAGATGGGAAAGGGTGGTCATGGGACAGCTTCTGATGGAGGGCAGAACACAGACGACAGCTCCAGCTGAAAGAGCCCATCTAGGGCCCTTCCCCTTATCTATGCCGCCCCAAAGAGATGGGGGCTCAGTGGGACATCCACCCACCCACTCAGTCATACACTCATCTTTCCATCCACTCATTCATCTTTCAATCCATCCATTCACCTATACACCTGTCCATCCATCCACGCATCCATCCACCCAACCATCCATCTAACCACCCACCCAACCACCCCTCTAGCCATCCTTCCTCATATTTGTAAACCTTCTCTCCTGCCTCTGATTCCCAGGGGGGCTGGTGCTGTTTGGGATCTGCACTCTGGTCATGGATGTCTTCAAGACCGGCTACTACTCCAGTTTCTTTGAGTGCCAGTCGGCCATCAAGATCCTGCACCCTCTCGCCCAGGCTGTGTTTGTCATTGTCCAGGTGGGTGGGTGGGAGGAGTGTCCTTGAGTGTCCTATAAAGGAGCCAACATCTGGCCTGGGGTCAGGAGACCTGAGCGCCACTCCTCTTCTACCCTGAACAATCGAGTAAGGTGGGGATAGGACTACTAGCTGACGGCCAACTAGCCACAGCTGATGGCCATCCAATCACAGTTGATGGCCATTTAGTGCGACTGTGAGTCCATACATCTGGAAGGTCTTGGCAACGAAGTAATATGCAAATGTGAGCACCTACTGAGGGGCCCTGTGATTTCATTTCAACCTGAGCAGTGCCTGAGCAGAGCAGTTAACGCCTAAGAGGTGTGAGTTGTGGCAACCAGCCTCTCCTAGAACGGAGCCTGCCCTCCCTGTGTGCCCATAGGATCGGTCTCAGCCCCAGGTCCTGCTGTTGGCATGGCCAGTTTGGCCTCAGATAGACAGATATATATGTATGTATGTATGTATAGCGTAAATAACACTTTTGGAGACCTCCTGACTGAGCAGGACTGGTCTTATATGGGACTAGAACAGACCCCAGCCCTATATCATGGCCAGAATGATCACATGGATGGTTCCCTCCCGTAAAACATCACCCGTGTGGCCAGGTTTCCACAATTCAATACATTTATGACTTTGGCATTTATATAGTTTTAGTCTTTTACATTTTATGGGCTTGAAGGAGACTCGGGTAAAATGAAAGTACAGATACCCCCACATAGCAAGGGTTTGTTAGCAGCCAGATGAGAGTGAAGTCTTGCAGGGCAGCAAAGGATGAGGTTGGGGCAGGGGGTGTGGCCAAAGGGAAGTGAGAAGTCACCAGAGATTCTTTCTACCTTGGACACGACCTAGCCTGAGGCTGGTCTTGCTCTCAGGCATAAATACCCAGACAGTCAAAACTCTACTTGACCTCTACCTTGCAAAACGCAAACTCCGAAACCAGAGAGTTTTACAGATGACATTTTGCACATTATTAAAGAGCAGGGTACTATTTTATATGGATTGTTCCATAGAAGAGAGAGAAAGCTCTTGGTATCATTTTGCAAAGCTAAAATAAACTTAGTAACTTAGCATGAGGGCTCTTGAGATAGATATTTCTTAATGCTGGGCATGGATATAGGCACTCTGGAGTTTAGCTGTTTGTTCTGCGGAGTAAATGACCTCACCACTCTCTCAATACAGACTTACTTTCTCTGGGTCTCTGCTAAAGACTGTATTCACGTCCACCTGGATCTGACCCGGTGAGTGCCCATTCCACAGCTCAATGGCCTTGCCCAGGATGCCAGTGCTCACCTTGCATGAGAGATGAGGGCTTTCCAACCTGAGGCATGTGTCCTCCTCATGCCCCTTGGGTGGGTTTCAGCCAAAGTCCCCTTGCTTTGTCAGCTTGATTTCCGTCACCCCGTGCTGTGCTGTGTGTGTGTGTGTGTGTGTGTGTGTGTGTGTGTGTGTACCTACATGTGCTTTGGTGGGACATATAGTAGTGCACTATGTCCTTTCCCCTAGGACAGGGGACAGCGGTGGCCTGAGCCCCTGGACACCCCCTGGCCCTCTCTTGGATGGCATCCCCACCAGGCTGTGTTCCTTCCAAACTCAGCTTCCTGTTCACACTGGGGCCGGACTGTTTCTTGTTTCTCAATACCGTCTCCCAGTGTAGCTCCCCAACGCTCTCTCAACTTCGCCAGGGACCCAAAATGAGCCAGACACTCACTGGCCTTTGATCTCCTTCCCCAAACAGGTGTGGTCTCATGTTCACACTGACCACCAACCTGGCCATCTGGATGGCAGCTGTGGTGGATGAGTCCGTACACCAGGCCCACTTCCACAGCAGTTCTCACGGCAACGCCAGCCACTCCCGCCTCGCTCCTGACCGTGAGTCCCCACTTCAGATGAAGTCTGGCCCTATGACTTCCAGAACTCAGATTGGGTGTTTTGTGCACTTTTAGAGTCAGTCTCCTGTGCCCTCGTGAGAGAGGACAGCTTCCTCCTGCTCCAAGCTCTGACGCTGACATATAGGTGTAGATGACTCAGGAAGGGGAGTATCAGGGGCACCCTCTCATCCTGGAGGGTGCAGCCGAGACCTCACTGTCCAGGTCTCCGTTCCACCAAAGAAGGGACTCAGGCTCCAGGACGAAAGGGCAAGGGTGATCAAACTGGAGCGAGGGGAAAGGAGGCAGACTTGCTCGAGGCGGAAGCATGGGATCAGATGGAGAGCTTGGCCAGAAGCTAGAAATAATAATCACGATGAGAGTAGTGACAATCTATTGAGCTCTATATGTCTGGTGCTGTGCTAAGTGTCTTAACCCCCACAACTTCCCTATGAATGGGTAATATTAATATTCCTATTTTACAGATAAAGAAACTAAGGCATGGAGAAATTATGTAGCTTGCCCAAGGTCACAGAGCTTGAAATTGGAGAACTAGTGTTCAGATCCATCTTTGCTTTTAACCAATATGCTATATTGAGGCAGAAGGAGTCCACAGTCCCCTGGTTTTAGTTCTCTGCACTTCTCTAGGGCACCTCACTAGCTAGGACCAGACTAGATAGCTGAGTCCATCGAGACTCCGCCTGAAGACACACGTACACCAGTATGGAAGCGTCTAGAGCAGCCAGCCATGGGGAGACCCCGGTCCAGCAAGATAGACAAAGGGCCTCCTTTCACATACAGAGGGCTTCCTGAGAATGGCTAAAACCAACCTGGGGAGGTGGCCAACTGAGCATGCTGGGCTGCAGACAGGCACGCTGACCCTGCCCTGGGGTTCAGATCCGGGTCATTTGAGTCAGCTCTGCTATCACAAGCCACCTTATCTCAGTGAGCCTCTGTTTCTTCATCTGCAAAGCCAGCTGGGATCGTTCTGAGGATCAGAGAGATGTTTGCCAAGGCCCACGGCATCCTACAAAGCACGGTCTGCGTGCAGGACAAGACACCTTTCAGTGTGGTTCAAACAGAAGTGACGGGAGGTCATGGTCCAGACGTGGGCACAACTGCTTGCTTTCTGGGCTGAGCAGATGCTGGGGGGAGCTTAGAGGAAGCTGGAACTTGAGGGGTTTCCAAGAAGGCTACTTTCTATCAGGATCAGAACCTCATCCACCTCGAAGAGCCAGGGGTCATTACTGATAGGGACAGATGGGCAGTGTTCTCCTGAAGAAATGGGATGGGATGACGTGGGCAGTTCTGCAGCTCAGATTGTTTTTTTCCCTTGAGCAACCGCTATTGTTTACTGCTGTGTCCCACAGTCTCTGGAACACAGTAGGTGCTCAATAAATACCTGTGGCATGAATGAATATGCCAGGCCCTATGTAGGCATTTGGGATATGATGGTGAATGTGGCAGAGACCCTGCCCTTACAAAGGTCACAGTCCAGGGCTGAGGCTCTTCAGACAAGTTGCAGGTCTGTACCCCTCTCTCCACAGCGGAGCGTGCGGGCAGCCAGGTGGGAGGAGACTGCCCCTGCGACACGGCCATCTGCCAGATCTTTCAGAAAGGCTACTTCTACCTGTACCCCTTCAACATCGAGTACAGCCTCTTTGCTTCCACCATGCTCTACGTCATGTGGAAGAATGTGGGCAGGCTGCTGGCCTCTTCCACCCATGGCCATGGCCAAGGCCACGGCCACGCCCCATCCCGGGTCAGCCTCTTCCAGGAGACCTTCTTTGCCGGCCCGGTCCTGGGCCTGATGCTCCTCGTGGTGGGGCTGGCCGTCTTCATCATCTACGAGGTCCAAGTGAGTGGGGAGGGGGACCACACCCAGCAAGCCCTGCTCACCTACTACAGCTTCAACATCGTCTGTCTGGGGCTCATGACCTTGGTCAGCCTGAGCGGCTCAGTCATCTACCGTTTTGACCGCCGGGCCATGGACCACCATAAGAACCCCACGCGAACCCTGGATGTGGCCCTGCTGATGGGTGCCGCCCTGGGCCAGTACGCCATCTCCTACTACTCTATCGTGGCCGTCGTGATAGGCATGCCCAGGGGCCTGCTAGGGGGGCTCAACTTGGCCCATGCGCTGCTCACGATTGCCCAACACACCTTCCAGAATGTCTTCATCATTGAGAGCCTCCACCGGGGCCCCCCTGGAGCTAAGCCTCACGAGACCCCTCCCAAGGAGCCCTGCCTTACCTTTGCCAACCTGGATGCCCTCCACCCCTTGCCCACCTGCCCACCCACCCCCAGGCCGGTTGGCCCAAGCCCAGCAGGCCCTCAGGAAGCAAAGGCCATTACCTTGGCCCCCAGGGGCCACTGGAGACGCCGATGCCTGAAGGACATTTCTCTGTTTCTCCTCCTCTGCAATGTCATCGTGAGTAACTGGAGGGGGGGGGGGGCTGCAGGGAAGAGGAGACCAGGAAGTTCTTTCTGGTTTATTCACTTGACCTTCTCTGTCTTGCCCCAGCCTACTAGAGAATCTTACAGGTCTCTAGCGAAGGAGCAGATTCAGAGAGGATCAGGGGCAGCCCCCAGGCAAACAGCATCTCAAGGCACACAGAGAATGAATTCCCAGTGTACTGGCATCTAGGCAGCAGCCAGAGCTAGAGGGATCCCAGGGAATGCTGACATGGGGGCTGGGTGGAGGTGAGAGTGGAGGCCCTCACCCCAGGTGGGAGGTGTGACTGCTCCTGGGAACTTGTGATCAGCCTGCTTCTTAGAATAATTGGAGCCATGTCAGGAAGTAGCAGAGACCAGAGTAAGTGTGAGCAGTCTGTTAACAGAGTGCAGCAGCAGGCTGGCTGGGAAGCGGGGTACCCACAACAGCCGCCCCCTCCCCAGTGATTCAGCAAAGTCTCTGACTAAAAGAAACTCCTCTATATAGCAACAGACTTCACCCAACACAAATATATACCATGTATAGAAATACTCTTCATGAAGGTGCACCCCAATAAAGAAACAGTCCTAACATAGCTACAACTCAACAGAGAAATGTCCCAGTGTAGATATAGTTCCCAAGAGGAAATCTCTAATACAGAAACATGTACCCACATAAGTACATCCCAAAGAAAGAACAAACCTCTACATAAATTTTGCTCAATATGAAAACAGTCCTTTTAGCTATAACCTCCAATAGAAAAACACTCATAATATAGAAACAGCCTTAACGTGGGTATATCCAATATAAAACACATCTCCAGAGAGAATTCTACCCTAGCTTCATCAACATGAAATACACCAACAATCCATCCTAACTGAGGTGCTTTCTTAGTGAAGTCCCTACTTTAACTATTGCCCATCTTATAGGTCACCTAAAAAAAAGTCATCAGCAATCTCCAAACTACCAGTGGAAGCAATAAGGCTCAGAACTTCATCATATCCTGAGCCAGCTTTAGTGCAAGTGCCCAGCCCTGGCTCCGCCCCACCTTCTGCCCGCCTGGCCCATAGGCTGGGAGTCACCTTTGGGGAGGCTGTGTTTGCTCTAGTATCTATGCCTGGGTCAACTCTGAAAACATCATCTCCAACTCCTTCATTGTATAGGACACAAACAGGCTCAGAGGGGAGCTGTGATGTGTTGAAGGGCGAAGTTCATTGGGGTTGAGGAGGGTGGGACTAGCCTAGAAGCTTTTGTTCTTTGCCTCATACCCCACACCAGAACCTTCTGAGCTCAGAGCCAGAGATGAAGCAGGATTCCAGCTTCAACCTCCTCGCAGACCTGGGAAGGGGGCAGGGAGTAGGGGTGGAGCTGGAGAGCAGAGCTCATAAAGGGCTGTGGTGGGGTACCCTTCTGCTGGATCTGACCCCCCTGCCCAGGATGTGTCTGATTCTGCAGCCACCCTGCACACATCTCTCCAGGAGAGAGCAGCTGATTTAGCCATTTGTACCAAATTCTCACGTCGTCTATTGAAACCTCTTCCCCCTCCCCACATCCAAAAAGTGGCCCAGACTGAGGGTGGGAGACGTGATCATAGTAGGGCTCCCTCGCCTGGAGGTGGGCAAGTTCAGCTGGGCACATTTCCTGAACTCCTTAGTGAGTGCCAGTCCCTGCCTAAGATGCAGGAGGTCTCCACTCAGCAGCTTCTGTCCCCTGCCATTCACCAAACTAGAGGACTGGGATCCCCAGCAAAGCTCACATAAATGACCCAGTTTGGGCCAGGTCCTAACCATGCCCTCTCTCCCACAGCTGTGGATCATGCCCGCCTTCGGGGCTCGCCCTCACTTCAGCAACAAGGTGGAGGTGGGCTTCTATGGCTACTCCCTCTGGGCAGCCATCGTCAACATCTGCCTGCCTTTCGGCATCTTCTACCGCATGCATGCTGTATCTAGCCTGCTGGAGGTCTACGTGCTGTCCTGAAGCTCCGCCCCCCCCCCACCCTGAGACAGAGAAATGGAGGGAGGGACTCAGCTCATGTACCCACCCAGAGACCCTCGGGAATGAAACCCAGGCTGGCAGTCACTGTGCCACATTACCACGCTTTCCCTGCTGGCCCCAGAGTGGAATTTCCACAAAAGTTTTTTTTCCCAGGATGAGTTTTTAATTCACAATCAGGAGATGCCCATCCACCCCAGCATGACCCTGGGGCATGAGGCTAACCGGGAGGGAGCTGTCTCCCTGCAGCTGCAGGACTAGTAAGTGTTGGTGGCTCCAGCTCCACCCTCCATCCCAGCCCTGTGACCTGGCCAATGCTGCCATCTGGACCTGGGAACCAATAAACCTGCAGTTTGCTCCCTGTCCCCCACTTCTTGTCTCAGCTGTCCCATCTGAGATGATCACAGGAGAGGATCTTGGGGGTAGCTGGGAAGGTCCCTGGAGATTTTCAGGTCTCAAGCTTTTCAGTGGGTGAGCTAAGTCTGACTGACAAACCAGTTCCAGACTAGTACCTGGCTGGCTGGGAGGGGCTGGCAGAGTACCCAGGCTGCCCCCTTGCTCTTCCCTTTATCCTCAAGTGACATATGCATTTTTTATGTGTTCCATGACACAGGAAAGGTTAGGAAAGACTGACCTAGTCCAACTACCATTTTACAAAGAAGAAAACTGAGGCCCAAAGAGGTAAAGTGACTTGCCCAAGTCACACAGCTGAAGAGAGCCAGAGCCTTTCTACTGAGCACAATAATTTGCAAACAGCACTTCCCCACCCCACAAAGAAAATATTTCAGAAACCCAAGTTTATAACATAGATATAAATAGGGCTGTTCTAGTTTAAGAGGCGTTAGGGATGCAGATCTTCACCCCTGGGGGTCCCACCACTCCCACTCCCTGGGGGTCCCTGAGACTCCTCTACAAAAGGTAGAGATGGACTGAGAATGTCAGACTGAACAGAGAGAGATGGAAAAGGAGGCCCAACAACTACCGTGTTTCCCCAAAAATAAGACCTAGCTGGACCATCAGCTCTAATGCGTCTTTGGAGCAAAAATTAATATAAGACCCAGTATCATATTATATTTATATTATATAAGACCCAGTATTATATTATACTATATTACACCTGGTCTTATATTATAGTAAAATAAGACCGGGTCTTATATTAATTTTTGCTCCAAAAGACGCATTAGAGCTGATGGTCCAGCTAGGTCTTATTTTCGGGGAGCACGGTAGTGGAGGAAGGATTGGTGGCCAGCAGAGTTAGGCGAAGGGAGGACAGGCGGGGCGTTGGGAGGGGAGTGCGCTGGGAGGGAGGAGAGCGTGGGAGCAGCCACAGGACTTCAGAGGAAAATGTGCCTGGTCCCTGCCCTCTCTCTCGTGAGATGGGCGGGTCTCAGAAGCCGCAGGAGGAGCTGAGGAGGGCCAGAGGGGGCGACTTCTCACCGTATTCACCGCTTGCCCTATCAGAATGGGGTCTCTTCCGCTCCAAGTTCACTGTTTGACTTAGGGAGAGAGAGGGTGCTGGAACACGCGGGGTGGCAGCAGCCTGGCCTGGGGCAGAGTTGGGTACAAGCAAAGGCAACCCCAGACCTGAGGGTTCCGTTTCCTGTTTGGCCGCCAGAGGAAAGTGTGGCCTGAACCCCGCAAGGCCTTTACTTCAGCCTAAGAACCTTGCACCCCACCTCACCCTGGAGGCGGTCTCCCGTGGGTCCCTTGGCCCTTAGCTTCGCGCTTGCACCGCCTCCGGCCCCGCCCGCCCATCTAGCCGCCTCGCTATTGGCTGCTCCGTTCGCCGGAGCCCCCGACGGGTAATTAAGGAAGGATTAATGAGATCTCCAAAGTCAACAACAAAAAAAAATCGATGGGGCGCAGAACCCGAGCGGCGGCTGCGCAGTCCCGCGGGGAGAGGGCGTCGGGGGCATCGGTCCGGGCACTATGGCCTCACCTGGACGGACGACCGGTCCTGCGCCCACAGTTGGTGGTCAGCCGGCAGCGCTGCCTGCCCAGGCCTCAGGTAAGGCTCTCCGGCGGTGCCCTTAGGGCCGGGAGCGCCCTCGACCTCGGGGGGAATATTCCGAGAGCGCCCACTATGACACTCACACCTACTCCGCCCCCAAAGCGGGCTTCAGGGACTAGGGGCTGCGGGGATTGGGGTGGAGGACGGGATGGCTGTGGGGAGGTCAACACTGGCGACCCGAACGCCCGCCCTTTCCTGCCCCCTACCTCCTTTCCTCGGATGGGCGCGCACAACTGAAAGGTTGCGGAGGCCAGGAAGAAGAGAAAAACCCGGAGGGCGGGGGAAAGGGGTGTGGGGTTGGGGCTGTCTGCACGTCCGGTCTGAGGCATACGTGTAGAGGCTGCCCAGGACCCCACAGTCCCCCGAGTGGCTCGGAAATAAATCCCGAAGCCCCCGGCCCTGCGCTCCTGGCCGGACGCCGCGCCCCGACGGCTCCACGGCTTTCATCACCTGCCTCTAAACGCGGCCCACAAACCAGTTGTGCGGGCTCTTCCTTGGGCTAGTGTCGCGCCGAAAGGCGTGCCAGAGGGCGGTGGACTCCTCCTTGTCAGTTTCAGTCGCCCTTACCCTCTTCCTGCGACCCCTGAGTGCACCCCCTCTGGGTCACCGACCCTGCGGGGGTGGACCGAATCCACCACTTTAAGGGCTCCCTCTAGCGGCTGTTGAAGGCTTGAACCCCCGCCGGTCTGGGGTGGGAAATGTAGGGCGAGGACCCTGGAGGGAGAGGACCCGGGGAACCTTCAGTATCCTCTCGAGGCTTGCAGTTCAAGGAAAAACCGCCCCCAAAATTCACCAATAATCCAGACCCTTCCAATCTCCCCAGGATTTCAAGAGAACTGGAAGTGTACAAATAGCTAACACTGAGAGCTTTCTGTGTGCCAGACAGGCATTCACATGCATTTACCTAAATTAAATCATTTAACTTTAATAAAACCTACCCCTAAGAGGTAGGTATTATGCATTAATTCCTTCATTTATTCATTCAAGAAATTTTTATTGAACGTCTACTATATACTGGGTATTGTTCCATAGTTATATGTCTGCTTTTACAGATGAGAAAACGAAGGCACAGGTAGTCTAAGTAGCTAGCCCTAGATCACACAGGTAGTAGGTGTCAGAACCTGGGCTCTTAAATCATTAGGTTATCCTGCCTTGGGAAGATGGGGGAGAATCTGGGGAAGGAGGGACGGAGCAGTCAGGGTTGGAAGAGAAGGAACAGGGAGGTGTTCTTCCCATGAACCTCAGGCTTGCTCAACCTGGGTGTGGGAGCCTAGGAGGAAAGATAAAGATCCTGCAAAGTCTCCTCAGCAGTGACAACATAGAAAATGTTTATTGGAAAGGGTCTCTGTCCACAGCTCTGGTGCTGAAAGTTCCCCCAGAAAATGCCAGAGTCATTTGGCAAACACTGGTTGATGTCATGCTGTGCCATGTTTGGAGGGTCCAAGTTAAAGAGAATCTTTTCTGTGCCTTGGAGGAGCTTCTGGTCTTGAAGGGAGCCAGCAACACCCACAGAACCTCACCAGACAGTGCACACCCACTCTCAATAGACACTTGGGCGGAGAGAGAAAGCTTCCCAGGAGAGGTATTTAAGGTGGGTGGTGAGGATGGGTTAGAGCCACAGTGGAGCACACAGGCAAGGCAGAAAGGATAGCGGGCCCCAGGAGTGATGGCGGGAGGCAGGACACCACATTAAATGTGGAGCCCTCTGGCTGGGCCTGGATGGACAAGGGGAGCAGGTGCCTGGAGTGTGACGAGGGGGCCAGACAGGGAGGGGGCAGAACTGGAACAAGAATGACAGAGAGGACTAGGAAAGGTTCATTTGTAGAACCTTTAAAAGAGGACCAAGTTTTATTATTCTATTTGCCCCAGAAGAGAACAGTAGAAGGTATGAATATTGAGCAGACTGCCCATGGGAGAATGAGGGGCTGGAGAGCCTGCGTTTTAGAACCAAATGAGATGAGGGTCTTCTGGTGGTTATATAGTGGAAACGTCTGACGCTTCTGAAGCTCAGCGTTCAGAGGGAGAGACAGAGCAAAGCACCGCTAATTAAAATAGAACATGAGAGGTGGACTCCAGAAACAAGCCTGGAGCTTGGTGGGGTGACCAAGAGGGGGCACCTAATCCGGCCTTGGCATGGGGGCTCAGGGGAGGCAGCTTAGAGAAGGCGGGGCTCTTCTGAGTCCTGAAGGACAAGCTGCAGTCAGCCAAGGGGTATGGGGGTTGGCATTATGGGCAAAGGGTCAGGTGTGGGTAGATAGGGAGGTGAGCAAAAGCAAGGGCATTCTGGGAACTACAGCAGGATGGCACAGCCTATGGGCAAGTGGGGTATGAAGACAATGCTGGAGATGTAAGTCGAGGCCAGACCCGGAAGTAACAACAGCTCCCCTGCGCTGAGTACTTTGTGTGCTCCAAATCCATATCACACACACACTGCCTCGTTTCATTTTTAAAGGCCGTGCTAAGCAGTTTGGACTTTATACTAAGCGCAGTTGGTTGCTTGCAGTAAGGGAGGCGCACGGTGGGCAGGGAGACCAGTCCAGGAGAGAGAGGAGGGGGCCCGGAACTAGGGTAGAAGTTGGGGTCAAGAAAAATCTAAGAGCAATTTTGGGGCTGGAATGGACAGGCTTGGGGCCTAAGAGGATGACCCATGAGGTGAGAGGCAAGGATGCTCAGTTCTCTGCTGAGAGATGTGGGGATGATACACTTGATGAGATAGTGAGCTTAGAAAGCAGGCCTCCTGCAGCCTGGAGGACGGGGACCGCCATCCCTTAGAATCCTGAGCCCAGAGCACCAGGGATGCAAGGGCAGTGGCAGGACCGAGGGGGAGCACCTGGGATGGCCAGGGAGTGGCGAGGGAGCCTTCCCGTCAGGACAGCACCCTGCACCAACACGGTGTCCCCCGCTCTAGAGCAGCTCAGTCCCACAAGGAATGGGTACCCAGAAGTCCACAGGGGGAGTGTATAGGACTCCAGGAAAAGGCCTTGAGCTGCACGTATGAGGTGACCTAGGTCTGGGTCCGAGAGAGGCGTGACAAAGGGGTTGGCCTGAGTGAGAGCTTGGGGATGGTGAGGAAGGAGCGGGAGACATTCAGGGTGGAGAAGTGTCAAGGATGGTGTTCCTCGTGTGCTGGGTAGTCCTGGGGCGTCCAGGAGTCAGGAGGAGGTGGTGCAAATGGAAGTCAGTTCTGTCAAAGTCAAGTCAAGAGTACGGCACTCCCGCTGATCCCCACCTCCCCCTTGCTCAGCGTGGACATCACAGGTCACTCCCGGACCTTTGTCCCCTAAGCCTTTACAATTAATTTTAATTATATAAGTAGTGTGTTTTTTAAAAACCAGAATGTTAAACCACTCCCACTCCTAATGCTGTCCTCTCTTCCGACAGGAAACTTCTATTGTGAATCTGGTAGGTGTCTTCTAGACCTTTTCAAAGTAATTTGATATACCCCCATTTGTATGCATAATAGAGTATTATTTCAGAGCACAGCATTCTTTCCCACCAGGCCTACACTCAGCCTCAGGATCCTTCTCAACACACAACACTAGGCAACCATTACCTTCTAATGAGTCAGAACAAGAAAGGGCACCTCCTTGCTGTTTCTCTAAGGAGTGAAATTCCTTCGAGAAGTCGGCAGAGCACAAGCTGCCTGTTGGCAAAAAGTCACAGCCCTCGAAACTGCCCAGTGGTTAACCACCGTGCAGATGCCCCTGGCTCCCTTGGCAGACATTATCATTCCATCTTTGGATCAGGCTCTAAGGCAGGAAGTGGAGGTAGGGGCAGGTGGTCCTCAGGCCAAAACAATCCCTGCGTTTATGCAGAGCACAGACTGCTTCCATATCCCCTGGTCTATTCGAACCTCCCAGGGTCCCGTAAGGTAGATGGGCAGCTGCTATTATTTCCAATGTTCTGACTAGAGAGTTTGTCCTCGGTCACACAGCAGTTAGGGCCAGGAGCAGAATTGAACCCGGGACAACAGGCAACCCACCCGGCTCCTTTCTCCCTCCCCAGCACCTGCTGAGGCCCCGGCCGTGGCCCCTCCAGAAGCACAGGAGACTAGAGCGGCTCCAGCCAAGGAGAACCAAGTGGACCTGGGGGCGGAGATGCCAGAGGCCCATGCCTCGCCCCCCCAGAAGTCCTGGCTGGTGCGGCATTTCTCGCTGCTGCTGCGGCGGGACCGGCAGGCCCAGAAGGCGGGGCAGCTCTTCTCAGGGCTGCTGGCCCTCAATGTGCTGTTCCTGGGCGGAGCCTTCATCTGCAGCATGATCTTCAACAACGTGGCCGTGACTCTGGGCGACGTGTGGATCCTGCTGGCTGCACTCAAGGCCCTCTCCCTCCTCTGGCTGCTCTACTATGTGGCTGGCACCACCTGCCGGACACACGCCGTGCTCTACAGGGACCCTCACGCAGGCTCCATCTGGGTGCAGGGTGAGTGTTGGGGTGCTGGGTGGATGGAGAGGGGTGGAGAGGGAGAGCCCATTCCAGGGGAGGTGCCAATGGCTGCCTGGCTCCGCCAGGCTCCCTGCTGCTCTTCGGCAGCTGTACCATCTGCCTCAATGTCTTCCGTGTGGGCTACGACATGAGCCACATCCACTGCAAGTCACAGCTGGAGCTCATCTTCCCTGCCATCGAGATCATTTTCATCAGCGTCCAGGTAACAGGCCTCTCCAGTGCCCACACCACCAGGCACACGCTATCCCTACCCACGCAGCGTGCACACACACCCCAACTTATGCCTAGAAATAGCCCGATAGGCAAATACCTACATGGCCCAGAGTGTGTACACACACCACAGCCCCCCACAGATGCCTGTCTCTGTGGACCCATGTCCACACACACCTGCACACACCATGTCCTGAAATGCAGACACCTATAAATACATCGGCCTCTACCTGCTTGCATATACCTAAATCTATACCCCAGATACACAAAGCTACTCCTACTAATGAATATCCAACTCCCTCCTGACTTCCTGTTCTGTACTAGGCATTGCATTTCACTTTCAGCATCTTTTTATTTCGCCAATAAGTAAGCATTGCCCTGAGAGGTAGACATTTGAGTCCCATTTTAGAGCCGAGGTGACTGAGGCTCAGAGATATCTTACCACTGGCCCAAAACCACACAGCAAGGAAACAGTAGAGCCAGGATTCCAACCTGGGCTTCCTCGTTGTCTCTTCCATGATAAATACACACAAGCAGCTGGGGCACACACCCCAGGGTCCGTCCCCCCCCGCACTCCCGCCCCCAGCTCCTGGGCTCAAGGCCCTATCTCTTTCAGACCTGGGTGCTCTGGAAACACTGTAAGGACTGCGTCCAGGTCCAGACCAACTTCACCAGGTAAGATGGGAACGCCTTCTCTTCCTCCAACAACTCCTGGGGCTCTCTGTCCCCAACTAGTGCCTGTCCCCCACAGCTTCCCTGGACATGGTGGCCCTGGGGCTGCGGGTTGGTCTGGGAATGGTCCCAGGAGGCCAAGGCTGCCTGTCCTGAAGTCCTAATGCCAGATGAGATCTGGTTTGGGGGGACAGTGGTCACCCCAAAGGCAGTGATGGTGCAGGTCGGGCACCCAGGGAGCCGGCAAGCTGTGTGGGCAGAGTGTGGCATCTCCTCCAGGTGTGGCCTGATGCTGACCCTGGCCACCAATCTGCTGATGTGGGTTCTGGCCGTCACCAACGACTCCATGCACCGCGAGATTGAGGCAGAGCTCAGTGCCCTCATGGAAAAGTTCTCAGGTACAGAGGAGACCATGACCCTCACCCCTGAATGTACACACACACACACACACACACACACACACACACACTACACTCCCTCAAACGGGTGAGGCGCCTTGAGTCTGTAGAGTTGGGAGCGAACTCCAGAGGCCCCATCATGACTAAACAGAAACCAGACATTTGCCAGTAGTACCCATCCTGCGCCCACTCTGTGCCTGTCCCATCAGGTATTGGCACCCTGCAGCCCTGCTCCAGGCATCCAGCTAGCTGTCAGCAAGTAGCCACTAATCCTGGCTGAGCTAGTCACTGATAAGTCCAGGAATGCACCCCACCCCTGGTATTTGCATTTTATTGGCAAGAAAAAAGCCTTCAGGACTGAAAGGAATGTCTTCCTAATGCAACTGTAAGTGCCTGGACATATCTGGAGGGATGGAAGATTTGTGGGGAGAGAGAACGTGCCCCATCCCCAGCTGTGCAGCCTGCCCCTTTGAGTCTATGCCCCATAAACCTACATGGGAACATCGCTGTCTGTGGGATTCAGCCACCCCTGTATGTGTACAGCCCTGCCCCCACCCAGGTGGCATTGCCATCCTGACCTGTGAACAGCCTTCCCAGCACACCCCCCATGCGTTTACACACCCATCACATAAGGCATGGTCTGCCTGTACGTTGTGCACATTCTTTGTACTCTGGATACGTTTCTCAGAACTGTGCAAAGAGAATTTTTTGTAAGTCACATTGTAGATATTTTTTTTATTAAAATATTGAAACATACAGTAGAAGAACAAGACAGATCCATCACCCAGACGCAATGGTTAACACTTTGCCATGTTTATTTCAATTTTTTGCTGAATTACTTACATCATTGAGATCATGGCATTTCATCTCAAAACATTTCAGAATGTATCTCTTTAAAATAAGTATATTTCGCTACATTACCATAATGCTATTATAATTTCTAACAAAATTGCTTAACATCATCCCCATCCTCTACATAAATCTATATTAACTTTCTCCAAGCAGCCCATGATATGTCTTGTATGGTGGTTTGTTCAAACATTCAACGCATTTGGTTGTTCAGTCTCCAGTCTTTTTCCCTAATGACACTGAAATTTGTTAGGTTGCTTTCTGGTAGTGAGTAGCATTTGACTTTTGCCCATCTCCCCTGCTTTTCCTAGAAAATGGAGGCATGGACCAAAGTCTTGATTAGGTTTAGGCTACACACTTTTGGCACCAGCATTCCACAAGTAAGGCTGTGTGCCCTGCACCTCACAGCGAAGGAAGATGTCTGCTCAGCCCACAGTGCATGCTGCAAAGGGTTCAGGTGTAGCAGCCAGATCCTCCCATTAGAACACTACAGGTGTCCCCTCGTGTCCAACACGTAATCTGTGGAAGTGACATTTGGCACCAAAGTCATCACATGTTCAATGCTTTACATAGTAAACTTGGCACCTGGTCTGGAATAGCTTTGTAAAGGAATGACCATCTGTGATTTCTGATTGCTCTCTTTGGGCCTCGGTTTCCATACCTGTGAAATGGGTGCCTGGGTGCCTTCCGCCTCTGGCATACGCCAGGGGTGAATGGGACTGATTTGTGCAGCTGGTCTCCTCAGAGCAAGGCCTGAACGTCTGTCCCCTCTCATCCTGTCCCCTCCCAGGCAATGACACCAACACCTGCCTGTGCCTCAATGCCACCGTGTGTGAGGTCTTCCGGAAGGGCTACCTGATGCTCTACCCCTTCAGCACTGAGTACTGCCTCATCTGCTGCGCCGTGCTCTTTGTCATGTGGAAAAACGTGGGCCGCCGCCTGGCACCCCACGCAAGCGCCCACCCCAGCACCCCGCCCTTCCACCTGCTCGGGGCCATCTTCGGGCCGCTGCTGGGCCTGCTGGTGCTGGTGGCAGGCATATGTGTCTTTGTGCTTTTCCAGATTGAAGCGAGTGGCCCTACCATCGCGCGCCAGTACTTCACCCTCTACTATGCCTTCTATGCAGCCGTGCTGCCCGCCATGAGCCTGGCGTGCCTGGCGGGCACGGCCATTCACGGGCTGGAGGAGCGAGAGCTGGACACGCTCAAGAACCCCACCCGCAGCCTGGACGTGGTGTTGCTGATGGGGGCAGCGCTGGGCCAGATGGGCATCGCCTACTTCTCCATCGTGGCCATCGTGGCCACTCGCCCCCACGAGCTGCTCAACCGCCTCATCCTGGCCTATTCCCTGCTGCTCATCCTGCAGCACATCGCCCAGAACCTCTTCGTCATCGAGGGCCTGCACCGCCGCCCACTCTGGGAGGCAGCGCTGGAGGGCCTGGGGGAGAAGCAGGACGCTGAGCCGCACCGCAGGGGCTCCCTGCTGGAGCTGGGCCAGGGCCTGCGGCGGGCCTCTCGCGCCTACATCCACTCCTACAGCCACCTCAACTGGAAGCGGCGGGCGCTCAAGGAGATCTCGGTCTTTCTCATCCTCTGCAATGTCACAGTGAGTGACACGCCGGGAGGCACGGGGCAGAGCTGGCTGGGTGGACCCAGAAATCCTCACTCAGGAAGGGCTGGATCAAGGCGCATTCACTGCGCACTGACGGTCCTCAGGGTGATTGGCTCATGCCTTTGATTGTCAAGGACGCACGCCTCTTTCCAACCAGCTCTATGCCGCTTGAGAGCAGAGCTTGTCCCCCAGCTCCCTGTGAGGTGCCTGGCATGAACGAATGTGCCAGTAGCCAAGTGCTCTTTACAAACAAACATGTAAGACTTCTACCCTCAGGAAGTTCCCTGTCTAGTTGGGGAGACACCAGGGGACCAGTTAGGGAATTACCAAATAATTAATTGTCCACTGAATTCAGTCAAAGGGAGATGAGAAAGTGCCAGGTTTTCTAAATTACCTCTAGTGGGATGTGTTGATGATGGTTGCTTAGTCCCAGGTCCCCTTCTCCAGACAATAGCTCTGCATCTTGTGAATCATCACAGTGAGTACACGCAACAAGCATTATTGCTGTCCCATTTCACAGATGAGCAAACTGAGGCTTAGGTTGTCTGACCTGCCCAAGATCCCACAGGCTTAAGTGGCAGAGCCAGGACAAGTCAGGGTTGTTTGAGCTCATGTGGGCAATGACTGGCTGGCAACACACCTCAGATGCTGAAACCCCTGGTCCAGGCAGAGCATCAGTAATAAATTGGCAGAGCAGAGTAGGAGGTAAGAGAAGGATGTGTGGGCCTGAGTGGCCAAGGAAGGCTCCCTGAAGGTTTGATCTGGGCCTTGAGAAATGGGTAGAATTTCAAGGGCTGGGGTGGAGGGGGCCGAGACAAGCAGAAAGATGAAGCTGGAACAGAAGACGGTGGTTAAAATCAAGGTACAGGGCAGCACTGCTTGACAGAGCAGATTGAACCATGGGTGGTGGCAGCCTGGGGTCTCGTGATCCATCTGGAGTTCAGGCTGGCAAGCCAAGGAGGTGACTGTGGTCTGGGTGAGGGGGACATGGCGGGAAAGGGCTGGCTCTGAGGATGTACTGGATGAGCCGCAGGTGCTGGGCCCTTCCTCCCCTGAGCTGAGTGCCTGAGGGTGTGGGAGCACCCCTCCCTCACTCCACACTCTCCTCTCTTCCCCAGCTGTGGATGATGCCTGCGTTTGGCATACACCCGGAGTTTGAGAATGGACTGGAGAAGGATTTCTATGGCTACCGGACGTGGTTCACCATCGTCAACTTTGGTCTGCCTCTAGGAGTCTTCTACCGCATGCACTCTGTTGGGGGGCTGGTGGAGGTCTATTTGGGGGCCTGAGGCTACCCAAGGAACCCACCCCCGCAGAACCCTGAAGTGCCAAGGCTGGGAAAATGTAGCCCAGAGTCTCTGAGCAGACGCCCCATTCCAGGGGAGCCTAGGACAGCCTGGGTTCCCCAAAGCCTCCCCTTCCCTAGAGCCTCATTAAATTGGGCAAGGGGTGGGAGCACTGTTCACAGCCCAAGACCAAAGGCAAAACCTGGACACTGAGTTTCCGATGCCCACACCCTCAGGGGCACAAGCCTGGCCCTGCTCACCACCACATCAAAACAGCCCACGGTGCACCCAGAAAGCCCCCACAGCTACTCTGGGAGGGCCAGCCCTATATGACTGAGTCTGGGGAGTTTGGAGAGGGGCGCTCCTGCCCAGCCAGGTCTCTGGAGTCTGCGTCCTGCCGGGGGAAGGGCATGAGGTCTAAGCTTGGCCCAGGGCATCCTGGAAGTTTGCAGCTGGGCAGGTAGCCCTGCCCCTCTCTCTCCACACAACCTAATGAGCTCATTAATTAGCTGCCAGGCAGGGTTCAACAGCTCTCTCCTGCTGCCATAAACTGATTGATTACATTTGGGCTTCGTGGCATTTGTTCCCAGGGACAGAGCTGCCACTCTGGGTATGGTGGGAAGGCACAGTCCTCCTGGCACGGCTGTGGGGCTGCGACAGTCACGTTTCTGGTCCAGGAGGGGTCTAAACCAATCCTTGCCTGGTCTGATCCATGCAAGGTGGAGAGGGGCCAGGGCTCTCAACTCCCCGCCCTCGTCAGCATGCCATCTCTCGGACACAGAGCCCCAGGTGACTTTCTGGAGCTGGCTTACCATGGGGGCTGTGGCCTTTGGCTGCTGGGTCCCCAGGCCTGCTGTATCCTCTGAGCCATCAAGCGGAAAGGGCAAGCATGACAGCCTATCCATCTTCCTGATCCCAGTGCAAATAGTGGGCTGGGCCCAGGGTGAGGCCCAGGGTGAGGCCCGGAGACAGCAGCCCTGGGCCTGCAGGCAGGCTTTGCATACCTCTGGGCCCCTCCCCCATGAAGCTGGGCATTGGTAAGCACAGAGCCAAGGGCCCAGGGACACCCCAGTATCTCCCAGTGGCTACCTGGGTCCAGCAGAGCCCCTGGGAGCCATGCAAAAGGCTGAGAGGTAGGCCCCTCACCTCCCTGTGGGCTCTTTCTCTGGGTGGCCAGAGCCCAGAGAGCCACGCTTTGGGTGAGAGGGTCCAATTCTCCACTCCCCCCACCAAGAAAATGACAAACACAGGTTCCCAATCAGACACCGAGGTCCTCTGAGGATTGACTCTGGGAGACAGAATGCCAAGCTCCCCTAACGACAAGACCCATGGCCTGACCCTCCCCTCCAAGCACAAAGAGCCAGGACATGGAGATGAGGGTTTATTGTGTAAAGAGGCCGATTGTACAGAGCAAAGATTGTACTGACACAGGTGGGATGAGGGAGAGCCCGAGGCCAGAACCAGGACGGGGGGGGGTGGGGGGGGTGGAAGGGTGGCATCCTGGCCCCCCACTACCAGTCGTCCAGGCAGTGGGTGAGGGCAGACAGGACTGCACAGCTGACCCCTCCTCGTTCCCTTTGCCCCTATAACTGGATAACAGGGAGCCAGGCTATATCCACTGACCTGGGAGAACATAGCAGGAGACCCTCTGCACCCCACTCCAAACCCCTAAAGGCATGGGGTCCCCCAGTCTGACTTTTGCAGTCAGCCACCCTCCAGCCTCCTCCTTAAGCAGCCTGGACACACGCCATCCTGTCGTAGGCCCTGGCATGGAGCCAGGCCTGGACCAGGTGGTTTCAGGTTAGGAGGCTTGGACAGGCTTCCCTCACCCTGCCCAAGTGCCTCAAGGGAGAACCCACGGTTCCCTCTTGGGCAACCCATTAGGGCACAGTGACCTGGTGGCCTCTGGGGGTGGGGCAGCACAGGAGCTGGGCGGGCACTGAGGGTCAAGACAGAAACAAGGAGGGGGAGCAGAGTGAGACGGGGGCTCTGGCTGAGGCCTGCAGCCCTGGAGACGGGAGCCTCCGGAGGGGTGGGGGGTCCTTGGGGAAAGTCAAAGCCAGTCCCCACTGTCCCAGCTGCACGGGGCCTCTGGGGCCTGCCACCCAGGACTCGGCCACTCTGCCAGCCCTAGCCCTGATCATAGTAATTTAAAGCTCAGAACGGACGGTGGGTCGGGGGCAGCGTGGGGGTGCTGGCCTCCCCCGGCCTCTGTCCCTTGCAGGCTTCCCCATCCTCACACCCGCTGGATCTCAAACAGCTTCACATCGGTGTCATACCAGACAGGTGGGTCCACATTCCTGTGGAGGGGACAGGCCGTCATGGGGTGCTGGGAGTGGGGGAGATGCTAGGGGGTGGTAAAGCCCACACCCCTCCCTCCCTGCTGTCCCACCCTGGGCAGAGGGTACCCACCCTCAACCAGACAGGACCACCCTGATTAACTGTCTTGATATTAACACCACTACAGTGATGGGACCCAGAGCCGAGGTCTATGCTGAGTCCCATTGGACAGACCCCTCAGGTGGACACCAGACCCACCACCATGCTGGTAACTGCCCCACCCCACCACGCGGGGCACACCTCAGATAGATGACGCCCCACATGTAGGTGCGGAACCACATGGCGGTGCCAGAGTTGGCCTGGTACTTGCGGATGAGGATGGGATGGGGCACGGGCAGCAACCCCACCAGGGTGCCATGTTGCAGGAACCTCAGGATCTCTGACTCATCCGTCAGCCCCCTGCCAGGGAGAGGGGCGTCTCCAACATGCTCACGTGGAAAGCCCACCACGAAGGTCACGGGGAGCATGGGGCTCACCCTGGACCCCCAAGACTCATGCTCCCGGTCACACCCCCACACAAGCCTGGACTGGCCCTTCCTCCGAGCCCAGCTGCCTGCCCCGCCCCAGCCTCACTTGTCGATGCAGATCTTCTCCACCTGGGGAACGAGCACCTGGAGCAGCCTCATGATGGTCTGCAGTGGCAGCTTCGACTTCCAGGAGAGGACCTGGGGGAGGGGCCAGGGTTCCTGGGGCGGGGACAGTCCTGCCCCCTGACTCAGAACTGCAGGCTCCCCAAGGCACTAAGCTTCCATGCTCACCGCAGCAAGGGCCTGGCAAGGGGCCGTGCCCGTGAGCAGGGACTGGTTTTCAAGGTAAGAGCTGTGCCCTGACACTGAGCACATACTATATGCTAGAAATTGTCCCCTTGGATCCTCGAAATGGCACGGTCAGGTAGGGACATTTGTTATCCCCATGCAAGTGCCATGAGTTGTGATCTTAGGAAATACATAAGGGACTGAGCAAGTGATTCAGGGAAGGAAGCTGGAAAGGGTAATTTATTAAGAAAGTTACTGCAGTTTAACCCTGCTGTAGACAGAGGAAGCAATCGAGCCAGAGAGAGGCCAAGGTCACCCCCAGAAGGACTGGCCCTGAGCCTGGCTCCCAGGCCAGTCCTTGGATTTGGACACATGGCCTTTACTGGACTGTTCCTAGGGCTGGGGGCCCCTGACCCAGCCCGCACCTGGGTGCCACCTGCCCAAACCCTCACCCACTCCGGCGCTGGGCTCCACTGCCCAGTGGCTGACGCACTGGACAGTCGTCGCTGCTCCCGCCACACCTGGCCAGGTTCCTGGTCCCCAAGAAGGAATGGAGTGAGGATGAAAAGAATGGGTATAGGGTGGGGGCAGAGGGCAGAGAAGCTGCCCCTCTCCCCTGCCCCTCCCACGGCCTGGAACTTGGGAGGGCAATGAGGTCTCCCCACTGACCCATGTATATGGGGGGCCTCACTCCCAACTGAGGGGCAGCCCAGCCCAGCACCCTTTGCCCTGGGCCCCAGGCCTTGCCCAGCCCAGCCCAGCCCGGTGACAGGTTTAGGGTAAAGGCCAGCCCAGCCTCAGATAAGGCTGATGGATGAGTCTGAAGGCCAAGGGCTTAAGCCCTGACCAGTAAACAAGGGAGGGGTCTGTGAAAGCCCCCTTTCCAGAGAGTCAGCTGGGTGTCTGCCCCTCTGCTGCAAGCGACCTCAGAGTGCCCTGGCGGGGCACACACCACAGAGGCCAGGGAGGAAGGGAGAGGCCACCTAGTTGCACCCCACGCCAGGAGTTCCCCTTACCCACCTCCTTGGCTGGGCTGCCATCTGCTGAGCTCTGCTGGGACGCAGGCTCTAGAGATCGCAAGGTGCCGTCCTCTGACACCTGGGACTTCTCTGTCAGCTTGTCAATGCCTGGAGGGGCACAGGTGGGTGTGAGGACACCTGCCCAGTGCCTCTGCTAGACAGCGTCTCCACTGGGCCAGGCCCCCTCGAGGCTCCCTCCTTCCTCCACCCACTTTAGAGAGATGCTGTGTCTGACCCCCCAATAAGCTCACCCTTGCGCGCATCCTTCCCAGACCCACACCCAGGCCTGAGGCTTGGTCCCCCAATGAAACTGCCCTCTTGGGCCCCCCATATCTCCAACCCCATCCGTCTTCTCAGTTTTCCAACTCATGCCATTTCTTTTTCCAGAGATGGGGGTGACACCCCAGAGACCCTGCCCATCCCCCAGCCATGCCAGTATCCACACCCCCTGCCACCCGCCAGTGCCAGACCTGGGGTAGCCACCAGGCTGGTCTTGAGGGTGCCTGGCTCGGCGGGGGCAGCAGGGCGGGAGCCCTCCATGGAGGCACCCTCCTGCGAGCCAGTGCGAGACAAGGGCTCGGGAGCCCGGCGGCGGCGCTGCAGCGCCTTGTGGATGGTGGGCGGGTCAGTGGGCAGGTTGGCCAGCTGGTGGAAGACGCTGCGCTTTCGGATGATGGCGTACACGAGGTTGGAGTTGCCTGTGGGAAGGGAGCACGCCTCGCCTCAGGAAGGACCCTTGACATCCCCTCCACCTAGTGGGCTTTCTGGGAGGCGGAGTTTGGAAGACGGGAAGGTATCGACCCCAGGGAAAGGAGATGTGCCCAAGAGAGGTAGCTGGGGCAGAAATGGCACCCGGCGGTGTGTGCCAACTGTGGCTACACCAAGATGTTACCTTTTTGGAAAGGACTGGAGTGAGCTCCCCTGAGCCCGTCCCTGGCACCTTCCAGGCCCCCTCCCAACCCAGCACTACGGGGTAACACGTGGCAAAGTGGGGCTGGCCCAACATACCAGTGTCCGTGTCCACACCACACTAGCTGCTCAGTATTCTGACTTGTCTGCCTGAACCAGGTCACCAGGGAGAAAGGGGTGTCCCTGTGCTTCCTTGGCACTGCATTCCCTCAGCTCCAAGGGAAGACACAGATGCGTTCCAGGCCTTCCATGCCTGGTCCACCTGTCTGGTCCTTGCTTCTCACCACACTGTTCTGCTTTCAGTTCAGCATCTCACCCCAGGGCCTTTGCATATGCTGCCTCTCCCCGAAATGCTTTTTGACTTCCACCCACCCTCCTTTATCCCTCATTCATATGCAAATTTTACTTATTTTGGAAACAATAATATAATAACTGCTAATATTTAAGTCTCCAGGCACTGTGCTAAGTGCTTTTTGTAGATTCTTTTACTTAACCCTACCAACACCCTCTGAGATAGGATGCCTCTTCGTACTATTGTTATGACCATCTCACAGCTGAGGAAACTGAGGCTCAGAGAGGTTAAGTTATGTGCCCACAGCCACAAAGCCAAGAAGTGGCAAGTCCCTAATTGACACCAGGTAGCCCAGCGTCTGTGATACCCATTAGGGTTATACCACTCACATCTTCCCTCTCATCCGATGGAGATGACCTGTCTGGGTGACCATGTGTTTAAAGCCTCCTTCCATGACTCCATCCCCAGCTGTGAGCTCCACGGGGCAGGGAGCGCTTTCCTTCGTTCCCTACTGCCTTCCCCGCACCCCGCATGGGGTTTGGTACATAGCATATGCTCAATAAATGTACGCTGGACAAACTGGGGGGCAGAAGGCTATGCCCCCTTAGACGAGAAGGTGTCCTCGTCCACTGCCCGCCCTGGTTCCTGCCCCTGAGGCCAGGCCAGGGGCTTGGGCCATTGCCTCACCATCAAACTGGTACTGAATGATGTTGTTGAAGACCTCCAGGAGGAAAAAGACCAGATGGTGGTTCTGGGCGGCAGAGAAGAGGAACCAGGTGGTGGAGAAGGCCTCCAGCAGGTGCAGCAGCTTGTTGGCGGCCACCATGGAAAGGCTCTTGAGGTAGGGGGACACTGCAGGGGAAGGCTCGGCTCACTCCTAGGGCCCAACCAGCCATCCCTGCACATCCTGGCCTGGGCAGGACAAGATGCTCCCCCTCCCAAGCCTTCCCTGCCCCCTACCAGTCAAGTCCCTGAAAAGCCAGGAAAACCACACCCCCAGAAGCCAAGGCCACACTGGCCATGCCTTCTGCGGAGACCCAGGTAGTAGTTGAAGCTCCACCCTTATCCCTCCACTGTGTGGACAGCTGTACTGTTTAGAAAACCACTCACACATGCCATCTTGTCCACTCATCCCCACACCTCTGAGCAGGATGCAGGACACAGATGAAACCATCCCCATTTTACAGATGAGGAAACTGAGGTTCAGAGAAGTTCATAAACTTGCCCAAAGTTCCCCAGTTATAATATGATTGGGCAGGGATACAAACTCAGGATCTTTAGGTCTTTCTAGAATATCAAACTGATATTCTCCATATAATTAAATACATGTTTTGCACAGCCTGTGCTGTCTTGTTCACAAATGCATTCTCAGAGCCGGCCACACTAATCCAGTGCTCGGTTAAGAGTGGAGGGATTGACCCAGGGAGTCAACAAGTAAGTGAAGGCCCCAGAACTCACAGTCCAGCTAGAGGCCTCGAAGGCCAGCCCTGCACCACCCCACCCACCCTGGAGTCAAAAGGAGACCACAGAGAAGTCAGCCCCTCCCATCTAGGACCATGGTCTCCAAAAGGCAACCACTGACGTCCTCCTGCCTCAGCTGGCTGCCACCCACGTTGCTGGGCCCAGTTCCCCAGCCAATCGGAGCCCCCTCCTCTCTCAGGCCAGCTGTCTGCAGTCCTCGCTGGTGGGCAGGTCCTATCCCTGCACCCAGGGCCGGCTGCTCCAAACCCCTGCACTGGCCAATGCAATAGCCACGGTGATATCTGGCCTTTAAGCTCTGAAACAGGTGGCCCTAACTGATACGTGCTGCACGTGTGAAACACACACGAGATGTTGAAGACTGGATGAGAAAAAGAATATACACTATCTCAATAAGTTTTTATATTGGTTACATGTTGAGATGATGGTATTTTGGATATAATGGATTAAATAAAATGTTATAAAATTATTGTCGTCTGTTTCTTTTTTTTGGTTTTTGCTTGCCTGTTTGTTTGGTTGTTGTTGTTGTTGTTTTAAAGTGGCTACTAGAAAATTGATCAGTACATAGTGGGGCTGCCCTTACTGGACAAGACCGGTTTGAACCAGGGAGTGGGCGGCAGGTCAGCCTGTGGCCTGGCGCCACCTAGTGGTGAGCATGGGGAAGGCGGACTCTGGGCCCCTTACCGTTGACCACGATGGTGAGCAGACAATCGAAGAGGGGCTGCAGCCTCTGGTGCCCGCTGGTGATGATCTTGTGGAATACCTGTGCGGGGAGGCCGAGGGGCAGCCATGGGGTCCCCTGTACCTCCAGACTCAGCCAAGAGGATGTCACCCCCATGCCTCCAGGTGCCCCTTACCACAATGAGCAGGTCGGCATGGGTACCGGTGAAGACCGGGATGTCCATTGGCACGCGCACTGAGTAGGGTTTGTTCAGCCGCACCCCAAAGTTCCGCTCCCCGCTCAGCAGCAGCAGGATGAAGACACCAATGTGCATCAGGCCCACCCGAGCTGCAGCAGGTGGCATGGGAGGGGTCACCACGCCAAGTGGGGAGGGGAGGACGGGAGACCAGGGCAGGGACCCATTTTGGGTGGGGCGGAACTGAGAAAAGCCCTTCCTGGAAGGTCAGGGCACCAGATCTGAGCTCCTGGGAGGGGGACAGACTAGCTGGCCCCGCCCCTCTTCCAGGAACCCTCCTATCCCATGCCCCCCAGCTGTGTCCCCCACCCTATACCCTCCCCAGCTTACATTGATCTGCTCGAGCATCATTAAGGAAGTAGAGGATGGGGACCAGGATGTCCAGCACGTCGCTGCTCTTCAGCACAAAGAAGAGGAATTTCTGGGGGGAGGGGACGGGAACAGGTAGGCGGGTCAGAGGGAGGGGCAGCTCTGCCCCACCCTCTCGCCTTCCTGGGAGTCTCCCCAGACCCTGGGCTATGCAGAGTGGCTTTTCCCCATCTAGGGCAGACCAGTGCCCCCAGGCTGGACCCCTGCAGCCAGCCCACCTTGTTGAAGTCACAGAGCTTCCAGAAAAGGACCAGCAGCTCCTGGTGGAACTGGATCTTCTTGGTGGAGTTGGGCAGGTAGGTCTGGAGCAAGGGGTTGGAGAGCAGCCGGGCTATGCCCTTGAGGATGAACTGGAAGTCCTGGGTGGGAGGGGGACGGGGGCCTGTCCAGTCCATCTCCCTGCAACTCCAGCTCCTGGGGCCAAGCCCCCTACAAACGCCTCCTCACTCCCCCAGAGACTGACCCCACCCTGAGAGTCTGAGGGGCCCAGATTCCAACGTCATCAATAGCTGTCTTGGGGTAAGCCCCTCAGGAAGGTGAGTCCAGGGCTGGCCTGGAGGCGCCCCTTCCCCTCCGCCGAGAGGGGTCATTCACTGAGCACCTACTACACCCTGGGATGTGCTCTCAATCCTCACAGCAAGGCAAGGAAGCAGCTACTGTTCCCATGTTACAGCTGCAGAGCTTAGAGCTTTGGAATCTCATAACTGTGCACCCAAGGTCACAAGACACATCAACTTGGGTCTCCCTTGCCTTTAAGTCCACTGTCATTTTGAAATGACCTCCCCAGACATTGGGAGAAACTTGATGCTAGAGTGCCTCCTCCTGGAAGCCTTCCCAGTTATGGTCACCCAGTTGAGGCCATCAGCCCTTTCCAGCATCTCAAAACCGTCTCAATCCTACTGTCACTATTTTACCTTGAGTAGCCCTGAGTCCATGGGGACCAGGGTTCCTTTATGTAGGGGTCAGGACTTCCCCACCCATCTCATCTGCCTCCCCTCGCCCCCTGCAAAGCCATAATCACTGTGGGATGGGCAGCTAGAATCCATCAGAGCAAGAGCAGTGCTTGACTCACCTCTTCGCGATGGATGCGGGACAGGTAGTTCACAAACAGGTTCTCAGGCCCTGGAGGCTGCCAAGGGTGGAGCGGGGGTGAGCAGGTGCCCCTACCCTCTGCCCCTACCCTAGGCCTAGGTGCTGGCAGCAGTGCCTCCTTAACCTCAGATAGCCCCAGGCTCACCACTGGGTGCCCACTGGAGACCCCTTGCCCAGCTCTGCTGGAGGGAATGCCACCCAGAGGCCGGCAGGACCCCTGCTCTCCCCCTCCTGTCCTTACATCAGCATCGTCCATGGCAGTGCCTGTGGTGGTGCCATCCACTGTGGGGCTGCTGCTGGTGGCGCTGTCATGGTCCAAGGTGACGATGAGTACCTGGACAGCCTCCTCCACCAGAGGTTCCCGGTAGTCGGAGAAGAGCAGGTGGTTGTAGGGGATCCCGTAGCCCACAGGGTCATAGGCACACACGGTGTTGAGGAGAGAGGTGAATAGGGGCAGGGCATGTCTGCAGTGGGAGAGGAGCAGCGGGGCTGCAGAGATGCCACCGCGCGCTCCGTCCGTCCACCCCAGCCACGTGGAAGGGTCAGCCACCCTCTCACTCAACACATGTTTCTGCCAGCCCTGGGCTGGGGCTGGGGACTGGGGAGCAGAACAGGAGCTCATCCCGTCCTGAGCAGGACTCCTGCTTGTCCTTGCCTGTATCGGGGACCTGCGCCAGGCTGGGCTGAGGGCAGGAGGAATTTATTACCAAGAGTAGGATGGCCAGTCAGGAGAGGCTCTTTGGAGGAAATCATGTCCACACCCTTTAATTTTCCCCCCAGAAGCTAAAGCCTACTCTTCTTTTATATGACTATTTTTTAGAGGTTCATAATAAAACTGAGGGAGGTACAGAGATTTGCCACATACCCCCTGCCCCACACATGCACAGACTCCCCCATTTTGTTACAATAGATGAATCTACATGGACGCAACATAACCACTTAAAGTCCAGAATTTCCTCATAGATCACTCTTGGCTGGGACAAGTGTATAATGACACACCCCCAGGTTTTTGAGGGGCAGGTACCCTCCCTCAGGGCTTTAGGGAAGGGGCTGGAGGCCCACAGGGAGGTGGGCTTCCCTTCAGGAAGCAGAGCACACGCTCAGTCCCCTAGATCCCAGGCCACAGAACGACTCCATTCTGAGACCTGTAAGATGTCAGGGTTCAAGCTCCCCGTCTTACGGATGAGGAAACTGAGACCCAGAGAGGTTGAGTGGCAAGGTGTGGCCATTTGCCTGATAAGCCTGGTGAGAAAGAAAACTCTAGCCAGTTTTCCACTGTGGCTGGTGGAAGGAGTCACCTGGGTTCCCTTCTCTTCTGGGAACAAAAAGGTCGGGCGGGAAGCCAGGAAAACCTGAAGAATGAGACCTGCCACGTGGGCATCAGAGTTTGGAAGTAAAAGAGTGAACCAGGACCCTTAGGAGCACTGACTCCTGCGCTGGGCACAGCTGGAGCTGCACAGCTGGAGTGTGTGTATCTGCTCCAAACACTCAATCCCGCCATGTGACAACTCCTTGTACCCATATGAGCCCCTATAGTCCATGAGCACCCCCATTCAGCCAGGGATTCCCCATCCTTCAGGGTGTTCATTATGTCCCCTCCTCAATCCACTGTCTAAACTGCGCTGCTTAGACAGTACAAGCAACATGTTTCTCCTGAGAGCTTAAAGCGTGGCTGGTCCGAATTGAGATGTAGTGTAAGTGTAAACTACACATCTGATCTTGAAACCTTAGCATGAAAAGGGAATGTAAATCATCTCAAAAGATTTACATATTGATTACATGTTAAATGCTAATATTTTCAATATACAATATATTGGATTATGTTGAACATATTATTAAAATTAATTTCACTTGTTTTGTTTTTACTTTTTTACTGTTGACACAAGAAATGTTTAAATTGCAAATGCGGCTTGCATTATATTTCTATTAGACGAAGGACCCAGGCACAGGTCCCCCAGAGCCCCGCAATGGGACATTGGACAGCGCTGGCATAAGGTGTGGCAGTCTAGTTACAGGTCATCACCACCAGAGGGCAGCATCTCCCCTCAAATAGTAAGACTTAAGGCTGGAGAGTGGCCTCAGCTCTGAGCTGCCTGGAACAAGAGGGAAGAGAATGGAAAGAAAGGCCAGGCGCCGCTCACCTGTTCTCCGTGGAACAAAAGAACTGTACCCACGGGTTGGTGCTGCTACTGTCCGGAGCCGGGGGCAGGTACATGGCCTCAGAGAAACACGTCAGCAGCAGCTTAAGCAGCTCCATCCTTGGGGAGGGATGATTATAAGAAGGCGTTCAGTACCTGAGGATCTCAGTTCTCCTCTAGGAGGGCCCCTCTGCCCAGCCCCAGCTCAAGTCCATGAAAAGAAATGACCTCATTTTATCTCTGTGAGGCTAAAGTTGGGTCACAAGTGGGCAGGGTCTCTTTGTAAGAACCTATGCATGTTTCCCTTTCTAAGCTGTTCAGGGGCATGCCTGGGGTCCAGCTATGCCATGGGCTCTGGGCCTAAGAGATCTCACCGGTTCATGTCGTGGATGTAGTTGGGTTGCGGAGAATGGGCGAAGCCCACGCCAGCCTCCCAGATGTATTCACAGCTATCTAGGGAGTGGATGTCCTCCGCTGAGTCCTGGGGACAGGGTCAGGGAGAGATCAGGCTGATGATGGCCAACCCAAGCCCCCTGCCATTCCCAGGGGTAGATACCCTCATATTATCCCCAAATGCCCCAGGTGCTAATGCCCATGGGAAGAAATGAACATTCTCAACCTCTTAAAACCTCATATTTCTTCAGTCTAGTTCTTTTACTTGCTCAGTCTAGTTTGAGACAGGGAGAGAGAGCCAGGGAGGGAGGGGAATGGAATTGGGTGCCCCTGGTGGTACGTGGAAGTGAAGAGCAGAGAACTCTCAAGGTCGAGTCCATGGGCGCACGTCAAGGGAAAGAGCCAAGCCCCACACCCCACCCACCACTCAGGCAAAGACAATGGGAACCTGTGCCCAGCCTCCCGGATGCAGGGGGCAGGGCCAGGCACCATCTGGCTCCTCTCCAGCTGTGCCAGCCACCACCCCCTTCCCGGGACCAGGCGTGCCAGGCAACCCAGCCTTCCCAGAACAGCCTCTGCCCTCACAGCATCCTGCCCAAGGGAACTTCAACCAGCCCCAGCCCAGGACCAGAGCCCTCCCCAGTCCAGGGGTGGGGGTCGGGGGGCTCTCACCACAGTGCTCCTCCGATGGCTCTGGACAGTGAACTCTGGGCAGAAGAGCAAGTCGGCGATGGCCAGGAGCAGGGACTCGGCCAGGGGCCGAGCATTCTCATCATCGTCCTCTCCCTGCTTGGGACAGAGCACCCAGGGGCCACCTCAGTGGTAGCTGGCCAAGGAGAGGGGGCCCCAGGACCTAGGGGGTGGGAGGAGGATGGGGTCTGAGCCCAGGCAGGCTGTGGGCAGACGGATGAGGAAGAGGCAGGAGAAGGCAAAGGAAGTGGACTCCCAATCACCCCAAACCTCCCAGGGCAGAAGGGGACATCGTGGTGAATGGAACTGGGAACAGTGAGGAAACCTCCCATTGACTGGGAGGGAACAGGCCGTATCCCCTAAACTCTGGAGCCTCAGCCCCTAGGCCAGGTGCCTAGAGATAAACCCAGGGAGGGGGTGGGTGAGAGAGGGAAGAAGAAGGCTCAGCTGCCTGCGCCCATCTTTGCGCAGCTGGAGGGGCAGGGAGCCCCGTGGGAGAGGAACCCAGGGCTCAGGTTGCAGGAGTTGACCCCCACGCCTCCTCCCCTGCACTTCCTAAACCCCAGGAGAGGTTTGGAGGAACGTGACTGGACCTGAACCTGGTCTTCTCTCTCCCTGTCCCCACAACTCCACCTCCCACCAGCCCTGCCCAGCCCAGCCCAGCCCACAGACCCCTCCGTGCCCTGCCCCGGGCACTGTAGACCAGAAGAAGCCCCTCCAGTCAGGGTCCTCAAAGATGTAGGGCAGCACTCGGGTGAGAAGCCGGCTGCAGTTCAGGACAATTTGCTTCTCCTTCTCCGAATGGCAGCCGTTCTCAGCTCCCTGCACCAGCTTCTCGACAGCCTGTGGGACGTGGGACGGAAGGTTGGGGAGTGGGGCCCTGGCACTTGGGGTCAGGATGGGCACCCCAGGCTCCAGAGGGGGAGAGGCAGCAGGGCCCCAAGTGGAGGCTCCACCCCACAGGGCTACCCCTCCACATAGGGTCAGCCAGCCCAGGTGGACGGACGTGGGCCAGAGAGCAGCCTAGACGGCCAAGGAGTGAGAGCCCAGCCCACCCCTCACTAGCCGAGACCTTGCTAAGTGACCACCCGTCTGAGCCTCAGTTTCCTCATCTGTAAAATGGTGACACTAATAGTACCAACAGCAGAGGGTGAGCTAAATGAGCTGACCTGTGGAAAGTATTCAGCAAGGTGTGGCCCGGAGGAAGTCCTCACAAATGGCGGCTGCCATGATCACTTCCCCAGAACCCAGAGCCCAGGGGGACCAGTGCATGAAGCCTCAGGACTGCCCACACCTGGGTGGGTGGGATGTCCAGGGTGCCTGCCTTCTGAGACCACAGGGCTGGGCCAACTTCAGCCTCCCTAAAGGGGTGGTAAAGGCTCAGCTGGGAGTAGCCGTAAGGAGCTGGGCACCCCTCACCTTGTAGCACAGAGTGGCCAGGTTGGAGGGCGACTCCTCCCGCACGGCCCGGATCTCTGCCGCCGGCACCAGCGCAAAGACATCCTGTACTGAGGTGGCTGTGTTTGCCCAGAACTGGTCCCAAAAGGCGTCATCAGTGGCTTCCACGGGCTGTGGGAGAACCCAGTGTCCAGAGTTGCACAATCCCTTACCAACGGGCCCAGTTTGCCCAACCTTGTGCCAAGGAAACCTCTGAGAGGGAAGCCACGGCCCCTCTACTCCATCCTTGCTGGTGCCCAGAAGCATTCCTACATGGGGGACAGCCTTCAGCCACCATAAGCCCCAGCCAGCACAGGCAGGATGGGGACACATGGCACGGATGGTCAGGGGTCAGCTGGGCACTGACTGAGTTCAGCAGCCAAAGCCCAATCCAGCCCCTGAGGGACTGTGTGACCCTGGGTAAGTCACCATCCTCCTTTGGCCAGGCCTCCTCACCTAGGGACTTCCCCAGGCCACACCACTAGGATAAGTGCCCAGCGACCAGACCAGGCTGGGCTCCTCCCTCTCGGGAGAAGACAGGGGCATGTGCTCATTGTCATTCACCAGACCTGCCCGCCGTTGGCCACAGCCTCCACCCTTTCCCGGCACATCCAACAGATGTCAAATCTAAAGGAGTCAACCCCACAGCTCTCTGACCGCACCTGCTCTTCCAGGTGCCTACCGGCGACACAGTTTAGGCCACTCTTGCCAGGGCCCCACCTCCAAATTTACCTCCTTAAATCAGCCTCCACACTGCCCACAACCCACATTCAAAGCACAGCACCAAAGGCATAGCTCCCTCAAAAAAGACTTTTAGGGCTCCCCACTGCCTGCAGGATTGAATCCAGACTTCAGCCAGACAGTCAGCCAAGAGCTTACCCAAACACACCTACCTACGTGCATGCACACCTGTATTTACTATCCCTACGACCCAACCCTGCCATATCTTCCCTTTGTCTTTGCTCAGACTGTCCCCTCTTTCCAGCATGCCCACTCCTCCTAACACAATCCAAAGTCCCACGGTCCTATTGAGGTAATATGTCTTAAACACACTTATGCATTTTGAATCACATAGGCAACCAGTGTGAATCATAAACTCCACTTCTAGAAATTTTCCTAAGTAAACGATCGGAGATGTGCCTCTATAAGGATGTTTACTCAAGTGTTATTATTGACAAAAGTAGAAAGTTGGGATGACCTAAATAACCAACGATCCCGGATGCTTAGAAAGCTAAGGTATCCCCCACAAAGAATGAAAGCCCAATAAAGCCTGAGGGTGTAAAGCCAAAAAAGAAAGAAAGAAAGAAAGTAAAGGCACATTCATACAATGACATAATATGCAGACATTAGAATCATGTTTTCAAAGAATATTAAAGAATGGAAAATGCTTACACTGCAATGTTATGTGAAAGACAAGATATAAAACTATGGGATGGTCACAATTTTGTGTTACATTATATAGTAAAAGCCTAGAAGAAAATGACAGAATGTTAACAGCAATGATCTTTCTGGGTGGTTTTTATTTTTTTCTCTATATTTTCCTGTAAGCGCAGTATTACCATTTTTTCCCTTTTGCATGTTCATCTGTTGAGGGGCCAGGGTGTCCAGGCAGTTACCCTTCAGAAAGCACTTCCTGCAAGAGACCTTCCCCATTGCTCCAATCAACCTAGACTTTTCCCTTCTCTGAAAGGGCTGATAAAGGGCCCTGCCATCACTACCAATCCATACGTAATATATGCGTTACTCTTGTCATCGGAAATAAATAGATATACTGTTAAGAAATAATTCAGTTCTCTGAAGGCACTTCTTGCAAGAAGTCTTCAGAGCTCCAGACTGGGGGGCTTGCTCCCACGTTGGAGCCCTGCTCCCACCCCTCAGGCACTCATCACAGTCCCTGATTCCACGGGTGTTAGTGTACTTATCTCCAGGCCCCATGAGGCCACCAGCCCTCTTCCCTGACCTCCCAATTGAGGCTTATAGCAGATGTTCAGCCAATATTTGTTCAGCTAAAGGCTCTAATTAGTCCTAGACAAGCCCTCAGCCCAGTCAGCTGAGGGCCAGCAGGGCTATTCAAATTCAGGGCTTGGGTCGCAAGCCATGCCGAGGACCAGGTGTACCCTGGCCCACTCTCCAGGCAACACCCCCATCTGAGCTTCAGGGCAGTGTGGTCTCAGCCCTCTGGACAGGCCTGGCATCAGGGCCTGCTCAGTTCCAGAACTGGTAGAGCGAGTTAGCCGGGGGAGAGGAACAAGGCCAAAGGAGGGGCCTGGGCTGGGGTTTGCTGGCCCTCAAGCCCTCAGCCAGGACAGCCTTCTGACACTCACTGGGGTCCAGGGGTACCATACCCCAGTGTGGGTAGCTGGGGGGGTGGAGAAGGACATCCCCAAAAACATGCAGAGTCCGCACCCCAATCTGGGAGCGTCTCTGGGAGCTCCTATCTCTATGCTTTCCCCACCTCCCAGGTAGCCATTACCCCCTTAAAGGGGCTAAAACTCATTAGAGCACAAAATGGACTTCAACTCTGACCTAATTCATCAGGCAAGTGTCCCCAGGGTAGCCCAGCCTGGAAACTGAGGAAAGTCCTAGCTATGGGAGCTGGCCTTGAACTTCAAGAGCGACGACTTTCACTTCCGCCATCCCCAAATGGGCCTCCTCCTGGTCCCCCTGTGGCTTGGACACTTCAATTTGGTGCCCATTACCTGACCATACCAGGTTAACATGATGCTATAGGTATTGGCCAGGATCACTGGGGCCCCTTAGGCTTCTGAGGGGCAGGATATGGCTTAGCTCCTGCCCCAGTTACCCCAGTTACCCCAGCTGGGCTCCATCCAACCCAAGGAAGCTCTAAAATCTGAGCCAGTTTCTTCAAAAGTATTTTTGCTGGAGGTGGGCTGGGCTCCACAGACACTGAGCTATCCTGGAGGGAAACCAGGTATTCCTACCCGAGCTCCGTCAGGACCTGCTCAGGCCAGACCCCCACAGGCCTGGGGGACCAGCTGCATCTTTTGAACCTCTCTGGGGAGAGGAGGGAAGGACCAGCAGTGCTCCAGCCTCCTAACAGTGACCTGTTCTGGAGGACTGTGTCACCACAGCAGGACTGTTACCATGGCTTTCATACACACATACGTGCACACACATGTAAACATGGACCTACCAGGTCTCATCTGGCTGATGGCAGAGAACCTCCAAACAGGCAGGCTCTAGAAGAGGGTCTCAGGTCCATGAATGTGTCTCCTCCAGGGCCCCACCCACCTGGGAAAGGCTCAGGAAACACAGCCCAATCTGCTGGCCCTCAGGACCAGGGTCAGGCCCAGCCCAGGGCAGGAAGAAAACAGGATGCAGTGCAGGAAGGTCGGGAAGGCCCAGCAGAGACAGCTCGGGCCCAGGCCATGGCAAAGGAGCTGGGTCAGCTTGTCTGCTGCTCAGAGCAAAACTAAAACTTCGTGTTCACAGCACAGCCTCTGAGGACCTGGGACTGAGGACGCCCTGTGGACAACTGGCCTGAATCTCCTGGGGGCCACCGAGTGGCAAAATCTGGAATGATCACCTGGGATCTGCTCTTTACCCCCAAACTGTCCAAGCCAGGTTACTACACAGGGCCTGAGGCTTTAGGCCCTGGGGGTCTTTCCCTCCAGGTGGCCCAGGGTCCCTCCCACCTGCAAGGTCCCAGTGCTCCCTGGAAGGAGGCTCAGGCTGGTCTCTGGCTCAGACCCTGTTCTAAGCCAACTCACTGTCCTCAGGCTCCTCAGGGAAACTGGACAGCACCACCACAGTCAGCTCCATCACGGTATTTGGGGGCGAGGGGCTAGAGCAGGTAGGAATCTAGTCCACCCAGATCCTCTGGGACCTAGCTGAGCTAGTCCTGCTGGCCCAACAAAGGACCCTGGCAGCTGAGCCAACAGCCCATAGTTCATTTCTCCAACAAGGTGTTTCCCTCTGAAAGTAGGTAAACACAGGAGCCTCCCTCCCTCCTCTCTCTGTGGCCCCACATCGAAGGGCTGGCCCACCTGCCCCCCACAGACCTAGAAGCCCCATTCCATGTCAGAACTAACCAGAAGCCATGGGGGAAGTGGTGAGAAGTAAGGTCTGGTTTCTCTCAAATGCCTTTCAGCTGGGGCTGGACTCCAGAGGCCATTGGGCATTTGCTGGCGCCTGACCTTTCTCTCATGGGAATGATAGAGGGTGGAACCAGCAGTCTGGCCTCTGGAGACCAGCTGGCTGTGGGGAAATGGTTCCCTCGATCCCACTCTAACTGCCAAGAGCAAGAGAGAGCCCCGGGGAGCAGCAGCACGGGAGTGGGAGTGGAGGTAAGAGGAAAGGCCCAGATGGCAGCAGAGCAGCAGGTCCTGAGTCCCTTGAAAGTGGGGGATCTGGAAAGTCAGGCATTGACTTAGTTCAAGGGGTGAGGAGAGAAGGGGTGGGCAAGGAAGCAGCCTTGCTGAGGCTAGGTCCTGCTTGTTGGGGCCAAGGAGATGGCCTCTGTGCCACGTGTAGACTCGGGAATGTGCAGCATGGACTATGCTGCAAGACATCCCAGGCCCCACTCAGCAGGCCAAGGGCGATCTGGAGGTTTCTCGGCCCTGACCCAGACAACGGAGGGTACTGCAAGCACAGCCATCCCCACCGCTGGGCCTCAGAGGAGAAGCCCCCAGCAGCGGTGGTCCCAGTTGAGAGACTGGACCCCACAGGCCTGGGAACAGGTTCCGTTGCCAAGCTGCCGCACTGCCCGCTACTCTTTGCACGTCCCCAGGCAGACCTGGGCCTTCCTAGCTGTGGGCATCGACCTGGGCCCAGTGAGGCCCCTGCCACCGCGCACCAGCTGTTTCTCCGACCCGGGAGGGCGCGGGCCGGGCTTTGTTTGCGTTGAGTCAGCCGGGTCTGTGCGTCCGGGACCCGCGGGCACCAAGGGGCAGGAGAGGATGAGGGAGGTTGATGGGTGGGTGGAGACAAGGAGAGGCTAGAGATGCAGGGCTGGAGGGGCGGAGGGGGTGGGGGAGGGACAGGGGGCGGACAGCGGCGGCGCCGGCTCGGGAAGTAGGCACACGTCAGCCTAAGGTGGCAGCAGCGGCTGCGAGGAGGATGTTCCCGAGAGAGGAGGCTGGAGATGGGGAGGCTAGGGCTCGGGATGGAGCCTGGGGCACAGGCCAAGGGATTCGGCTCCGGCCCTGGCCTCAGTGTCACCCTACAGGCAAGCCGGTCCCCCCATCTCAGGGCAAGTCAAGTTCGCGCACCACCCCCTGCCCCCGGCCCTGCCCAGCTCCCAGCCCTGCAGGTGGGTGGGGAGGCTGGGGCCCCGGGCGCACCTGCGTCTTGGTGGTGAGCTGGATCACCGCCTTTCGAAAATTCAGCTTGGAGTCGGCCGACCCCATACCGTTGGAGCCCGCTCCGGCCGGGCCCCGGTCCCGACTCCCGCCCCGGCCTGGGTTTGGGATCCAGCTCCAGCTCCGCGGCCCCCGCTGCTCTCTCAGGAGCAGAGCCGCACACCCCGCCCGCCAGCCCGGCGCCGGCCCCGCCCCTTCTTAGCTCCGCCTCGTCAGGCTCCGCCCTCCCGACACCTGCCGCGTTTCTCATGGTCCACGCCTGGCGTACAGATGCTGCCCTTCTGACTCAAAGCTGCCGCACTCCCTTCTCATTCTGACCCAGTGCCTCTGTGCCCTTCCTTCAGCGTCCTAGCGTTGTCCCTGCTCCATATCTCCCATTTCCATCCAGCCCCAGGGCCCACAACCCTCCCAGCCTTCCGTCCCCGCCCCCATCCTCACCATTGGTCCCCAAGCCATCACTGGGTCCACACTTTCTCAGCCAGCCCTTTCCCTTGGGTTTCTTCCTCGTCAATCCCTGTCCAACTTTTTTTTTCCCCCTGAGCATCTGCTCTCTTGGTTCCCCTTTTTCTGACCTGCCAAACCCACATGTCCAAACAGCCTCAGGCTCAGCCATTCGCTCTGTGGAAGGGAAGCTGACTCAGTGCCCCTGCTCCAGGAAAGCAGCTCCCGGCCTGAGGACGGCGGGAGGTCCTTCCGGGTCCCACAACTTCTTTCTGGATGCCTGCCTTCCATGAAAACCCTTTTAGGTCCATCAATTTCAACAAATGTGTTGAGGGATTGGTACTTAGCAACACTGTGTCAGGCACAGGGGCATAGGGGCTGAAATCACAGTATCTGCCTTTTATGAGCAGTTAGCTAGGGAGAGAATCAAGAAAGTAATCAGCCATGGTTCAACCCAGTGAGGCTTTGATAAAGGCAGATTAATAATAATAATAAAAATAATATAATGTGACGACAATATCTCTAACAACAAAAACCTACCTCTAAGGTAGGTATTATCCACATTTTACACTTGGGGAAACAAAACCTCAAAGCACTTAAGTTACTTGCCCAAAGTTGCACAACTAGTAAGGAACAAAGCCAAAAAAGCATATTTAACTCTGGCCCCAAAAGAGGCTGCACTTTTCCATAACGTCATCTTGCATGTTATGTCTGGAAGCTTCTGGAAATCCTAGATGCTTCAAAAGGAGGTGACACTTAGCTTAAATAGGAATTCCACAGGCGAAAAATGAGGGATGCACTAATAGGCAGCAAAAAAAGTGACACAAAGGCAGGGTAGGACAGGTGTGGAGGTTGGGAGGAGGGGGACAGGTTATCACCATGTCACCCAGTGAGCAGACTGGACAGGATAGCTCTGTCCTTGCTCCAGAGGTGTGTTTTCCCTGCCCTGGATGAAATCCTGGGCAGCTCAATGGCTTTTCTAATCACTTCGAGATAATGAAGGGTACCTTTATTTGGTGTTTAAAAAGAAAATTTCAGTCCACTCTACAAATCACCCAGCCCTGTTCCAGCCCAGAGTGATGTTAAAAATTCTGAATCTTAGTCTTTAGGAAGATACAAATTGAAACCACAATACGATAACAATTATATACCTATTAGAATGGGTTAAAAAACAAAAAGTTAACTATACAATTACTATATAACCATCCACTGGTGGTATTTGAAGACAAGAAATGAAGACAGAAAGCCGTGTAATTGTTACAGCAATTTCATTCATAATCACCCCAAATTGGAAATAACCCAAATGCCCATCATCTGGTGAATAAGCAGATTGTGGTTCATCGTTACACATGGACTAGTAGTCAGCAACAGAAAGGACCAAGCTGCTAACACGTGCAGGAACAATGTGGGTGGCCTCCCAAGCATTAGGCCAGACACAGATGGCAACTGTATTGTATCACCTGTATGACCTTCCAGAAAAGGCAAAACATTGGAATAGATAAATCATTGCCATAGGCTGGGAGCAGGGTAAGGGGATTGACTACCAAAGGCTATGAGGAAATTTGGAGGAGAGGATGGTGATGAAAACATTCTGTTTGACTGTGGTGGTGGTGGTGGTGGTGGTGGTGGTGGTGGTTCCAGGACTGTATGTTTCTCAGAATTCACATAACCATCTAAAAGGGGTACATTTTACTGTATATAAATTATACCTCAATAAACTTGACTTTAAAAGAACAGAAACTCAGAGCAGGTGCTAACTGGCCATTTTAAGGAAGTAATTGCGAGCTCTTTGGTCTTGTCCATCACTCAGAGCTGTTTCTGTGGTTTGCAACCAGGGACTTCAAGTGCCACCGATATATTACTGGTAACTCATGGACCTCACTTGTCCCATCAGTTTTCATGGGATAGATTCAAATGAGTCCATTTGTCCTCATCCAACCTCAGGGGGTCTTCTCCCATTCACTGGGCATCCTGCTTCTCAGAAAAATCTTAGTGTCCCTGTTCAGAACATTTTACAAGATCCCTGTGCACTCGTGCCCTCATAGCACGAGGGGGAAATGATCACATTGTCTTCAGGCATGTGACTGCTAACACATCTAAGTGGAAAAATACCCGTTTATCCCTACCATTTGTTTATCGTCTCTAAGTTAAACTTAACACCCACCCTAATTCCATCAGCGATCATGTTTTCGAAATGCTGTTGGTTATTTTTTAATGAGGCATATTGAAGTGTGTAGAGAGGAGACGGCTCAATAACTAGGATTTGCTTTAAAATATTGCAGCAAAGAAAACAAAGCAAAGAACAATGGAAGAGATGAAGCAAATGTGGCAGAATCTCTCTACTTTTGTGCACGTTTGAAAACTTTTATAGTGAAAAGTTTTGAGAAAAAAGACTGGATGTATACAGAAAAAAATATTAGTAGTAAAAGAGAGCTTTTGAAAGTTTAAAGAAATTACCATTATTAATTTGATGATTCCTTGGTAGGTTCTTAGCTAGGATTTCCCAGATGGAAAACATGCCCGGTCCTCCTTTTATACCCAACATAAAGGAAGAGTCACCATTCCATGGCTCTCACAGCCCTCCCTGGAGCCTTTGTTTTCTGAATGGAACCATCAATCACGCAACAAACATTGACTCAGCACCTACTAAGTGCCAGGTACCTTGCAATGTGCCAGGGCCTGAGCTGCAAAGATAAGTTCCCATGACCGAGAGAGAGGGAGACACACAGGGCAACAATACAAGTAATAGAGAGTATGGGGTCAAGAGTAGGAGTCTGTCCAGAACCCTGGTGGGAACAGGTGAGGAAAGACTCGACAGAAGGAGAGGTTTGAAGGATGACTCAGAGTATCAGTTAGGGTCCCAACAGGAAATGATGGAACACTCAGAGGAGTAAGCAAAGAGAGTTTAATCTAGAGGTGATTTACAAGGAGAGGGAAACCAACAAGGGCTGTGAAGCACTCTGGGGCCAGAAGCAGAGGGGAGCCTCGGCCATCCTTCAGCTTGAAGGGGCAAGGTGCAGAATGATTGCCAAAACCCAGAGGAAGAGAGCCCAGCTGTAGGAGAGGGCAGACAGGAGCGGTGGCCTCCCAGGGTCTGGAAGGTAGGGTGCTATTGGATAGATACTCCACCTTCACTCTTCTTCTGTCCCCTGATTTCCAACTAGTACTTCCCATCAGTGGACCCACAAACATCAAGAGAGCAAGGGACACAAGCTTGCAGCCCACAAAAGCTTCAGCCTCCAGGGCTTGAAGCAGATGGAGATGATGGAAAGAGATCTAAAAGGGCAAATGGAACATGTCCCACATCCAGGCAGTTGGAGCGAGCGGAAGGACAGCCCGGAAGTGTAGAGAGTGTGGTACGACTAGGGAATGGAAACACCTAGTTGGGGTGAAATGCAGAGTGACAAGAGATAAAGTTTGAGAAGCACACCAGGACCAGAGCATAAAGGACTGACTGCATCCATCCTGTTAAGGGGCTTTTACCTTATTCTATGAGCAACGAGGAGCCTTTGAAGCTATGTCTTAGCAAAGTCATTCTGGCTGCTGCAGGAAAGACGAAGTGACCTGAACACAGGGAATCCAGCTGGGTGACGAGGTGAGGGATGCTTAGGGTTGAACTGAGGCAATCACAAGTGGGATGTCTCGTCACCCCTATGTCCAATCCATCACCATATCCTGATGATGTTATTCCCCAAACATGTTCCCTGCATCCCCATCACCTAGCACCAGCCTAGCACACAGCAATTATTTATTGGATAAATGAGTGAAGATAACTCCGGAGGATCATGGAAGATGGAGTCACTTTGGTTGTCCACATCAGTCAGTAGGAACAACACATTTCACCAACAGTTTCTCAGATTCATTTTTCAGTACTTTTAGGAGCCTTTCGGGTGGGGCAGGTAGATCTGACCTGGGGTGGAGAAAGATGAAGGAAGGCCAAGGGATATGGTTCTACCACTGGTCTTTTGTTCATCCATTGTGTACCTACTATATGCCTGCCCTTAAGGAGCTCTCAGGCTGACGAGAGGCGGGTCTGGCACACTGTGCAGCAGGCATGCAAGATGCAGTGGGAGCCCATGCAGCTGGCAGTGACCAAATGTCTTCTCCACAGGTCTCTTACGCCCGTGGCTCTAGCCTTAACTGAAAGCCTCACCTGCCCCCTCGGCCCCCACCCCCACCAGGAAGGTAAGATTCCTGGACAGGCCTCCCTAGGAGCCCTGCCAGAAGAGGGGTAGTGATGGGCAAGGAATAGATCCTCCAGGTAAAAAAAGTTCTAATAATAATAATCCTAAAGGCAGTGACTAGTGCTCTCACGGCCCAGGCCCTGCTCTAAGCACTGTGCCTGTGTTAACTCGGAATCCCCCCAACAGCCCCATGAAGAGGTATGTATTGAAGAAGTAAGGGTGAGGGCTGGCCCGGTGGCTCAGGTGGTTGGAGCTCCATGCTCCTAACGCCGAAGACTGCCGGTTCGATTCCCACCTGGGCCAGTGGGCTCTCAACCACAAGGTTGCCTGCAACCAACAACGGCAACTGGACCTGGAGCTGAGCTGCGCCCTCCACAACTAAGACTGAAAGGACAACAACTTGACTTGGAAAAAGTCCTGGAAGTACACACTGTCCCCCAATAAAGTCCTGTTCCCCTTCCCTAATAAAATCTTAAAAAAAAAAAAGAAAAAAGAAGTAAGGGTGAGGCCACAGGGGGACACTCAGGTCACGCCTGTGCCCTGATGCTACCCTGGGAGGGTTTACACGGCAGGGATTCGAAGTGGACATATGGAAACACTTTCTGCCCACAGGGGCTGTGAGAATCTAAACTACTTCCAGGTTCAGAGCAGACACTTGTCTGGGCTTACATTCCGATGGTTTATAGGGGAAGGAGGGAGGGGATACCAGATGACCTCATTCATTCAAATGTATTGAGCGCCTTACCCTGCCAGGCGCTGATCTCAAACTGGTGGAAGGGACAGATGGGTGAGAACATTCAGTGCAATGTGTGTCCAGCGCTGGAAAGTCTGGGGATAGGGAGGCAGCTCGGCCTGCAGGAGTGGGGGTGCCCGAGGAAGGTGTCCTGGTGTTGCCTGATCCCTTGACCTGGACCCAAGATGCACAATGTGTGGGGTCTTTGGAAAACCCAAGGGTCCAGAGGCTCGGACCTGGGAATCCTGGCCCTCCCCAAGCGTGACTCGCGTGACTAGGAGCGGCCGGGACCCTCAACGTCAGCGCTGCCCGCGCAAGCGCCGTCATTTCCGGTAGGTTGGGTGGGGGGTGGGCTGTGTCGACTGTGCCAGCAGGCTGTCGTGTCACGTTCCCTAGCCCGCCCCCGTGGGGAGGGCGTTTGCATCTTCTCGTCGGGGCACCGACCTGCCCCAGGGGTCCGTATCTGTACCCTGGCGCCGCCTCCAGGATCTGGGTTTGCATTTCCGGGGAGCTCGGGTGGGAACTCGGGAAGTGCTCCTGGTCGCCGCAGTGGGAAAGCGACCCCAGGGGAATTAAAATGCCCAAGGTTTGGGGAACATCCAGTCTATCAGCGCCCCGTCTTGATGCCCCCGAAAAGAAACACCATTAAATAGGTCTGCCTGACACACAGAGGAAGCACCAGGCTCTGGGGGTTCCCTCGGTCAGGTTGTTTATATGTCCCCCCCCCCCCTCCCGGGGGCACAGGCTCACTACCCTCTACCCTGCTTAGAGGAAAAGGCCTGAAATGGATCCCAGGGTTTGTTGGCTGGTAGCTCAGGGAGACTGACTAATTTCCTTTTTCAAAAGCAGATCTGATTTTCCTCCTCATGGAATAATTTAGAAAATACTAGGCCTGCCCTGAAGGCACAGGGAGTTATCCCACTGAGTAAGGAGCCTGGGGTTGGAAGAACCAAATCAGGCAAAGGCCCAGCACAGGCCTAGTATACAGCAGGCACCCCATCCCTCAGCCAGTCACAGCTCTGTGGGTGGATGGCTACAGGAAAGGAGAGTATTTGGGTAGAGGCATGCTAGAGGTGTGGCCACTGTGGTGAAGGCTGAAGGCTGAGAGATGACCCAAGAGATGGATGTTCATCTACGTCATCACTGAAAAAACATCCTCAGCTCCAGGGAGTGGAGGTGACTCTTTAGGTTGGGGGCTGCCTTTCATTGTTCTGGCAAGAGGAGGGCCCTGTTGGCATCCTCACTGCCCAGGCCCTGGCCCTCATCCTCTGCCCCTGCTTTCCTCTGGGGACTTCCTATGCTCCCTAGGGACAGCCCTGGCTCCTGTAATTATATTTTCACAGAGCTGCAGAATGAAGAAATAAATGGGGAGGGGACCTTTGTGGGTTTGGGGTCCTGACCAGATCGTTCTAGACCTCAACACCCCACCCCCACCCCCAACCTGCTTGTCCCTTAGATTCATTTGATCCCCATCTCAATAAATGGCATCACCATCACCTAGTCACTGGATCCAGAAGTCTAAGGCATCACTCCAATTCTGCAGTCAATTCATCTGCACAAGTCAGTTCTATACTCAAAATATTTTTCATTTTGCTTCATCTTCTCTGCCTCCAACCTTGCTCATCCCACCATCACCTCCCTTCTAGACTATCATAGAAGCCTCAAAATTGAAAGCTTTTTATTGTTTCTTTGTCTACTTGGGAAACAAAAATCCCAACTCCTTCCCATGGCCCTAATTCCAATTTCGTCACTCCTCTAGCCACTCCACTTCAGCTATACTGAGCTTTGGTCAGTTCCTAATATAGGTCAAGCTCTTTCTGCCTTAGTGCCTTTGACCTTGCTGTCTCCCCAAGGCCAAACACCATCCTGATTAGATTCATTTTAGTCCGTTTTAGACTTTATATAAATGGAATCATGATCCCCAAAGATGTCCACATCCCAATCCCCAGAATCTTTGAATATGTTATATTGTATATGGCAAAAGGACTTTACAGACGTGATTAAGTATAGGACCTTGAGATGGAGAAATTATGCTGGGTTAACTGGGTGGACCCAGTGTAATCCCAAGGGTCTTTAAAAGTGGAGGAGGGAGGCAGAAGAGGTCAGAGTGATACAGTGTGAGAAGGACTCAACCTGCTGTTGGTGGCCTTGAAGATGGAAGAAGGGAGCCATGAGCTAAGGAATGTAGGCAACCTCTGGAAGGGGGAAGAGGCAAGGAAACAGACTTTCCCCTGGAGCCTCCAGAAGGAAGTCAGCCTTGCAGATACCTAGATTTCAGCCAATGAGACCGTGAGACTCCTAACCTATGTACAAAACTGTAAGATAATAAATTTGTGTTGTTTCAAGATGCTAAATTTGGGGCAATTTGTTACAGAAACAATAGGAAACTAATACAAGTATTTACTCTTTGTGTCTGGCATCTTTCACCCAACATTTTATTTGTCCTCTATAATAGTACATCGCATGAATACACCACATTTTATCCATCGACTATTGACGGACATTTGGCTTGCTTTCATTTTGGGCTAGTAGCAGTGCTGCTGTGAACATTTTTGTGTATGTCTTTCAGTTAACATGTCCATATTTCTGTTGCACATATATAGGAACAGAATTGCTGGGTTGATAGGGTATGCATATATAGTGAATTCTGTGATGCTTCCCCCAGACTCCCCTTCAGGACTGATGGACCTGTGCCCCGGCTGCTGGGAGGGTTGCTGGCTGACAGTCCTCCACTGTCAGCCCTCTCTAAAAGAGAGGAGATAAAATGAGCTCCTTTGTCCAAGGTCACACCCACTTCCCAGAGGCAGCTTGCATTCATTCAATGACTGGCTGATGTGTGTGTGTGTGTGTGTGTGTGTGTGTGTGTGTGTGTGTGTCTTGGGGGCATATATAAAGACCCTCTTCCCACTGCCACTTGGAATAACTTTGAAGGGTCACCCCAGATTCAGAGCTCTCCAGGAATCAAGGAAGGCTTTGTCAAGACCACATACCAACTCAGCTTTTGCCTCTTCCAACCCTGCTTCGTTCTCTTCCCCTACAGATTTTGATCCTTCTAAAGAAGTTGAACACCTTGTCACATGTTTATCAGGTCATTTCAGTCACTTGTGAAGTGCCTAGTCAATTCTTTTATACACTTTTCTACTGGACTGTCTTTCTTTTTCTTGTGGATTTGAGGGTGTTCTTTCTACATTCTGGACACAAGTCCTTTGTTGGATATATTTGCCACATATTTTCAGAGTTGGATACACTCAGGGTGCTTCAACAGTATCAGCACATGGTGGGTCCTAATAAAAATCATGAAGGATTGAGTCTGAAAACGCCTTTAAGGAAAGAATGGTTGACCAGGTGAAAGTGTGTTTGGTTTTAATGAATATAATTGGATACAGGATGTGGTTCCCAAGAAGAGGGAAAAAGGACCTTCAAGAGAAAGGCCCAGAATGCAGGTAACACACCCTCAAACTTCGCCACTCCTGTGCTGAGGTTTCTGGCCACCGGCATTTAAATAGCTTCTAAAAGGTAATCGTAAATGAATAGTCAAATAATCATTCATTCAAAGTGCCTGTGGAAGATATCAATAGACTAGCCTATTCTAGGCACTGAAGAGCCAGCTGTGAACGAGACAAGATCTTTGATTTCAGAGAAACACAACAGGTAAACAAAAGAAAATAATTTCCACACACTGAGCCCTAAACTGAAAGAGCCCAGCGTGGAGGGACGTGGGGTGGGGGCGTTGATCCAGCGGCAGCCAGACCAAAGCACCAGGGAGATCCCGCCCTCGGCCCCGCCTCTATCTTTGCATACGTCTTCTGATTGGTCGCCGGCGGCCAGCCCCACCCCACGGAGCGGGTGGCTGGAAGAGCGCAGGGTGGACCCAGCCGAGATGCAGCCGCGGCTCCGGGTGTCTCTCGGCCGGGTGGGGGCAGCGCGGGCCGCAGCCGGGCAGGGGGCGCCCGCCGCGGCAGCCGCGCGCTCCTAGTGCCTTAGGCCGGCCGGCCGGCCCCGACCCTCCTTGCCGCGGTCCCGCCCGCCTTCCCCTCCCCTCCACCCTTTGTGCCGCCGCCGCTCCGTGTCCCGGGCTTCGTAGGACCCCGGCCGGACCAGACCGCGGCGGCGCTCCAGCCCCGTGTGGGCGCCGTGTCACCGGCCGATGGCGAAGGGGCGCAGCGCGAGCCGGGGTTCTGTAGCCGGAGTCCGCGACGCAGGAGACCCGGCCCACCTCCGCCGCATTGTCCCGGGCCCCGCGCCCCGGCCCTGAGCCGCGCCGCCGCAGCGCCCGCCCGCAGCCCACGGGCCATGCGGAGGGCAGCCGGGATGGAGGACTTCTCCGCAGAGGAAGAGGAGCCTTGGTACGACCAGCAGGACCTGGAGCAGGGTGAGCACGGCGGAGGGGGGCGGGAAAGCGGGGTGCGCCCTGCGACCCTGTCCGCTTCTCCATTGTTGGGCGGTATCACCCCCGGGAGGGTTGGGCTGGACCCCGCGCGCCGGACTCCGAGGGGTGATGCGTGTGGAGAATGGGGACGTGGAGGGAAGGGGCGCTGCCCAGGAGACCCAGACCGGACCCGCAGAGACCTGCAAAAGTCGGGGGAACGGACTTCCTTCTCCCCCGAAGTACAGGGGCACACTTCACCCAGCTTGCCCACCCCAACTTAGAGGCAGGAACTGCCCAGGGGCCCCTGGTATTGTTGGGGGGCCTGAGTCCTGGCTGGAAGTCTTTGGAGGCTGGGAGGTCGCTCCTTGGTTATGTTTTGCTGGGAGGGGTGGGGTGTGTGTGTGGTGGGGAGGAGTTATCCCCTAAAATCCTGCAACACCCTTCCCTGCCAGGATTCCTGAGCTCTAAGACTCCCAGAAAGTTTCCCCAACTCCTTTTCCCTTAACCAGGGAGGGGATGGGGGTGCAGGACCCTGTCGGGGGAGAAAGGGAGACTTGGAGTCTCCAATCTGTCTTCCTGAGGGAGGAGTCCCCTGGCCCTTCCCCTCCTGGCCCCCTCCCTAATGGCTCATGGTCTGGAGGGGGTCCGATTTGGGAATTCTGAGCAAGGGCCCAGATGAGGTCCTGCGTAAAGAGGCAGCCACGTCCCCCTTCTATCTGAAGGCAGAGAAAGTGACTAGAAGGGGGTTAGAAGCTGGTGATGAGGTGGCTGAAGTGACATCACTCCGAGTAGGGGGCGGGCTGTTAGGACAGGAAAGAGACGGAGGCCTTAGAGGGTGAGGGCCAAGGCCTGCTGGAGCCGAGTCAAGTCCACCCTCTCCTCCCCGAGAACGCCGCATTCTTGGATGGTCACAGCTGGAGGGGCAAGCAAACATGTCCAAGAGAAGTGACCCCAGTCCCCCAGCAAGCCTGGGTGTGGACACACTCCTGCTCTGGGGCTCCATCCCCAGGGCCCCCTCGACTGCTGGCCTTGCCTTCATGGGAGGCATCTACCCTGATCCTGGAGCCTTTGTTCCTGGCCCTGACCCACATCCCCACATGACCAGATTTGCTGGTAGATGACGCTCTGTCTGTCCTTGTGCTCAGGAATGTGGGGTAATCAGAGCCTCTGGAGGACTAGTGTGGAACCGGGTGTGTTGGGCTGCACCCTGCCATACTCCCTCTGGAGTCTATGGTCAGCCTCCCTGCCTGGAGTGAGAGGCCCAATACTGGCTTCAACAGCCCCTCCCCCACACTGGGCACTCCCCAAATTTTGCATCCCACAAACATCTGTCAGGCTGTACTTAAGTGTCAGACACTATCCTGGGAGCTGGGAATAGTCCCAGCCCTGGCCCACTAGGTGGCCCTGGGCAGGTGGAGGTGGGCCTGTAATTAAGTCTGGGTGGTAGGATGCAGTGAGAGGGCTTCATGGAAGTGGTGGGCCTAGAAAGAAAGATTGGAAACTGAGTGCCTGGGAAGATGGCCTCCTGGGAGGCAGCTGCTGATATTGTTGCTGTCTCATTTCATTCCCGCATCCTTAACTCTGAAAGTGTCTGGCACTGTTCCCAGCCCAGATGTGGAAGGAAGGAGCCAGGGAGTAGGGGTGGGAGTTGTGCTGCTTCCAGAGAGGGAGAAGTGTCGAAATTCCCACTGAGCTGGGCCACCCTGCTCCGGGCCAGGACGAGGGGTGGGCCCAGCTGGCCCCCTTCTCTGACCTTGCTGGTCTGCAGTAGTCGGCTTCCCCTCCTACCCCAGTAGTAGCCAGAGCCCAGGAACAAGGAAGGAAACCAAAAATGAGACAGTCCCAAAAGAAACTGGAGCTTTTGACCAAACACCAAATGTCTGCTGCCATGGGCGAGTGTTGTGCTAAGCCTGGGGATGAGCTCGCTGCTCTCAGGGGACTCCACATTCCAGCAGAGGAAGCAGAAAGGGGATCAAACAACTGTGATAGAGCTACAGGGGTTCTGTAGCAAGCAGAGACTAGAGAGCATTCTGCTGTGAGACTCAGAAAGGTTTATGCAAACGTACCTCTGAGCTGCTGGGTGAATAGGTGCTCCCTGGGTACAGGAAGGCATGCAGACATTCTAGAAGATTACTGGAATGTAGGAGTTATCTAGAGTGCTGGGGAAGGGTGGGGGTTGGAGGAAGTCCCACCCAGCACAGGTACTGAAGCACTACCCCTGCATGGAGAGATGGATGATGAGGTGAGCGAGGGCCAAAGGCCAAGCACAACGGGGGGATCAGGCACCTGTTGTGTCCCCCTTCCCTACACCCAATCCCCAAATTTCTCTCCTGCCCAGCTGCTCCCTAGTTGCCTCTGAGTGGCTCAGGAAGTGGTTTGCCCAGCCAACCTAGTGTCCCTTCCACGTCTGTTTCCTCTGCCCCTAGGGCCGGCCCTGAGTTCACTTTCAGAGGCTTGGCCACTGAGATCCTGTTTGACTTTGATGCTGTTCTGTTCTAATAGAAGGGGGGGGGGGGGTTTGAGACAAACAAGGTCCTCGATTCTCACTGTGTTCCCTCTGCCCACTGCTACAGCACTTGTAAAAATAGAAGAAGCCATCAATTATTAAACACTGGCATTCTCTCTCTGCCGCCTCCCTCCCCACCTTGGACCAGGCTTGGTGAGTCCTGTGGGTACCTCTTTCCAGGCTGAGACATGGCTGCTGAGTCACAGATTTCAAGTCCTGGCCACCTGACCTTGAATCTCAGCCTTGGCCAAGAGCTCCACGTGGCAAGGGGAGGGAGGTGACTGGATCCCAATTCTGTGGATGCAGAGTTCCTGACATTCATGCCCTACAGGCTGTGAGCAGGTCCCCCACCGCCCTGCCAGGTGGTAGATGCCCCCCACCCCTTTATCTTTGTCTCTTCTTCCCTGTGCCTGTCCCGTCCCTTTCCCATCTCTCTGCTCTGGAGTCTATAGCACCCACCAGACCCCAACCAGTGAGGGGCAGTGGGATTTCAGCATTCCTTTTCAAAGACATCCCCTTGGCTCCAGACCATTCCCTCTCAGGCTTCTGGGGCATTGTTCCTGAGCAGCACCTCAGTAAAACTGCTGAAGTCCACTGCAAGAGACCCCAGAAAATCCTAGGGTCCAGGCGAGGAAGGACTTATTACCCTCCCCAGCTTGGTCCTGTGTGACCATTAACCTGCCTGGGACAGGCTGTTTATTTCTCTGGCTTCTACTTCCAGCTTAGCCAGCTCACCCATTCTCCCACTGCCAGGCCTCCCTCCGGCTCTGCTCTATGGGGAGCTGCACCCTCCCTGGAGCCCTCAGTTAGCTGGTATCCTTTCCCCAACACTTGGCCCCACTCTGTCCTTGGCTGTGCAGCTTCTAGACTTTTCTCGTGACCCCTCCTGGCAGCTCTGACCGGCTTCGCTTGCATTGTAATCTGGCTTCTCTGAGACAGTCCCAGAGAGTCTCGCCTACCCCAAACAGCTTCTATTGTGTTCCCTTCTTCCCCATTCCTGAATCGCTGTGCGTTGCAGGTCACAGTCACTGCCTTTGTAGGGCGATGTCCCTGCTTTTGCAGTGTGACTTGCAGCTACCCCAGCCTGCCGGCAGTAGGAATACACACAGCTCAGACGTTCACCTGGGAGGAAGAGCAAAAAGTTCATGACCATTCCTCACTCCACCTCTGAGCCTGTGGCCTTGGACTCTAGGCTAAGCTGCAGTCAATCTATGCAGGCCACCCACAGAGCCTGTCCCCTGATGCCAGTACAGAAGGTGACATCCATAGCAATGTCCTCTTCACAGACCACCTGACAGTTCCCAAGGTAGAAAACACTGATGATGTGGCCCTCTGTTTATCATTCTCATCTGTACATGAATTATTTGATCGTGTTTGGGGAGGAGCTGAATGCTCACCATCCCGTTACAGAGAAGGAAGATGGTGTGGCTCCCTCATCAGAACTAGGGGTGGTCTTGCTGGGTGCCCGAATTTCCGCCAAGCACTCAGCATAACACAGGGTGGCAGTGCCACGGCCTAATAGCAGACTCCACACCTTATAGACACCGCCCCTTCTAGTTACTAATCTCATACCACACGCGCCTCATTCCCCCGGTGTGTTTGTGTCAGGTAACTGGTTTTTCTTGGCTTCCTCATCATCAGAAAGTTATTGCTTAAGGTTAAAGGTTCTTATCTGTGATTTATGTGTCTCTCAATAGTATTTTGTTTGATGGCTGAGGTAGGAGTTTGGGAAAGCTCCCGTCTGTCCAGGCTGTTACTGCAGCCTTGCTCTAGGATAGCAGCTTTGGACTTCTCTACCAGTGAACTCCTCCGGGTGACTTCTGGGCACAGGACCCCCCTCCAAGTGTAGTTCCAGCCTGCAGGCTGCACTCTGGCTGCTTCAAAACCTCACGTCTCTGCATGGGAGCAGACTCCAGGTTTGTTCCTCCTGATGGATGGCTTGGCCTTTGGTCCAGGCCTGGTGGCTGGTCAGGGCCCTCAGGCTTTCATAAGGGGATGTCAGTCCTACCCGCTGGCCGGAAGAATGCCCGAGGCTCTGCTCTCAAATGCCCGCCGGGAGTCACTATTCTCTGGGAGCCATCCAGTGCCAAGCAAGCGGCTCAGCTGAAACAACTGTATTTATGAAACGTGCCAGGAGGAAGTATAGAAACTATCCATCCTCTAGAGGTCTGAAAAGGGAAAGTGGTACCGAGCTCAGGCCCGGGACCGCATCATGGCGGCCCTAGCAGAGCTGCCTTTACGCCTCTTAGTCTGGATTTACCCCATCAGTCTCGATTGAGGGCCTCGTCGTGGCCAAAGGACCCAAGCTTTCCTGGACAGCATTTTGGCAGAATGAAGCAAATAGGCCTGTACTTTGCCCCCAGAATTCTGGTTCTAGGAAAGTATCTTCTACCCTCAGGAAATAGGTGTTGATTTGCACAAAGATTTTTGTGATCCCAATTACAGTTTCATTTTTAAGAGAGAAAAAAAACTTGAAAGCGCCCTAAAAGTCCAACGATCAGGACTATTTAGGGACCTGTATACAAAAGAAAGTTCACATCCACTAAAAACGATCCTGTCGGTCCACATTGGCAAAGAAAGCTATCTGTGCCCTATTATTAAATGAAAAAAGCAGATACAGAAAAATGTGACTCTATTTACAGAAAATTGTATCCACAGCTGTTTTAAGCACAGAATGCTGTTTAGAAGGACTTCACCCACATGTGGACAGCCCCTTTCTCTAGATGGTGTTTTCTTTCTTCTGCCCCATCTCTCCCCCCTTTTCCATACTCCACACACAGACTGGAAGTTTAATTACTTACAAATGGCACTGTTCCTTCCTAACCGTTTGGGGCCATGTTTATTTGTTTATTCCCAGTTTCAGATCTAAGAATATCTATGAGGTACATTTTCAAATAATTTTTTATCACTGTTTTTTAACCTCTCTGTACTGTTTGATTTGTTACATCAAATGCTCCGTAACACAAACCTTAAAGCTCTTTTAAACAGCAAACAGCCTTGTGAACTGACTAATAACCTCTTGCTGCCTGCCACCAGTCCTGGTCTCTGAATTAAGCTGCCTACATCTTTTTTTCTTTAACTGCTTTATTGAGCTATAATTCATTCCTTTAAAGTGCACAACAACTCAACAGTCTTTAGTAGATTCACAGAGTTGTGCAATCATCACCACAATCAATTTTAGAACATTTTCATCACTCTGCCTAACTCTTTTTAGAAATTAAGGGAGTCCTACGTTTATATGTAAATACATCTATATAAGTAACAGAAATATGATTCCCTTTGTTTCTAAAAAGAGATAGGCATGTACCAAGGAGAATATCCACCCCCACATGTCTAGGTAACCCCATACAACTCCAGCCCTGATAGAGTTTTGAGGGATTCCAGCACCTGCCACTTCCTTCTATCCCCTCCCTATCACACAGCCCCGGTCCCCTCCCAGCCTCTCTAACAGGTATTCATGCACCTTGGACTGGGATGGGGAGAGGAGGTTCCAGTCCTACAGGGTTCAAGAATCAGGGCTGCTGGAGGGAAGAAGATGGTTTTGCTGCCCAGGGAAAGGCAGTTTCGGAGAGGGGTGTGTGTCACTAGCACCAAATGCTACTGGACTGGGGCAAGGAGACCTGAATTCTGCTTTCAACACGGCCGTAACGCAGCTGATGACCTTGGGCAAGTCATTCTTCCCATTCTTCCCTCCCTGGCCTGTCATCCATAGAATAAGGAGGTTGGGCCCACGAGCTCTAAAGCCTCATCCAGTGCTAATACTCAGCAAGCCCTGCTGCCCCCGGCGCCTCTCAGTGAGTTCCTGGTCACCCAAACCCAACCTCAAGGCTGCTCATTGTCTGAGCCTCCCGCTGTCCCGGAAGTGAACTCTCCCTTACCTAGCATTCAGGGCACTTTGTCCCTATGTCTTATAACATTCCCCTCATTCTTTTAAAAAAAGATTTATGCACCTGCTTTGTGCCAAGTACTGTTCTAGGTCCTGGGGATATCAGTGAACGAAACAGGCAAAACCTACCCTGTAAGCTTACAATTAGTCAGGGGAGACAAACAAGATAAATGAGCAAGTTGTTTGATTAGTTAGATGGTGATTCACACCAAGGAGAGAAAACTAAGCAGAGGGAGTGCAGGGCGGGGGAGGGTGTGATTTTGAATCAATGGTTGGGGGAAGGCCTCCTGGAAAGGGTGACATTTAAGCACAGCCTTGAAGGGGGAGAAGGATGAGCCCTGGGAGTGTCTGGGGAGAGGACATTCCAGGCAGAAGGGACAGCCAGTGCAAAGGCTTAGCTCCCGGCTTACATTCCCTCCCAGGCCTGGAGGTTCCCCACGGGCAGCCCCTGTGCCCTGCTCATCTCAGGGTCCCTGAGGCGCAGTTCAGAATGAATGCTCAGAACATGAATGGGGGTCCTCTGGCTTCTTTCTCACATGACTCTTTTTTCTCCTCTAGACTTGCACTTGGCTGCGGAGCTGGGAAAGACGCTTCTGGAGAGAAACAAGGAGCTGGAGGAGTCTCTACAGCAGATGTACGCCACCAATGAGGAGCAAGTGCAGGAGATCGAGGTGAGGGGCCACGGGCCCTGCACACGCTCCCACACCCATCCAGGGCCCCTGGCCCAACGAACAGCCTTGTGCAGTTTACAACCTGCACAACTATCCCAGGCAGCCCTATTGCACCACTGTCTTTACCCCTTAGTCTGCTTCAGATTAATTCCCCAAAGCTAACCTGTTCCTAGAAGTGGGAGGAGGGTCCAGGCAGAGACATTTTCCCCAACCCTGTTCTGAAAGCTTCCTCACCCCCACAGTACCTGACCAAGCAGCTGGACACGCTGCGGCACGTAAATGAGCAGCATGCCAAAGTGTACGAGCAGCTGGACTTGACAGCCCGAGACCTGGAGCTGACCAACCAGAAGCTAGTGCTGGAGAGTAAGGCTGCCCAGCAGAAGATCCATGGGTGAGGGCAGGGTGGAGGGCAGGGGGAGGAGGGCGGGCGAGGGAGAGGCCCGCGGCTGGGTGTGCACATGGGTGGAACTCCTGCTCCTTCTCCCAGAAGCCCAGGCCTGGGAACCTGGGATGGTAGGGCATTTGCCCTCCTTGATTTGGAGTGGTTTAACATTCGGGCCACAGCCCTTTAAGCACCAACTCCGCACCAGGCTCTGTTTAGGCATCGGCGATATAGTGATGGGGCTACAAAGACACTGCCCGCCCTTTGGGAGCTCACAGACTGGGAGGGAAGGCAGGCAGGTAAATATTTTATTGTGATGCAGGGTGATAAGTGATAGAGGGTTTTACAAGGAATGGAGGTGGCACAGAGGAGAGATGGTTAATTCAGCCTCGGAGGCATGGGGGAGGGGTGGGTACTTGGCGTTCCCTGTCTGACCTCAGCACCAGGCAGCATGGCTCAAGGTTGCCCATCTGTCCCCAACCTCAGCCCTCCAGGGCTACAGAGAGGAGGGCTGGCTCGTCCCCTTAAAGTCTTTCCCATGCATGTCCCCCACCCCACCCAGGCTGACAGAGACCATTGAGCACCTGCAGGCCCAGGTAGAGGAGCTGCAGGCCCAGGTGGAGCAGCTTCGGGGCCTGGAACAGCTGCGTGTGCGCCGGGAGAAGCGGGAACGAAGACGCACCATCCACACCTTCCCGTGCCTCAAGGAGCTGTGCACCAGTGCCCGGTAGGTGAGGGTGCCACTCGTGGGCGGAGCAGCCTGGACCCTGGATGGTGTCTCTGAGTGCCCAGGGCTGCCAGCCAGGGAAGGAAGGAGAGGGTGGGCACCAGGCAGCAGGTGGAAACAAGAGAGTCGGTACCTTGTCAAGGTTGTCAGAGGCTGGTCCTGTTGCTAACAATAGCCGCTGGCATTTTCTGAGCACCACCGTGTGCCCACTCTGCCTAGTGACTTAATCATAGTGATACCATGAGGTGTGTTTTATCATCCCGACCACTCAGATGAGGAAATTAAAGCTCAGAGGTTCTGTGTCTTGTTCGAGGTCACCTGTTTAGTAAGCAGAACTCTAACCCAGGAGGGGTAACCACTCTACCTTTCAGTTCCTGTTGCACCTTCTTAATGGGGAGACTTGTCAATGTAAGAGTACATGTGGTATATTTAATGGGTGTTTCAATAAGAGTCTCGGCAAGAGACAGACAGTGCCTTGCACAGAGTAATTGAGGAGCGATTAATAAAGAGGTGTGGACAAGGTGTAGGAAAACGGGTGGGGAAGGACACTGCAGGGCCTCAGGGTTGCAGTAGTGAGGAGCTATTACCATCCCTAGGCCCAGAGGGGCCAGGGGAGGGGAGGTTACTGGAACTAGAGGGCATGAAGTGCTGCCTGGCCCACACTGACCAGGGAAGGGGCCTGAGGAAGACATTCCCAGCACCTGGGTCAGCTGCCACCCTCCGACCTCCTGCCAGTGCTTCCCATTGGCTGAGCTCAGGAGTGAACCAGGAAGCCTGGCTGAAGCAGTTCTCTGAGGTCAGCCTCCCAGGGCAGAGGGCAGAGGGGAAAGAGCTGAGAGTAGATCCAGAGGGGCAAACGGAATATCCGGTCCAGTGGACTAGAAAGACCTAAGTGTCTAGGACGGGGCTGCTGGGGCTTGGCCATGACCACGACCTGCCCATCTGACCTCCTCTCCCGACACTGTCACCCAGGTGCGAGGATGCCTTCCGCCTGCACAGTTCCTCCCTGGAGCTGGGCCCCAGGCCCCTGGAGCAGGAGAATGAGCGGCTGCAGACCTTGGTGGGAGTGCTGCGTTCCCACGTGAGCCAGGAGCGGCAGCGCAAGGAACGGGCAGAGCGTGAGTTTGCAGCTGTGCTCCAGGAGTACTCGGAGCTGGAGCAGCAGCTGTGCGAGATGGAGGGCTGCCGCCTGCGCGTACAGGAGCTGGAGGCCGAGCTGCTGGAGCTGCAGCAGATGAAGCAGGCGAAGACCTACCTGCTGGGCCGGGAGGACCACCTGGCCGAGGCCCTGCTGGCGCCGCTCACCCAGGCCCCTGAGGCCGATGACCCTCAGCCAGGCAGCGGGGACGACTTGGGCACCCACGATGGCATCTCCTCCCCGGCCACCTCCCCGAGCCACGCCGTACGCAAGAGCTGCAGTGACACGGCGCTCAATGCCATTGTGGCCAAAGACCCAGCCAGCCGGCACGCGGGCAACCTCACGCTGCACGCCAACAGCGTGCGCAAGCGGGGCATGTCCATCCTGCGGGAGGTGGACGAGCAGTACCACGCGCTGCTCGAGAAGTACGAGGAACTGCTAAGCAAGTGCCGGCAGCACCGCGCCGGGGTGCGACATGCTGGCGTGCAGACCTCGCGGCCCATCTCCCGGGACAGCTCGTGGAGGGACCTGCGCGGGGGCGAGGAGGGCCAAGGGGAGGCCAGAGCTGGTGAGAAGAGCCTGAGCCAGCACGTGGAGGCGGTGGACAAGCGGCTGGAGCAGAGCCAGCCTGAGTACAAGGCGCTTTTCAAGGAGATCTTCTCCAGGATTCAGAAGACCAAGGCCGATATCAACGCCACCAAGGTCAAGACCCACAGCAGCAAGTGACCCTTTTCCCGCCTGCAGCCACCCCCAGGCTCAGGCCACGGGTCCCTGATGCCTAGGCTGTGCAGCCCCTGGTGAGTGAGGAAGCCTGTTAGCAGCAATGTATGCCGGGAGGGGCGGCTCTCGGACCCAGGGAGCGTGTGGGAGGACTCAGCTTGTTCCCTGCCCATGTGGGAGAAGGTCAACACATCGGGCCTCCCAGGACCCTCCACCATCCTGTGTCAGCCCAAAGGCGCAGCTGAGTTTCAAAGCCAAACGTCCCCACTCCCCTGGGGAGTCCCAGATCCCCCAGCTTCTGACCCTGGGCCTTGTTCTCAGATTTGTAGCCAGGCTTCTGAAAGCCATTCTGGACCAGCTGGCTTTTTTTTTCCCAAAGGTTTTTGTTTGTTTGTTTGTTTGTTTTTGAGAGATTTGAAATGCAAGGTCTCCCTGACCCCTTGCCAACAACTGGAAACACTTGAAAGGGGACCCCCAGAGCCACCTGTTGCAGGTTCTGGGGGTCTCCTGGACCACCCACTGCTTTTCCCCAGCTGTGACTCTCTGTCATTCCCTTAGCACCAGCTGTCCCACCCCCAGGGTCCTCACCAGGTCAGAGGTGGCTCCTGCCATGCAAAGCAGGAAACCTCAGCCAGGCCTCGAGTGCCCCCCACTCCAGCCCTGGTGAGGGTGGGCTTCTCTCCAGAGACCCTCCGCCCACTGCAGTTCTGTAGCCAATCAGAAGAGGGGAACAGGGAGCCCCTTGGCAGCCATACACAAGTGGTACAGCCTGTTTCCCTCTGAACCAGCCTCCTCCGGGTCCAACTCCACAAATGCCTTCTGGGCATTAAGCCTTCCTTCCAGGGGCCTGGGCAGTGAGGAGCCCCCCATCTTTGCACGCTGCCTGCGACTCACCAAGTTTGGCCTCTGCCTGTCCCCACCTCAGGGACCATGATGTCTCACTCACTCCCATGCCCCCCACAGGCCGACCCCCTGCAGGTCATGCCTGCCGCCCCCAGAATGTCCCAGGCATGCGCCATGAGACTGTGATCCCAGCATCCATTCTTGCCCTCCTTCACCGGGGACAGCCCAAGACTCTCTCCCTACACTGAACAGTATTGAAATGGGACCGGAATGGGCATCATGTTTCCTTCCTCCCATAAAATGCCTGCTCTTAACCTCCCGCCTTTGTGGGGGGCTCTTGAGGACCCAGCTGGGTCCGGGGTTTAATCTTTTGTTAAGTCTTCAGGAAGTCCAACTTCAACTAAGAGATGCCAAGGTCCTCAGCTTGCCCTGAACAATTCTTCAGGGCTTCCAGTTCCTGCCGCCCATCCTGAGACCCAAGAAATAAATCGGAGGAGCCATATAGCCCGGTGGAAGGCAATGGCCCTGGCCTCTGTGCTGGGAGCCCAGTGGGGAACCTTCATGCCTTATTTGTTTCTAAGGGGTAAAGGGGTTTTCTTAACAAGCATGCCCGACCTCCCCGGAGGTGCCACCCTACTCTCCGGGCGGCACTGTGATGAGAGCTGTCGGCTGGTCCTTCCATCCGGTCCTTCCGTCTGCACATCTTGGAATCTTTTGTCCTTTGGAGCTGGGTAGCTCCCAGCCCTCCTTGTGTCTCTGTCATCTAGGGTGGAGGGGATGGGGTGGGACGGGGTGGGGTAAGGGCTCCTGCCTGTTTGCTCCCCAGTTATGTAGCAGCCGACCAGCATCACCTTTGAAGTATATGAGAGAAATATATTTACAAATGCTTTATTCTCTTCTTTAATAAAAGACGTACCAGTATTCTAAAAGCAGAAATGACCCCAGAGCCATGGTCCAGTCTCTGTGTCTTACTCAGCCACCTCCCATCACACAGCTGTGGGTACGGGGCCGTCCTGAGCCTCACTGCCTGTCCATTGGCGGCCTGTCACCTCTAAATAGTAGGTCTGGGAAGTTGCCCTGCATACTGAGTGCCTGCCGTGCTGGTCATGTCACCTTGCAGGGTGCCCCATGCTGGTGGACTATCCTTGTGTATGGATTTTGCAATTCCCTCCCTCCAAACTACATGTGCCAACAGATGACTTCAGAAGCTGAAGAAAATGCTCCTCAATCCCTGGAGATCAGTTTGTTGCTACCTCCTCCACTCCTTTTCCGACAGAAAATACAGCCAGCTCTGTAGATCCCAGTCCCACGTGGCAAAGCTTCCAAAGTCTCCCCTGGGAGGTGGGCCCAGGGACCTCCCCCCAACCCCCTTCTCCCATGTTCCTGAAGGAGCCAGAAGCAACTTCCCTTGGACCCAGGAGGTGAGCACAGTGTGGTGGGAACCCAGAGCTGGACCCCACATTGGTGGTGTCTATGCTTTTTACCTCAACTGAACTGCGAGGGGATTTTACATGCACTGCACACAAGTGGCTGTCCCATCTTGTTATGACCTGTGTGTCCAGTGGGATAGAGAACACGTGGGTGTGACACCCAGAGCAGTCACACCTCAGGAGCAAAGGAAATTGTGGCCCGTATCCAGCCACCTTTCTCTCTTGCCTTTTGAATCACCCTCTGGATATATTTTTTCCTGCCTTCTTCCTTCCTGCATCACTTTGTCTTTACTCCCCTGCCTCTCCCCCCGCCCCCTTCTTCCCCATCCCAAGATCCCTCTGTGGTAAGGGGAATTGGTCCCTCCTCCCACTGCCCCAGCAAACAGACCTGCCTCTGCCCTCCCTGCAAACCCTGAGCGGAAAGCCTGGGGTGCTTTCAGGGAACTATGCAGAGAAGTGGTGGTGGTGAAGGAAGCCACTTGCAGGTAGGAGGGGGCAGCTTTGCCCACTCATGCCGGGGGCTTGCTCTGTGCTGCCTGTCCAGCCCCTCAGGGGAGAAGGAAAGAAGATCTGGAGAGCTAGACTGCAGAGTAAAACAGATAAAAGTCATCTGTTCTCGGAAAATAAAAGGAATTTCCTGCAAGGAACCTGCACACATTTAGAATCCCTTAGTAGCAGCTAACTTTTGTTGCCTGCTGACAGGCAGCTACAAAATCTCCATTTTACTAATGGGGACCCTGAGGCTTAGAGGTTAAGTTTGTAATTCAAAGTCACATAGAAATAGTTTAACCCAGGCTTGACCCAATTCCACTATGCAATACTGCACATTCCCTAGCTCCACATAATGTTGAGTTTTAAGAGTCAGTCTTGTCCAGGGTGCTTCAGAAAAGAAAGGAAAATCCTGTGGACCCCCTACATAGAAGTGGTACCCTAATTCACAGTCCATAGAGAAGGGCTGGTGCCTGTAAGCTACCAGGAAACGCTTGGTGGTTCTTTACATTTTCTTCTCGTTTCCTCTCTCCCCTGTGAATGTCCCCTTCCTGAAACACCATCTCAGCCTATGGAGGACCAAGGAGGGGAAGGAGGCTGGCCTCAGCCTTCAGTGCTCACCTTTTCAAGGGAACAGGTGGCAACCTCTCAGGCCTCTTTCTCCCTGAAGGGACTCTATTCTGGATGGTTCACAGCAGCGGCGCGTGAAAGGAGCTTGCCAGCTGCTCTTCTCTCCACTACCCCCTTCCTCTCCCAGAATCCAGGGCACCAGATGGCCCAAGCAGGCTGTTTATTTGGGGCCATGGAAACCTGCAGCTTCCTCTTCCTATCATTCTGGGTCAGGCACAGAGCTGGAACCCAGCCTCAGAGCAATGGTGCCATTGCTGACTTTATTATTCATAATCCCAGAGCTCTCGACTGGGGGATTCCCTGGCTTTACTCTCCTGAGCAGCTTATTCCAGTCACCATAGAGATGCCTCTGTTCCCTCTGAGGTCTTGGGACTAAGTCAGGGAGGGACCCAGGAGACTCCCCTTCCAACCTAGAGCCCAAAAGGCACAATGTCAATTGCCATTCCCTTTCTAGTTTGGGTTTACAAAGCCAGTGCCTGGGAAGTGGTTTATTCCCTCCCACAGACTTTGCCTGTATCCATTAGGCTAAGATGGTAAAGACCTGATTTGGTGACAATCTCATTTCAAACAGCCAACATCCCCAGGGGCATATCTTTCTAGCTAATTATGTTTTTCCTAAAAATAGAAATCTTCATTAAGAAACAACCACTAATTTTACAAATAATCACTTTCTTTGAGCTGTGTTTCCATTTACCACACTGTCTCTCAACGAAGTAACTTAGCCAACATTTAGCTGTTTCCAAACACTGCTTGCTCTACTTTTGAGTTTCTCGGAGTTAGAACTTATTGGTTTTGGAGTTCATGGCTTAACAGTCCTGTAAAAGGGCTCTGCTTAACCTGTCTTTGGCTGTCTGACTCTCTACATACCTCCTCAGCCTCCTTTATCTCCTAAGAGAAACTGCCATCATGCTCCACGAAACTGCTTTTCCCCCCACAAAGGGGCTGGGGGTGGTCCACTTTTAAAAACATTTCTTTCTCCACTTGCCTCCCTCTCCTTTCAGCTGGTATTTGTCCTGTAGGCTTGCACACACGTGCTCAGAAAGTATTTACTCGTAGGCTGTCTTGCGAATGGGCCTGAAGTTACTAAAATTCAGCTCTAGTGGAACTCAACTTTCAAACATACATTCCCAAAGAATTCGTCTTATCAATATGTGCATTAAAAAAGGGGGTTGTATGGAAAGTAAACTCACAGGGTGATGTGACCATAAACTCCTAATGGGGCAGGTCATGGTGAGAAGTCACACGCCAGGCCTGCAACTTTGGCTGAAGGTTTTAAGCCATCCCGAACCATTGTTCTTGGGCATCCAGGTTAACTCACCTTTGAAATACCAGAAGTGATACCCCTCCAAGAGGGTGTTAACCCTCAAGTGAGCGCATAACCTTAACTATCCTGTAATCCAATCCCCACCTTGCTTTCTCCAATCTGCCTTATGTCCCCTTAATTGCAAATGCATAACGGAAGCCTCAAAACTGTTATTCGGGGAAGCCTGTTAGATCTTGCTCCCGAGCATATGTCGTCAGTTTGGCTCAAATAAACTTAAAAAATTCTCTACGTGTTTCAACCTTGACAAATATTTATTACCTATGATGTGCCAGGTTCTGGGTGCTGGGGATCCAGTAGTGAGCCAATGCACTCCTGGAGCTTATAACATTCTGGCTGGAAGACAAGAAATAAACTACAACAATAACACTGAATGATGTGAAAGGGGAAAAAAAAAAAGCAGGGTACACGGGATGGAGATGAACTAGGCCAGGCAGGGTAGGCCTCATTGATGATGGTGTGAGACTTGCGGGGAAAGTGGTGCAGCAGGGCACAGACTCTGCATAGAATAGTGGTGTTTCTGGGGGACAATCCGAGGGTCCTTTTACCAGGAGGCCCCCCTGAAAGCTCACTGTCTGGCCAACGTCTTCCCCACCGCTGCAGCGGACCTCAGAGGACCAACCAGGTCTCCCCAGAGGCGGCGGATGGAGAGCCTCTAATAGGCTCCGCTGAAGAGCCACGCCGGAAGTGCGGCTCGCTGCCTCCCGCGGCGGACGCTAAACGCCTGGAACAAAAGTCCAGAGGGAAACGCGAGCTCGCGGACCGCGAAAGCAAGCGACACCGGAAGCGGCTCCAAGACGCAATCATGGCGGTGGCCTGGTGCCTGCGCTGGGGCCTGAGCCGAGCTAGACCCTGGCTGCTGCCGCCGCCCACGCATTGCCCCCGCCGGGATTTGCACAAGCAGGTAGACGGCACCGAGTTCCAGAGCATTTACAGCCTGGACAAACTCTACCCGGAGTCGCGGGGTTTGGATACTGCCTGGAAGGTCCCGGTGAGCCGGAAGGGGCGTTTCTTTGTCTTTGGTGGGTGACGTCAGAAAGCCGGGGCCCTATTGGCCAGGCGCACCGCTAATCGAAGGGGCCACCGCGGGACGGAGCTGGTTGCCCGAGCAACCGGGGACTGGGGCTACGGGGAGGGTCTCGGAGCCCGGGCTGGCTTGAGGTGTGCAGCTGGATGTCATGTGCTTCCTACAAGACCACCAGCTTTGCTTTTTTGCATTAGTTCCCCGGCCCTTAGGCACAGATTCTTGTCCCAACGGAAAATGTGGGTATTCTGGCCCCGCAGAGTGGACAATAAAGGCAGTAGGATGCCAAGTTGTTTGCTCCTTTCTGGAATGTTTTAGAAAGTTACGCTGTCCTTCCTTAGCCTCTCGTAACCCCAGCACGACTGGGAAACAGGGCTTCTCGTTCGTTTTGTCAGGATGCATTTAATGACAGCCCGCTCGGTGCAGGCTCTGTATCAGGCCCCTGAGCAGGAGCGGTAGGACCCCGCCAATTCTGGTGAGTTTCTACCTACAGGACTGGAAGAAACGGTGCATTGCTTTGTTCACTCATTCAGCAAACTTCTATTGAAAACATGCTTTGTGCACTGTTGCTAGGCGTGGGGATAGAGTAGTGAACAAAACACCAAAATCCCAATGCTTGTGGAGGTTGTCTCCTAATGGAAGGAGAAAGGCAATAAGAAATTAGTACAGAGTATGTGAGATAGTGGTAAGTACGTTGGAGACAATAAAGCCCAGAGGAAGAAGGAGTGCTAAGGTAGGGACTAGGGTTGCAGTTTTAAGTAGGATGGCCTGGAAAGGCCTCTGAGAAGGTGACATTTGAGTAAGGACCTGGAAGAAGCAAGGCAGAGAGCCACGAGACTGGTGGAGAGATGAGCATCCCTGCAGAGGGAACAGGAGGTGCAACCACCTCAAAGCAATCACATGCTGGACTTGTTCAGGGAACAGAAAGCAGGCCAGTTGGCTGCCCAGGGGAGTCAGAGGAGATGAAGCTAAAGAGGAGAGCGGTGGGGGCAGGCCTGTTTATGGGGCTTACTGGCCTTTAGCTTTACTCTGAAGGTGATGGGGACTTAGTCGAGGGATTGAGGGAGACGAGTAGAGTGACCCACCTTGGTTTTATAGGGATCACATAGAGAGCCTTGTAAAGACTAGACTGTAGAATGGCAAGAACAGGAAAACCAGGTAGGAGATTGCACTGATACAGGCGAGAGATGAGAAGCAGGGCGAAAGCAACAGGAATAACGAGAATGGGTCGGGTTCTGGATTCTGAACCTATACTCTGAAGGGAAAGCCTCTAGGATCTGCTAATGGTTTTCTATGACAAGTGAGAATAAGTGAGGAATTGAAGTCTGGGGCCTTGAGCAGCGGAAGGATTGAGTTGCCATTAATTGAGATTAGAATGTGGCGATAATATTCATTTGTTTTTTCATTCAGCAAAAAGTTTATTGTGTTCTTACTGTGTCAGACACTGTTTCAAGCATTGCAGATACAGCTTCTGTTCTAGTGGAAGGAGCAGACAGTAAACAAATAGAGAAAACATATCAGGTAGTGAGAAGTAATGAATAGATCAGGGTGCTGTCATAGATTTGCTGGGGAGCTACCTGAGATTGTAAGGGAAGTCCTCTGTGAGGAGGTTTGAGGTTTGAGGCATCCATTGGGCATCTGAGAAGAGACACCGAATAGCAGTTGGCTCTGTGGGTCTGGAATTGAAGAAAGAGGTTTGAGTTTGAGCCAGAAAGTTGGGAGTCACCAACATAGATGATATTTTCATCAACACAGATGGATGAAATGTTCTGGGGAAAGAATGAGATGGAGAAGAGATAGGATTTCAGGGACATGTCAGTGATTAAAGGTTGCAAGGAGCAAGCAAAAGAGATTGAGAATGTCCTAGGCAGATAAGAGGAAAAACGAGGATAGCTCAGAAGGAAGGGGAAGAACGTACGTCAGGGAGGGCGTGGTCCATGGTCTTCAGTGCTGCAGAGAGGAGGAGTAAGATGAGGGTTCTACCCCTATGTAATTCTAAGATGAAAAGGAGTGAAAGTGGGGGGAGGGCAGGTGAAGATGCTTTGAGCTTGGTTGGGCAGAAGAGCCTCAGAGGGGTAGTGTTTGCCCTGGGCCTGTGGACGTGAGGGTCTAAGGCTGAAGGCCATTGCTAGAGGAACAGCATGGGAGAGACATGCAGGTGAGAGGTCTGAAGTGAGTAGTTCAGTTTGACACAAACCCTCAAGGCAGATGTGCTAGTCACTGTTCAAGGCAGACAGCCTCCCAGGTGAGCGGAAGGAACAAGGTGGCCCACCAGGTTGGAAGAGGGTGTTCCTTTTGGAGTCTCCCTGATGCATGTGTATTCTGGTGCTTTCCATCCCTCCCAGGAGCCAGACCTCTGATGGTGCCCAACAGTAGCTAAGGTGGGGGCAGGGAAGGCTGGAGAGGTCAGTTCCAGTTTCCTGGAAGAGTGTTTCTGAGATGGTACCTCTGGAGTCTGGGGAAGCTTTTCCTGTCGTGTGATACGATTTTGCTGGGGACCTGAATATAGTTGTTATTACATTTGCGTCGTGGCTTTACATCATTTCTTTGGTTGGACTGAACCAGTTAGAGTCACCCAGCAGGGACTGTTTATGTGACACTGCGTACATTACATTACAGGATGATGCAAAGCAAGCCAACAGTGACATTCCTCTAGGTAAGTAATTTTGTTTTATAAAAAAAAATCATCCATTTCCTCGCCCCTCACACCTTCCTTCCAGATCTCTCCAGCCTAATGAAAGTAAAGAAATTGTCTTTGGGTGAGCAAAAGTGGAGTCCTTTCAGCATTATTTTGAAGAGCAAAAACGTGATGCTGTAGCCGCGCTGTCGTGCGGTGGTGCGCAGCAGGAATGGGGAGCGCTTGATGTTCTTGAGACACGGAGTAATCTTTATAGTAGATGAATTAATCGTCATGTGCAGAAGAATATGTATAGTAAGCTACTGTTTGTGCATTACATATACATCTAAAAGATACATAGTTCTACATGTGTACATAGATCTGAAAGGATGTACAAGAAATTGGACATGAGGACGGCCTTGGGGAGTGGAGAGGAAAGGACGAACTTGAGGGGACCACTCCCTGTAAACTGTTTGCGTAACTTTAGAATCGTGTACCCATCAAGCATAAGGCAGGGCCTGACAGGCATGGCCTGGAAAGAAACAATCCATCCTTTTTCAGATTCAGAGAGTTTGTGACTCCACACACCAGGGAAGGAAGAGAACCAAAGGGGCCGGCTCCCCGTGGCCCTTGCTCAGGGTGACACTGAAACAAAGAGGCAAGGTGATGGCAACACGAGGGAGAGGGCACCCTGTGGCCGATAGCCTTCCGCTGAGCCTTAAGGTGCGCAAGTGCCTGAAGGAGGCAGCAAGCCTGTCTCCCAGAACGGGAGGCTAAGAAACTCTCAAGACAGCCTCCGGGGCAGACAGGGAGGCGGTGGGAGATGGCGGTGTCGCAGCTCCTCACCTGCCTCCTGTGCTCTGGGAGGATCACAGGTGTCCCTGCCAGGACAGACTCGGCTGCAGCAAGCCAGGCCTAGGTGGCCCGTGTGGACACAGGCCAGGTCGCCGACACCATGCTGGAACTAGCTCCTTACTGGACCACGTGCATCCGCTACCTGGTCAGCAAAATGAGTTCATTTGCCCAAAGGAGGAAAGCCTCTCAGGAGAAGTCTTGAGATGCGTCACCACTGCCTGGGGAGGCCTGTTCTCCGCCACCGCGGTGCCAGAGTTCTTTGCCACCCAACCCTCTTGTAGCTCACCTCCTAGTTGTCTGACTTTTCCCACTTCCCTCCTTTCTTCACACACTAGGGAGCTGCTTTTCATGAATGCTAAAAATAGAGGGAAGAACCCTCATTTAGAGATTCCAAACACCAAACAGACCCAGAGAAGCAGCGGGACTCGGCCAAGATCACATAGTCATTGGCTGTGCCAGTGTTAGAAGCAAGGCCTCCCAGCTCCGAATCGAGTGCTCATTTATCCGGCACACGTTTTTAAACTGACCAAGCGCTAGGCTCTGGGGGTCCACTTGGCGCTTACAGTCTATTGGGATCCTCATCCAGCACATTTTGAAATATAACATTAAACTAAGTTTGTCCCTTCGGTTGAGCTTTTGAAAGAATCCTTGCTTTAAAACAAATGAACAGCAAAAAGCTAGGGCAGCTGAGTCTGGTGGAATGTACGAGACTAGAAGCAGAAAACCGGGTCATAATTTTACATCCTCTACTGTCTGTGTGACCTTGGGAAAGTCACTTCCTCTTGGTTTTAGTTTTGACATCTGTAAATAATCTCTTACTCTACTGATCTAAATGTTAGTTTATATGTGTCAAAGTCAGTGAAAGAGAGAGATGTGGAATAGGGATAGTTATGTTGATAGTAAATTAAGTTTGCACATTTTGTCATGAGATAATCCATTTTTTGGTGTATGTTCTGTTTTACAGATCGCTTGACAATATCTTATTCTCGGAGTAGTGGTCCTGGAGGCCAGAACGTTAACAAAGGTACAGGGCATCTTGTTTTCTTTTACTTTAAAACTTAGTTGGAAGATGGACTTGAGAACCCTGTATTTACATTCATGTCGAATAAAGGGATTTATTTTATTTATTCATTTATTTTTAGCAGAAGCTTAAATACTGCCACTTTATAATAATCCTCTTTATTCTTTTGAATGTGGTCTGAGTCTCAGCCTTTCAGCTGTGGGCTGCTAGGACTAGGATTGGCTGTGAGGCTAAACAAAGGGAAATCACAGTGTGAGTTGGCGGGCAGCTCCAAGAACAGGTTTCCTTCATTCTTGTGGAACCCATCCCCCTACTCTTTCCAGACCCAATAAACTATAAGAGGAGCACTGGGCATTTCGTTCCTGGGAGTTTATTTTTGTCCAAAATGCTCACTATCTTTGCAGGCCCATTCTACGGCCACCTCTGTATCCCCAAGTTGACACAGGATAGAAACGTACTTGGTTGGGTGTGTGTCACCTCCCTTTGTCTCAGGATGGTCACCAGCCACCCTGGTGCTGAGCCTGCCTAGAGTCTCGGTGACCCATACTCCCTTGTCCCTTTCTCTACAGTGAATTCCAAGGCTGAAGTCAGGTTCCATTTGGCAACTGCCGACTGGATCGCAGAGCCTGTGCGGCAGAAGATGGCCATCACGGTAACCACCGGCCCCTCTCTTTTGCTGTAACCCCTCAGTTGCTTTTAAACCTTTCCTCTGTAGAACTTTGGTTTTGCCTTTATTCCCTGCAGCATAAAAATAAGATCAACAAGTCAGGAGAGTTGATACTTACCTCTGAATGCAGCCGCTATCAGTTCCGAAATCTGGCAAATTGCCTACAGAAAATTCGAGATATGATCGCAGAGGCCAGCCAGACAGCCAAGGAGCCATCCAAAGAAGATGCTGTACTAAAGAGAATCAGGTACCAGAAAACGCCCCAAGCCTCTACCAGCTGAGTCACGTGAAGGAGGGATGGCACAGGGAAGACAGAGGGCAAGGCCAAGTTCACGAACTCCCAGCAGACACGTGGAAAAGCCCGGGGAGTGGGAGAACACTCGGACCTGGAGTGGAGGCTCGTGCGCTGGCACCTGCTGCTCGGGCTGCTGTGCTTCCTGCTGAGCTGCCAGCTCCTGTCACCACTTTGAAAATCACTGATTGGGCATCTGGGCCTAACCGAGATCTCTTTTTGTTTTCAGGATAGAAAACATGAATCGGGAAAGGCTGAGACAAAAGAGAATCAATTCTGCCATAAAGACAAGCAGAAGGGTAGATATGGACTGAATCATCCTCCAGAGCTGGCAGAGACCCCCCTTGGGCGTCCAGGCAGCTGCGGCCGAGAGAGCCCTTAGGCCGTCAGGAGACTGATCTGTTATTTGTGGTTGTTAAGGTTTGTCTCTAACATTGGAGCCTCCAGAGAACCTTCGTTCACAGGAGGGTTGCAGGCACTGGTTGCAGAGGTCTTTATGGGCAATTCTAGGTGGTCAGACCTTAATTATCCACTTAATGTTTTCGCTGTAATAAAATCCTAAATGCAGTGGGCATCTCTTTTCCTTCAGAATGCTTCAGAACAGAATTCCTACCGTTTCTCAGTTGACATCTGCCTAACAATTACTGTCACTGACTAGTTGTCACAACCTGGGGGAAACAGGAATGAGCGTGCTGTCTGCCCTCAAGGAACCCACAGTCAGGTAGAAGGACTGGGGCAGGTGAGTGGGCATCTGAGCCGGGCCTCGATAAAGGTATAGGATCTTAACCAGTGGAGAAGGGAGGAGGGTATGCCAGCTGAAGGGAACAGTGTGGATAAAGGGGACCAAAGAAACGGCTGGGGTTGGGGAGGAGGAAACGATGAGGAAGCCATCTGAATGGGAGGTCGTGAGAGGGAGATAGAAGATTTTAGGAAACACAGGTAGTAGGGAATCACTGGGGTGGGGGGGAGTATCATGTGTTAGGTGCTGTCACAGGCTGTGGGGTCGTGGGGGCAGGAAAAGATCGAGTTGGGACTGGAAGAAGTTTTGTGCAATCCCATGGTGTGGAGTACCCAGGCCAGCACTCCAGTAGCAGATCACTCTGGCGTGTATGGATTTCATAGGATGCTCTCTGTTGTTGTGCTCTAGTTCACTCATTTGGCAGATACGGCATTGTGATTCTCTACATGCGGGATAATGAACGGCAGTAGTGTATAGACTTTATGTGAGCACCGACCTCATCGTTCAGGGGAGGGAAAGGCATCGATAAATGACTCTTACAGGGAAGGCACTCAGAGCCTAGCAGGGAGCGACGCAGTGTCCCGATAGTTAGTTCATTAGGCACTGAGTGAGGTCCTGGGGAGTCAGCAGGGAACAAAGGCCTTTCGTCCAGAGAACTCATATTCGATCGCTGAGAAGAAAAATGGATCCCTGTATGGTAAAAAAACACAAGAAAGGTCTAAATAGGTTGTGGGAGGCAGAGAAACTAGTTCCAGCTGGAGGGTGAGAGGATACGCATTTGGGGTGGGCCTGGAGGATGGGAGGGGCTGGCCATGCGATCAGGGTAAGAGCTTGTCACTTGGAGGCTCCAGTGTGGCCAAGGGCCCTGCCTCTGTCTGGGACAGTGAACTATAGTTCTGAGAATGGGTTCTGAAGCCAGACTGCCCTGGTCAGCTGCCCTCCACCACCCCCAGCTCTGGGCCTTGGGCAAACTACTCAACCTCTGAGCCTTGGCGTGCCCGTCTGTAAACTAGGGATGATATTATCAGCGCCTGTCTCCTAGGGCTGTTGTGGGATTTAAATGAATGTGTGGTTAATGGCTCTGAGCATGTACTCAGGGTATGGCAGCCATGATTAATAGTCCAGTTGGGCTGGAACCCAGGAGATGAGCTGTGGAAGACACATCTGCCACACAGTGGGAGCCAGGTCTAGAAAGTCCTTAAACATCGCAGCTAAGACAGTTAGCCTCTACCCCTACAGAGGCTGTCAGGGGAAGATTAATCTGACTGTGAATGGATGAGGAAAGCCTGAAGGGAAGTGAGCACAGGTTAGTGGATGGACCCAAATGAGCAGTCAGGGACCCGTCCTGGAACGAGAGCAATGGCAACAGGGCTGGGGAGAAAACCGCAGATGCAAAAGGATTATGGGACAGAAGATTGGCCCACCTGGAGTGGAAGCAGGCGTGTGGCATGGGTGATGCTGTGCGTCAAGACAGGAGAGGCACAAAGGGAGCAGGCTGGGGAGGGCGGTTGGTTGGTGAGGATGGTTTTACCTGCGAGGAGTTGGCTGATGCCAGGACAGGGAAGGGAGCCCCAGGGCTGGGGTCTGGGAGCAGTTGGGAGCTGCAGGATGGAGGGAGACAGGTAGAGTCTTGGGAATGGATTGGGAGGATGAGGCAAAGCAGAACCCAGGGAGGCTCTGGCGGGAAAACCAGAGAAGGCATTCTTGGGGGTTGACCCTGAGCCACGTGCTGAACGCTGCGGCCCTCAGAAGACACTGGTGGCATGTGAAGGGGCCTGAAAAAGCATTCAAGACACAGGAGGGGAAGGAAGGGAACAAGAGAGAGAAACAGAAGGGGCTGGGAGACAGAGAGGAGAGCACAGGGGTAGGACCCACCCTTTAAAAAAGCTGAGGCAAAAGAATGAACTTAGGTGAATCTCATAGACACAATGTTGAGCAAAAGAGGCCAGAGTACCCAAGAGTATGATTCCATTTATATGTATTAAGTTGGTGCAAAAGTAATTGCGGTTTAAAAGCTTAAAAATAATTGCAAAAATCACAATTACTTTTGCACCAACCTAATAGTTCAAAACAAGGCAAAACTGCTTATGGTAACAGAAGCCAGGGAAGTACTTGGGGGAGGTGGTGATTGACTGGGGTGAGGCACAAGGGAGCCCAGCCTTCTGGGGTGCTGGGAATGTTCTATACCTCATCCAGTTGTCACTTGTGACCTGTACATTTCACTGCATGAATGTTACACTTCAACAGACAGACTGATTAACTTCAAGGAGGCATCCTCAAGGCAGGAGACCAGCCAGGTGGGTTAAACCCTTCCGTCTTGGTGAAGTGAATGGGGGAAGGAGGGGGGTTTCTGCAGGCTCTACATGTTAGAGAGAGAAACAAGGAGGGGTCCAAGTTCCCTGTGCCCTGGGATCCGGGGGACGGGCAGGTCTCATGCTGCCCGGGGCTGCAGCGTCTGCTCTACAGCTCTCAGATGTGCATGGATTCTAACAGTGGATTTTAAAGGTATGTCAGTTGAAAAATGTGCTTATTCTTGATTTGTATTACTACTTTTTTATGTTTTTTAAGTAAAAATATTGGGGTGAATCTATTTGGCCGATATATTTCTTTTCTATATATTATACATTTGTATATGTAATACATTATATATATAAAATGTATTATAATGTTAGATACCGTGTTTCCCCAAAAATAAGACCTAGCAGACAATCAGCTCTAATGCATCTTTTGGAGCAAAAATTAAAATAAGACCCAGTTTTATTTTACTATATTTACTATACTTATTTTCAGAGAAACACAGTGTGTGTGTGTGTGTGTGTGTGTATGGGCATACGTATTTCTGTTATTACTGGATTTGTTCCTCCTGGTTGTACCTTGTCTCCTGACGGCGCAGATTTTCTGTGTTTATGTTCCAGTATTCATGATTGATGCTAGTCTGTTCTCTTTCACTTTCTACACCACTATTTCCCCTAAAATTCCTGGATTTTCTCTCAGCTCTGTCTTCACCCACCATGGTCCAGGTATCCGGGCAGCCCCAACCCCACTGTGCTTCCCAGTGCTGTAGCTGGAGGTTGGTGAGCTCACCTCCCACGGTAGTGTTTTCCCACCTCCTCGCAGTCCATTGTGAGCTCCGTGGGCCTATTCACACACTTCCCTGCTCGGTCTGCTCGGTCGGCATCCCAGGGTAAACGTGCATCCTGTCAAGTCCTGCCTTGGAAGAGCTGGAGTCCTACTGCCTACTAGGGAAAAAGATGCTTCCTGTGCGAGCCGCAGGCCCCAGTGGCCTAATGGATAAGGCACTGGCCTCCTAAGCCAGGGATTGTGGGTTCGAGTCCCACCTGGGGTAAAGGTGACCTTTTTGGCACACTGGAAAATCCACTCCGCTGCAGTTCAATGGTATTAAAGACCCCCGAATGCGCTGGATCCCGCAGGCGGAAGACAGGATTCGCTGAACGGCACGCCCCTTTCCCCCAAGTTTGTACAGCTTACAGGCCGAGGTTAGAGAGCAGGATTTGTCATATAGGCTTAGGGTACAGGGTGTACCCAGGGCCGCGAGATACGAAGTAGGCGTGGGCGACACTCAGTCCAGGGCCAGGAATACAAGTCGCGCAGACTCCCTGATCACAAACACAAGGCCCCCGTAAGAAGACGCGCAGGGCTAGGGAGGCGGCACAGAGCCCAGGGCCCAGACACATGGTGTACCTGGGTCTCCCTGTGCAGCCCCGGTCTGCGTGTTCCCGCACCAAAAATGACCGTGGTGTGAGCCCACGCGCGCCACCCCAGGTGGGACTCGAACCCACAATCCCTGGCTTAGGAGGCCAGTGCCTTATCCATTAGGCCACTGGGGCACGACAGGGTTACTGCTCCACGTGGTCCCTGATAACGCGCAGCCGCACGCACACAGACCTCACGTTGCCAGCAGGAGAACGGCTGGACCGTGTACCCGGTGACCAGGAAGTGGTACGATCCTGGGGAGCCAGCTGGACAACCAGAGCGTCCAGCCGCCATACTACGTGAAAAGCTAGAGTGCAAGGCGAGGCGATTGGGCAGTGCCCGCTGAGACCAAAGGGTGCCCGGCGGGATGGCAGGTCCACGTAGAGGAGCGGGCTCGGGAAGGCGAGAGGACGAGGAGGGCGAGCACTACGAACCCGCAAAAGCTGAGTGGGATTTCTGTGACCCCAGTCACAGAAAGACACGAGGCACTCGCTCAAAATGAGGCCGACTACGAAGGGACGCAAACAATCTTCTCCTCCCAAGTCACACGCCGTATTTGTTGGGCCACGCGCCTGGTGAATTCCTCTCGGAGGTGGCGGCGCCAGCGACCGGACCGGGGAGGATCGTGCGTGCTGGGCCACAGGGTGCGCTATACGTGCGGAGAAGGCGGGGCCGGGGTGCAGTCTACATGGCCGGCGTCTGCGCTGGTGGTCGATAGACCCCTAAGGAAGCATCGCGGTGTCCCTGGGCACGCAGGGGTCCGCGTGGTTCAATAAACAAGGCCTCTAACCTCGGATCAGGAGATTTACGGTTTGAGTCCCTCCGTGATCGAAGCAACCGAAGCCCAGACCCCTTCCCTCGCCCCAAACGGGAAACCTCCAGACCCTACCCAGACGGCCTCTGCCTTCACCCGAAATTGCGATCTTGGACCCTACCCAATAGGGACTGTACATCTGGGAGCTTCCGGGTTTGACGTCATCACGGTGCCACAATTCAAGAAACATATGATTCGACACCGTTCGCGCGAAACCCCGGTGGCCTAACGGATAAAGCTCTGGCCTCCTAAAGCAGGGGTGGGGAGATCGAGTCCCGCCTGGAGTGAAGTGGTTTAAACGTTGTAGTACTGTTTCTGTACCACTGGTAACCTGTAAAACAGGTGGGACCTTTTCTCTTTAATAGCATTTTGTGTGTGTGTATGCCTCCGCTGCAATTAATTTGCCCTTCCTTTTTAATCAAATTGGACTACACTTTGAAAGGAAAACCGATATGAGGGCAAATGGGGCCCCACTTCATGTTGCCTCTGAGTTGGTATCCATTCATCTCGTGAAAATAACTGCAAACTACAAATCCTCTTGCAAAGGAAGCCAGTACATTTTGTGCGAGTCCACCACTATAAAGTTAAAAGCAGGCCAACTGCAGCCCGTTACTCCCTGCCCCCCAAGCTTCCCACTGGAATGGGCAGGGGTGGTAGAGGTGCTGCCCAACTGCATGCCATCAACCCCACTGTGGGCTCTGAATCCACTGGAGACAGAGATGGCGCCCACTGCTCTGTGCAAGAACAGGGAGGCGTGCAAACAAGCGCGTGTGCACGCACATCGGACACGGGACAGTAACTGCCAATCCCCAGAGGAAAAAGATGGCATACTCAAATCGATTGATCCCAGCAGTGTTTTAAAAGGGACTGAGAGATATACGTTTGATTTTCACACTTCCCTGTACATGTATGTGTGTGTACACTAATCTGGCCAGGGATGTTTTTTTAGCCTTGAAGCACATAGCTCCTGAAGAGATATGGGTGGACTTTTCAGGTTGAATATCTCACATTGTGTGCACTTTGGGGATACTTATATTTACTCAGAAGAAGCTGTATTGTTTATCAGATTTTCATGTCATTGACTCAGAAAAGTTTAAAAACCAGTGTTTCTTCTGCTTTTGTGAAACAAAACAGAACTAGAAATACAGAAGCCTCTTCTCCCTTCTCCAGGGTCTTCCAGAATGTTTTCTCTCACCAAGTTATGAATGGCTGCAGTCTCGGGGTCCTGGTCTGCATTACTAAAGCCACTGCTTATCTGGAGTTCAGGCTCCCGTTAACCCTAACCTCCACAGAGCTTATGTTCTAGTGAGAGAGGACAGTAAACAAGTTAACTAATAAACAGGATGATTCAAAATAAAGAGGGTGATGAGAAACTATTGAGCAGTCAGAAGCCTCTGGGTAGAGAACAGCAAAAGTGTCACTGGCAATTTCGTCACTTTCAGAGGACTTCTTTAATGTCTTGGCTGATACACCTTCTACCTCGTACAGTTGTTGTGAGGAGTAAATGAGATACTTATGTAAAGTAATTAGAACAGTTCCTGGACCATAATATGTGGTCTATAATTCATGATCATTTACTAACATACTAGCTTGCCCTATTATTCAAGGTTTATGTGTGATAATCTCCTAGCTAGATGCATGCAAACCCTGAAGGCTCGCATTTCTTCTCTTTCATGCATCATGAATTCATATTGACTCTAGGAAATGGCAAGCAAAGTGCTAAGGCCTGGGCAATAGAAATATAGTGCTGGCACTCAACAAAGAATCTTCTAGAAACCTCTAGATCTTCTTTATCTTCTGGGGTTAGGAGCTGGTATAGCAAATGCCTGATGGTAAGGGTGGTGTGGGAGGTGCAGCTAACAATTCGCTGTGGCTGCAACGGGGAAAGAACTGTGTACCAACAGAGAATCCCACAGCCATGCAGGCTGGGGTAAGGAGACTGCATCTGATCTTGTGGCCAGTGAGAATCCAGGGGAGGGTTTTTAGAGGAGCAAAATGCCCATATTTGCATTTTGAAGATTCCCGTGATAGCAACGTAAAGAATGGTTTGGAGGTGGGTGACAGTCCAGACAGGGAGACAGCTTAGGGAGAGACGTACTCATGTGGCTTAGAGAGGAATTACCTTGAATGTAGACAGAACAGTGACACCACGAGAAGGAAAGATAGATTCAGGAAATGGAATCTGCAGGACATGGTACCTGACCTGACCTCTGCGGCATGAGGGAGACGAGGAGTCCAAGATGGTGCCCAGGATTTGGGAGACAGTGGTGTCACACTTGGGGACAGGTGGGGATGGGATGAGTACAGGGCTCAAGTCAAAGATAACTGTAGGCTCCCCAAGTGCCTGCTTTATTTTTCCCCAAAATCCACCTAATTTTTCACCATAGTTTCTAGTGTCTGTTTTGGTGTTATGCTTAGAGAAACTCTCCCACCTGGAGATTATATAAATATTCACCTACAATTTTTCCTGCTGTTTCTTGTTGGATATTTAACACTTAAATCTGTAACTGAAATTTATTCTGATTTTTAGTGTAAAAGAATCTGTTCTTACTGTTATACAAATATTTAAGCACTTACATCAGTGCCTTTCCCCCTTGATTCAAAATGCTACTTAGATTATACAGCAAATACTTAAATGCATATAGTTATGGACTTTTCAGAACATTCTGTTGTTCCATTGACCTAATATTTTTTAGCTTTTTGTGATACTTAATGTGAGAGTACTAATTTATAATCCTGTTAACAGGTCTTAACTTCGTGACAAAATTTTTTCTGCCCCATGTATGCTGAAGAGCTGAAGCACAGAAAAGCAGATCCCTGCTGCTGCTCGCCCTGCTGTTCCACGCACAATGTCAACCACCTATTGGACAAGTAGAAGGGAGCACTCCCTCGCAACCAGTGGTCGGAAAGCAAAGAGGACGTTCAAGGGAACCAATAGATGATTCCACTTCACCACATTCCAGTGACATACTGTCATTTGTAAGAAGATTTCAGCAGCTCTGAGGGCTCAGTAATTGGCTCCTACACATCCTGATCATTAGACCACTGGACCAGCAGACACCTGTAGGCTCCCCTTTTCATTTTAACAAAAAGCCCACTTCCAGTGAGGTCACTTCAGGGGTGTAAGAATCTCAACCGCAAAGGAGCACACACACAGCACTAGGTAATCAGTTTTAATGTTGAGTTTATAATACGAGGGCCAGAGCTCGCTCCCAGACTCAAGTTTATAAATTCTCAATTGGTTTGTGAGGCCAGTAGGGATACTTCTTCTTGTCTAACTTGGTTTCTGGGAAGATTTCATTCAAGTCCTCAATGGTCATCTGATCGAATGGAATTATGTTCCTCAACTTCTCCAGCTGGAAGGAGGGGAAATGTGTTCAGGTAAATAAGGCTGGAGAGATGCAAACAAGAACCCCAGGCAGCTTACTGCCACTAGGTGAAGGGGAGAAAACACTGCAGGCAGAGGCCAAGGCACATCCTCACCTCTTTCTCGTACTGCTCAATCCTGGTCTTTGACATAGACAGAAACTCAGCACAACTTTTCACCTTTAAGAGAAGGAAAAAATTCAATTTTGAGGCCAAGCTGTCTTGTCCTGCCCGAAGGCTCCCGTGGTAGAAGTCCCAGACCAGCCCACTCCTCCCTACCACTCTCTAGAGAATACATGGCTGCCCAGACTACTGTGGGGAGCTCGCTTTAGGAGGCAAACTACAGCTTTTCCTAAACACACAAAGAAGTCCGTACAGGAGGACCAGCTTGTGATGGCAGAACCAGGGTTCTTCAGCAGGTTACTCGTCCCAGCAACCTGCAAAATGCCTGTTTCACAGGGGCCGGTTAAAGTACAGTCAAGACAAGCCGCCTGACTACCGAGCCAAACTTCTTCCGTGGGGCCATCTGAGCTCCCACATCTGGCCTCCGTACCGTCAAGCAAACAGCTTGGTATGTGAATACTACCACGCATGATTTCCGTACCCACTCCCAACTCCTTCACTTTTTTAACAGCTTCGTTGAGGTATAACTGACAGACAATAAAACGTTCCATATTTAAAGGGTACCACTCCAGCAGTTCTGCTGTATGTATCCGCCTTTGAAACAAATCATCACCACAACCAAGAGTGAACAGATGTACCAGCCCCCCAACCCCCATTCCTAGGCAACTACTGATGGGCTGTCACCACAGATTAGTTGCATTTTCTAGAATTTCCTTTTATTGCTCCTTTTAGTTCACTCTACCTCCACCTAACGACTACAAAATATAGAGCCATCAGGAATTAAGAGAATTTTAGACAAAATAAGAATCTCAGCTACTTACATCTTCTTTTTCTTCTGCATCTACCAGGTTACTGTATTTATCCTCCGGCACAGGAACCTTCAGTGCATTAAACTGCAAACACAGGGATAGTGAGTTGTCATCAACACTCCCAGGAGCCCAAACAGAGGGCTCAAAGCTGCTAATCCTTATAGATCATATAAAAACACATCTCCCTTCCCAGAGGAAACCAGTATGAACCTAGGGTGCTGCAGTGGAAAGAAAATTAGACCGGAAAAAAATGAGCTCAAGGTTCTTCTCAGTCCTGTCACTAACTAACGAGACCTGGCACATTCTTTATTACGATGGGCTTCAGTTTATCATCTGAAAAAGACAGGTGGACTGGATGGCCTCGAAAATGGCCTTTCAGAACCCTGTAGTTCTAACCTTATGACCCAGCAATTCCTCTCTTAGGACTCTATCCAGAGAAATCCAAAACTCTAATTTGAAAAAAATCTATGTACCCCTGTTTATTGCAGCACTATTTAGAATAGCCAAGACATGGAAACAACCGAAATGCCCATTGGTAGACGACTGGATTAAGAAACTGTGGTACATTTATACAATGGAGTATTACTCGGCCATAAAGAAGAATGAAATCTTACCATTTGCAACGGTATGGATGGACCTAGAGAATGTTATGCTAAGTGAAATACGTCAGACGGAGAAAGATAAATACCATATGATCTCACTTACATGTGGAATCTAAAGAATAGAATAAATGAGCAAACTAATCAGAAAAAATAACCCCACACAGCTTGTAGTTCTAAAGAAGTTTTGATTTCTTTTAAATGAAACCCTAGTGGACTTGGTAGAAGTAATGTTTGCATAACGGAGACGGAGACGGAGACGTTCTCCTGAGAAGATTGCTTTGTGTTATACCCCAGCATTTAGCACTGTACCTGGCACAAAGTAAGCCTTTGATAGGTGGGCAAATTACAGCTCTGAGAGCCAGTAAAACGCAGAGCAGAGAAAGGAAGAAAACAGTGAAAGGGAAGAAAAGATGTTAGTTTGTTCCAAATGGAGACAGGCGGGGGACTAAGAAATAATTCAGGAAGAGCTGGACGGAAACATTTAACTGGACAGCCCTGAGGCTCCCTGATTAAGGCTACACTGTACTGTTTCTTTGGATAAAAACTCGCTGAATGAACACACTTTGAATTCTCTGCATATATTTACTATTTAAATTTACCAACACAAGACCTTCGCCAATACCAATCTCTCCTGAGCTTGGATCTGAGTGGTAATACCACCCTTCCTTCCTCGCTCTCATCCTGCACATGTAATTATTACCATCCTACAAGCCACCCACAAGCCACATTACACCACCACTGCTGTAGCTGAAGTCTCACCTTCTTCTCAAAGTCATCTACCAAGCCGGCCTTCGCAACATTGGCCTTGTAGTAAGCCCAGTCAATAGCAGGGGGATTCTCAGGAAGAGTGGCCAACCTGCTCACACGGAAAAGCAGAAGTTAAGAGTGCTCTACGAGCAGCAGGAAATTCACACAGTGATTTCCCTGTTCCTTATTCCTATGGCCTGGAGCTATCATCACACTTTTCTCTAAGAGGGAGATCATAGGAATGCAAAAAAATTACTTTCATTTGGAAAACACACGGATTCCTTTATGCTTGCTGTCAGAAGAGCATTAGAAATTTCATACATCATTCTAAAGCACTGTTTTGTTTCCACATTCAATGTCAAGTTAAGAGGCGCCCTCTCAGAAGGGTACTGACCTGGAGGTGAGGGTCTCATTCCAGGATTTCAGGGAGTTAGCAATGGCCTTCTGGTTTCGGGGTATTATCTCCCCAAAAGCCACCCAGTCAATGGCTTTTAGAGCAAGTTTTCGCCCAGCCATCTTGAGATCCTGGAAGATAAAATAGGTCAGATAAAAACAGGGCTCTTGGAGAGAATCTTCTAAAGGTCATCTTAGAAACTTGCAAGTCTTTAAGAAATAGATCCACATCCTCTCAGCGCTTGGTGGGTATATTTATCAACTAAAGAAATTAGGATTATTAAATCAGAAGAGGAGGACAGTTTAGCTTTTCAAATTCAAGGTTTGCAACCTGGCATATAAATATATTCTCTCCCCCTAAATGGTCCTCCCTCTATTTCCCAACTCCTAATTCATCCTTAAAAGTCCAGTGTTTGTTCATGTACCTACAGGAAAATTGCTAAAGTGATACTCATGTATTGCATAAAAGTTAATAATTTAAATACATTTCCATTCAGATCGTGTTTTATTAACTGATTCTTCAGTGCACAGAACCTGACACATACCTAAGTTTCAATAGGGAGTAAATAGAGCAGACTCTAGGCTAGAAGGTCCTCATCTGAAAAATGGGGATATCGGCCCTGCTTCCATCAGAAAGCTGTTAAAAGTATCAAATGAAACAGCGCTCATCCATTTGCTCTGTGTCTATACAAACTTAATGGGCTCTTTACTTCCTCGCTATCAGGTTGGTAATACCCCTGCAGTTCTTATTCATGTCTGATTATTCCCCTCAGCACTAGCACATACTGAGTATATTAGCAACACCCTTCAAAGAGGTATTCAATACAAATGTGAATGTGAGAGAAAATGAAGAGCGACTACAGCAATTTTTTTTTAAACCACGATAGACTACAGTAAATAGTCAACTTTAAATAAGATCAGTGCCAGACATTAGGAGAAAGACTGAAATGTCAAAGGTCTTTACAAGCTATGGGGTAGATCACAAGGGAGGTGGAAGAAATCTTCCTTAGGATCTTAAAAAAAACTTGTCCAACACCTGGCGCTTCCTTTCTTTCCCTCTCCGGACAGCTTGTTTCCTGGAATGGAGGTGAGGGGCTGGTGACTTTTAAACACGCCAGGGAAATAAACGCCCTTACAGAGACCTTCCCAAGTACCACTAACAGGAAACCTTCATAAATGAAGGGATTTTGCCTTTTATTTACTGCTGAATCCTCAAAAAAAATCCCTAGAAAAAAGTCATGCACACAGGAGGTGCTCAATGACTATATTTTGAAGGGATAAATGAACCCTGTACTTGAGAAGCTCTGAACGGTCGAATGCTGGAACGCGGGGGGGGGAGGGGGGAGACCTCAAGCTGTACAATCTCCGGGTAACCTTTCTCGAGCCACCAAACCGGCCTACTGAAGTCGGCCGCACTGGACGACACAAAGATTGTGGGAGCGTCTAACTTAAAGGCGGCCCAGGTTACAGCCGGGACCCTGCGACTTCGCGCGCGGGGGAGGGGAGAGGGAGTACGGAGCAAAGCGGCAGCAGCAGCTACGCCCGGGGCACTCTGTCAGTGGAGCAACCGGAGGGCCTGGCGTCCTTGACAGGGTTGCAACAAGGGTCAGCGCGAAGTTTGCAAGCGAAAGAGCAGAGGAACCCACTGGCGTCGGACCCAACCTCCCAAAACCCACTCACCTTCACCGACCCCGGCGGCCCACAGTTCACAGCAGCAAGTAACGGAAGTGGGTCACCGGAAATCTCCCTTCAGCCAACCCCAAGTCCAAAGGGGCGAGCCAGGCTTTGCAGGTCAGCCAATAGAGGTGAAGTCCAGTTCCGGAAGTCCCGCCCCCAAGGGCGGGCACAGCACCTCCAACGCGCGGGTCCCCGAGCTCTGGTTGGGGGCGCTCCCATCCCTCTCCCCGGCCCCACCCCCGCCGATGGGCCGACCCGACTCTCCCTGCCGAGAGATGGGCCGGCCCGGCGGCGCGCGGGCAGCGGCGGCGGCGGCGGCCCAAGATGGCGGAGCTGCAACTGGACCCGGCGATGGCCGGGCTGGGAGGGGGTGGCGGGAGCGGACTGGGCGACGGCCCTTGCCGCGGGCCCCCCAGCCCTCGCCCCGCTGGCCCTACGCCCCGCGGGCACGGTCGCCCTCCTGCCGCCGCGCAGCCGCTGGAGCCGGGTCCCGGACCGCCCGAGCGGGCAGGGGGCGGCGGCGCGGCCCGCTGGGTCCGGCTGAACGTGGGCGGCACCTACTTCGTGACCACCAGACAGACCCTAGGCCGGGAGCCCAAGTCCTTCCTCTGCCGCCTCTGCTGCCAGGAGGACCCGGAGCTGGACTCAGACAAGGTGCGCCCCGCCCTCGGGCGCGCCCCGGGCCTTTGGACCCTCTCATTCACCTTAGGCTCGTCTCCAGATTCCTGTGACACGCTCCTCACAGACGGGCTTCTCGGTCCCGGGCCCCCTCCCCTTCCCCTGCCGGGCGAACCCCGGGAGCTATTCTCCCCCATCCTCAGGTGCATCCCCGTTTTCTCTCTGACCCCACCCTTCGTTTTGTTCTCAGTGACTTGTTCCCCACACTGTGTGTGCCCTTCTCCGTATTCCAGCCCCTCAGATCCGCGTGAGTTTTTCCCTGGCTGCTTGTCAGCCCCTCACTGCCTGTGCCAGATAGATCCAGAACTGGGTCAGATTGAGTTAAGGCATCTTTGTAGCTTTCTCAGACTTCTCGGACCCTTCTGCCAAGTTAGGTGAAAGCTTGGCTTAGAGGATGGCTTCCACAGCTGCAGGAAGTGCTTCTCGTGATATCACACTTCTTTCCTGTGGTCATGGCCCCTGATCTATCTGGTAACAGTCACTGTTTTCGGTCCATATTTGAGATCAAATACATTCCTTGGAAAGAGGTTACCATTTGCCAGTGCAAACCTAAGATGATTGATTAAGACCCAGGGAAAAATGAAAACAAGAATGCTGTTGGACAAGATGCATGGCTGCTAACCAAGGGTGAGAGGAGCCAAGACACTTAACCCATTTCCAGTTTGAACTGTTGTCTGAATTTTTTTTTAACTTTATGTGTTCATCTTTTAGTTCCCAACTTACAGGAATTGACCATATTTTACACCACCTTATACCCATATAGCACGCAGCCTGTTACCTTGAAACAGACTTGGGGTGGGGTAAACATGGGTTGATTTCATTTATTCATCTCTTACCTCTCCTCTGATAAATCTCAGATTGGTGGAAACTTGTCCTACCCTAACTTGAAAGAGATTCCAAAACGCTTGCTTATAAAGGAATTGTTTTGGTCTACCCTAAGTCTTCCTTATTGCAGTAGGAGCCAGTTTATTCTCATTCCTTTTACTGTAAAGATGAGTAGGACTAAAGCTGCTCAGAGCCAAGTCCTGACAGTGCCAAGCTTCCTCTGGGCACAGAGCTGGGGTGTGTGAGTTACAGCTGGCAATGCAGACTCCCACTGATGTTGGCCTTGAGCTCAGGAGCGTTGCCAACTAAACAGAGGTTTTCTTAGAATTAGGAATGTGATTCGGGGGCAATAGAGAAGTCAGAATGTCCATCTCAAGCAAAGATTTAAGTCATGCAACTATGACATTTTCTTCCTCTTTCTTTATAACAAATAGCCCACAGAAGAGTATTGGTAATGTGTCCAAGGCAAGATTTCAGACGTGCAAGTAAACACTAGATGATAACGCCTGTACATGCATAAATGATCTTAAAATATAAGATACGTAAAGCTAGCCTTCTTGCCAGTAGTTTTTGATAAGCAAATGTGTAGCAAAACTTGCGCTGTCACTAATGAATGTGACAGAGGTTGAAACCCTGCCCTGACTTGGTCTGCAAGTTCCACTGCGATACCCTTGTGTTTGGTTGGCAGGACGAGACAGGAGCCTATCTGATTGACAGGGACCCCACCTACTTTGGCCCTATCCTAAACTACCTCCGCCATGGGAAGCTCATCATTACAAAGGAGTTGGCAGAAGAAGGTAAGAACAGTGTTTGAACTGGGCATTTTCAAAATTCAGGTTGAATCTGTTTCACAAATTTGATTTTTGTTTGAAACGTGTATCGAGCTCGTGCAAGTAGAGTAAAGGTTTATGAAAGTGAGCAGGGAGTCTCCAGTCACCTAGTGTCGTACGAGGGAGTCTTGTTTGCCGGAGCCCCATGGGGCTCTGTTTAGCCTCCTTGATGAGAAGGAAAATAGGTAGGCCCGCTTTGTGGGCAGCTGCGGCAGCTTTTTCTGAACCTGCCGAATTGTCAGGATCCCTTTTTACTTTTACTTATGTGCTAGCAGTGAATGTCCATAGCCTGAAGCAACACATCTCTCTGACATTCAGTTATTTATATTTTCAATTTTAGTTTGAACTTACAGCTGTAAAAAAGTAATAAAGGCTTGGCCTCCTTTTTTTTTTTAAGACTGGTCTCATGCCTCCTTATAAATTTTTGCAGCTGACCTAATTCATTCTCTAGTCCATTGTCAGGTGCATCAGCAGTGGCCTCATCTTTTTGGTTTTGGGGTCATTTGAACTGTAAGTGGGTGAGACATCTTTCTAAAAGGCTGGGCTTTGTCTCACTAAAGGCATTCAGTTGAAGATTGGGGCCTGTCCCTAAATCTAGTGCGTCCTGACCTGGGACTGTTAGCTATGAGTAAGAACGCTGTAATGGCTGTGCCAGTTAATTAAGAGGCTGCAAAACACCTCTGTTTCAACCAGTAAAAAGAGGACTCACTCTCTCTTTTTTTAATGCCCTTTCTCTTTTTTTTCCCCTTCTTTCTGCCTCCCCCTCACCTTTTCAGTTCAAGCCATTGTTTCTCATTCTAGTGTAGGACACAGCTCCCTGGTCCATGCTGGTATTATGAGCCTTGCGGTCCCCCCCGACTGAGGCAGTCGGTCACTGGCCGGCTGCTCACAGCAGCTCTCGCCAGCTGCCGGCCGCTCACGATGGCTGCCAGCCACTCACACTGGCCACCGGCCACTCATGGTGGCACACGGTAGCTCACGCCAACCTCCAGCTGCTCAGGGCAGCCCAGCTCCAGGGAGAGCTGCTCAGAATGTTAGCTGTAGAGGGCGCAGCTCACTGGCCCCTGTGGGAATTGAACCGGTGACCTCGGCATTAGCAGCATGGCGCTCCAACCACCTGAGCCACTGGAGTGGCCCCTTTCTCTTGTTTAAACATTTGAAATGCATGCAGAAGTAATGGGACTGGTACCATAAGTCCCATGCATCCACCATCCAGCTTCAACAGTGATCAATTCATGGGTAATCTTGTTTCTTAAAAAGAGGAATCTTAAGCATCTTTTTCTTTTTCTAATGCCTTTTGAAAAACTTACTTGAAATAATTTCAAACTTCGAGAAAAGGGCAAGAATAGTACAAAGAACTCGCTTTACCCAAATTCACCAACTTTTAACGTTTTTTTGGTCATATTTACATTATCATTCATTCATTTTCTCTCTCTTTCTGCTTCCCTCTACCCCCCAGTTTTTATTTCTGAACTATTTGAGAATAGATACCAAACTTTACCCCTTAATACTTCAATGTGTATGTCCCAAGAACAAGGATATTCTCTTACATAACCACAGTACAGTTATCCAATTGAGAAAATTTAATATTGATAAATACTTTTATCTATAGCTTATATTCCAGTTACGTCAACTATTCCCATAAAGGCCTTTGTAGCAAGTTTTCTTCCTGGTACAGGATCACACATCCACTTAGTTGTCCTGTCTAGGACCTTTGATTTCGTTCAGCATAGGATTCTTTCCATGATTACCTTTTATGTTCAAACAATAAGCATCCTATGAAATTTGGTCCATGTATATTTACACATATAACCCACCCCTGGTCATTTTCAGGACAAATGACAAGCTCAGGTAAAAATTGCAAGCTCCGGAGATGTCCAATGTGACTAGTTCCAGGAACTAAGTGATATATGGGAAAGTTATTCTGCAGCTAATGGCAGGTGCAGGGAGAGTCAGGGAAGGTGCCAGATGGAAAACTGTCGGGTTGAAACATGGCAGCCCTGGTGCTTAGCTCGTTTCTGTTGGGAGAGAGGTAGTGAGTTCACCCTGAACAGCAAAGAGACGTTTCCCAGACTGAGGGAGAGACACTAGACTCGCATTTGAAAAATGCAGTTCTTAGCAAGCCATTAAACTTCAGCCGTTCTTACTGTTCTCTGGGGAAGTCACACACATCTTTAACTACAGTTTTCTCTTTGTTCTAGGTGTGCTGGAAGAGGCGGAGTTTTATAACATCGCATCTCTTGTGCGACTGGTTAAGGAAAGGATACGGGACAATGAGAACAGAACTTCACAAGTAATGGCTTTTGAACTTTTAAGGGAAAACTCTCTCAGTGGCTCTCTCTGTCCATGTGTCTGGGTGTGACTTGGAGAGGATGATGTACCCTCAGAGTCAGAGGTCTGCGTAGGAACACTGCCGTCTGCCAGGCAGACAGCACACACTCCACCAGGCTTGTTCAAAACACGGACGTAGAGAAGAAGAAATAACAGAGAAAACAAACCAGCCTCATGGCCCTTTAGAAGAATGGGGAGGTTGTAGCTGCTCACTGTGTGGCATTGGGAGAAACCCACAGCACTTTAGGTGCAAAACCTGTTCTCTCTGACAGAGTGTCTCTCCCTCTGCGTAAAGACCAGGCGAGGTCTTGCTTACACCTATTGGCCGCTCTTTATTAGGACCAGACGTAAATATGCGACCACGTCACATCTGGCTCCTGCCAGCCACTTGAAACCAGTCTCATGGTGTAGACTTCAGAAGCTGCTTGTGAGTCATGCTTCTGAGGAAATAATATCAAGTTTCTCTTTTTTATTACAAAGTGTGGATTTTGATATTAACTCAGTATACATAGTAACAAAAATGAAACCCACAATTTGCCACCTGGTTTGAGAAGGAGAGACAGTGGGGCATACTCAGCTCACGTCACGTCACATCCCCCATCATGTGTCTTAAGTGGCCACAGTAGCATCTGTTAGGTCCTTGGGATTCCATGACAACTAGGAGAAGTTCGTGCCCTCAAGAAGCTTGACGTCTAGCAGGAAAAACAGACACTCCCTGTCCTGTATTTGGGCTCTATTTTAAGAAAGTACAACTCGAGTCACAGGACAGAGGCAGACTCCACTGTGACCATCTGTCTTGTAGCGTGACTTGCCTCTGGTCCCATCAGATACTGCTGGTGGGTGCTTTCTTGAGATCTAATCTAATGTGACGTAGAATTTTCCTGTGATTAAGAGGAAGGCAATACGTTTCTTTTCCAAAGTAAAAAAATAGTTCCTTGCTCTTTCTGTGTTAGACTTCATATATCAACATTTTCTGGCGCTAAATGGAATTATCTGGTTGAATAACTGACACCTATGATAACAAATGAACTCTCTTACCACTTGATCTCCAGGACTTTGCAAAGGTAGAAAGAAGGGCTTATTCGTTTCACTCTCTTTCATCTGGCTGAGGGCTGAAAGGCTCCTTTTATGTTCAGAGATGAATCTGTAGTTGGTTTGCAGATTACCACATGAAATATGATCTCGTGTCACCAATCTTTCTGCCATCTCATTATATTTACGTGGCATTTTTCACTATTGCAGATATTTAATACCTTAGACATTCTGAAAATCTAACCTTATCCTCAATTTTCCACATTCCAAAAAAGCTTTTGATCGCTTAGTATACATTTTCATGATACCATGAATTATGCAGTTTGAGACTATTCAAATCATAGTACCTGAACATTCTGGTTCTTTGCCATTGGCTCATGCCTTGAGAGCATCCTAAGATTTCTGTTTGATGATGGCAGTTAAGTTACTGAGCCCTCTAGATTCTGAACGCTTGTAGATTTATACCCAGTTGGAAGTTTTTTTATTCTAGGCATGTCAAGACCTTTTTGATGTTAATTGATCTTTCCATGTGTTCTTTTTATTTAGTGAAAATCTAAGCAATAATTTGATTTGTTCAAAGATGCCCTCTTTTGCATTTGTTGCACGTGACTCTCAGGTGAAGTTGGTCGTGCGTAGATTTCCGTGGTTGTCCCTACAAACTTATTACATCCTTTAACTTGTCTTTGTTTAAAGGAGACCCACATGGCAGACATTCTGGCAAAGCCCAAGATATGGATTCCTACCCCACCGTTTTTTAGTGATCTCTCTTTTGGTGGCTGCCACCATTCTACTACTCTGCTGTCTCTGATATTATTTTTTGCTAGGTGATTAATCTCGGTGCATCTGAGAACACCAGTGATTTGCTTTGCAAGATAAAAAGAATAAAGAAGCAATACAGATGTCTGAAATGCCTGGGACTTGGACGACTGTGGCCAGTATCATAGATCTTCTGATGCTCTGAGTTTTGTAACATAAGACACCTGGTTGTTTCTAAAGTGTGTCGTTAGAGTCGATTGAAATCTTTAGAAGATTTGTCCTATGTTTTGTATGGAAGGAAATTTTTAAAATACCTCAGTCCCTTGGTTAATGAAAGCTACAGCTCGTTTAGAAGGACAAAGAATCCAGTGTCATCAGGCTGACCTGGGTTCAAGTCCCCGCTCTACCTCTCAGCCGCATCATGGCTCTACAGCTGGCAAGAGAGCACACTCCGGCACCAGTGTCCCCTGTGCAGTAGGGAGCCAAGACCTGCCTTTCAGGACTGCAGTGGAGACAAGAGCAAAGGGAAAGCACTTCGGGCTTGGAGCACTCCCTCATCAGTGGCTGCTGTTGTTTATCTGGAATTTCCCAAGTACTAAGTTGTTCCAAAACTAATTTTCCAGCTAACTGAAGCCCACTCGTCCTTTCAAAAAAATACTAGAACTAAATTTGCATCGTTCTTAAGGAAACAGTCCACATTTTCTTAAAATTGTGATTGAACATAATTCATCCCTCTCTCCGTGACCGAGCGTCGTCGTTAGGAACCTTGGTTGCCGTCTGTGCTCTAGCAAATGGCCCAAGCCCTCTGGGACAGGCAGTAGATGGACAGCTGATTGGTCCCAGATTGCTAGACACTGAGTGCTCCAGTGTGGCTTTAATTGTCCTTCTGGAACAGGAGCTTTCATCTGGCGAGCATGCCTCCCTGTAGCAACCTTTGTCCTCCCCTGACTTTGGCTCCTCATCCCGCACAGGCCAAGTGTAAGTGTGAGGCTTCTGCTATGGTCAAGTCTAGGGGCCTCAGTGCTGCCGCAGTGGGGCAGCCACTCGGTTGCTCAGCCTTTTGGCTTCTGTATCTAACTTACGTTCTGGAGCGTTGAGTCTGGCTAGCAAATGACTTCTCTCTGAATGTCTGACACCAGCTACCTGGAAGTAGTAACTATTCCACAGGTTTCAGGGCTCAGTCTCACAAAACTGCCCTTACTTCAGGCGCCAGTCCTACTTCCCACCTACCGGCCCTTCTGTCCACATGGGCTGCAAATCAAGGGTTCCCACGATGCCCCTCTTCAGGTTCGATAATGTGCTAGAATGACTTAGAGAACTCAGGAAGAGTTCTTACTGTTAGAGTTTATTATGAAGGGTACAAATGAACAGCCAGGTGAAGAGATTTACAGGGTGAGGTCCTGAGTGGTCGGGGTACGCCACCTGCCAGCACTGGGTGTGTTTGCCGACTTGGAATCTCCTTGAACTTCATTGTTTAGGGGTTTTTTAGGATGTGTCATTATAGTCATGATTGATTAAACTGTTGGTTTTTGGTTATTGAATGAAATCTCCAGCCCCTTTTCCCTCCCCCCTGAGGTTGGGTAGGACTGAAAGTTCTAACCCTGTAATTATGTGCTTGATCTCTCTGGTGACCAATCATTAGCATATAATAGACACTGTCACTCAAGATTCTAAGGGTTTTAGGAACTCGGTGTCAGGTGTCAGGAGCCAGGGACAACGACCAAATATTTATTTTTTGTTCTACCACAGTTGTCTGTAGCAGGAATGTTAGCATTTAATTAACACTGAGACACTTTCACTTTTAGGTGGCATAGGCCGAGGGTAAAGATAGCTTAAGTGTTTGTATATTATGGGACTCCTGTTTAATACACTGTTCCCATAATAAGCTGTCACTCAACCAAAATATGCTCTACATTTTCAGTATGTCTGTCAGATATGAACAACTTAAAATGTGGCTTTCTTGTCCGAGAGTTCAAGGTCATTTTACTCTAGTTTCTATTTAGGGGAATAGGTGAACTCTAAGCACATAGTTCACCCCTCTGAAAACTTCAGAATTATTTTCCCCACTGATTCATATCCTTGGACCCTTACTTTCCTTGCATAAGTTTTTATTGAAAAACTACAATTCTACTTGTAAAAGGGGATAGAGAGTGGCTGCCAAGAAAAAAAATGCCAAGTAGGCTGCTTTTCAGTGTTTGTTCTTTTCGCCTCACCGAGGCTGCTGCAAACTGTTGTGTCCTTGAAACTTCTTCCAAGTCTGTTCGTGGTTGTCACAGGGCCCCGTGAAGCATGTGTACCGAGTCCTGCAGTGCCAAGAAGAGGAGCTTACGCAGATGGTCTCCACCATGTCTGATGGTTGGAAATTCGAACAGGTATGTTCCTGAAGTAGAAGCAATCCGAGTGTCTTAGCCTAGGAATGCACACTTTTCGAACATCACCGTCTGTGTCAGTTAATGACCCTGGGAGTTCGGTCAGGCTGGGTTCACGTGGTTCTGTTCAGAACCCTGGGGAGAGAGTGCCACTTGGTGTGGGCTGTGTGTTCAGTAGGACAGGATGAGTTGGGCAGAACATGTCTCCCAGTTTCATATCCAAAGTTTCAGCTTGATTGTGCCCAGAGGGAGGCGGCAGCAGCTTGTTCTGGATTGAAAGTGCTTCTCTCTCTCGTGTTATTTTCCTGTGAGAGGGATTTTTACCAGAAGTGCTCTGTTGACACATTCTAGAATAAGTACCTAAAGAAGACCAGGGTTGAACAATAACCCTTCCTCTCCTTACCACAGGGTCAGAACTTGGTCCCTCTGAGTGTATATGTAATGCACCATAAAAAGCACAGGGAGCTGGGGTGATGGGAAAGGAATCAAGTGTAATGCGAAGCGTGGCCTGGTCATTTCCCATCAGGCTATCGACTTCTGTTCTCTTAGCTTTGTGGCTATGATTGAGGTATCAAAACAAAGCCAGAAAAGTCAGAATTTTAACTATTTTCTTCCATTAGATGGCAGACTTGTTCAGTTCATCTATTGTCTTCCACACCCAGGGCGGCCAAGCATGAATACAAGGAACATATTATAGTTTTATATGCGCCCTGCCTATGTTTATGTAGTTTCAGACGTCAGCTGAAGCTGTCACCATAACGTTACCTTCTCACATACAAGTCATTTTTGTGTCTCTGTCTCCAGAACCGATACTGGGTCATTACTCACTTTTACCTTCACTACAGAATCCGTTCTGCTTGTGTGTCCGCCCCTGTGCAGGTGTGGGGTGCAAAACGTCATACTGTCACCCCAGAAGTAGTTCTCCCTGCAGAGGATAGTAGGAAAACTTTTTTCAAGTATTCTTTGTGAAACCAATGAATACTTTTTAATCTTATTTTTCTCATCTTGCTAATGTCCTGTAGGAATTCAAAGTATGCTCCCATTGAGCCCATTATATGGATGGGGAAGTTAGTGCACAAAGAGGCTGAGGTGTCTTCAGCCCAGCCAGACAGCCAGTCAGCCACCGTCGCCTGACTTGAGGCCCCACGTGCACACCCGGCTGACCTCACCTTTGAGCTCAGCTTCTCCCTCAGCATGTGTATTGCCTATTTAGCATTACACCCTGAATTCAATTCCCCAAAAAGGTTAAAAGTGCCAGCGACATATAGTAATTTGCTTGGTGCTTTCCAGAGCCTTCGAATGCCAGTCTCCTGTCTAGAACTTCTGCTTAAAGAGGAGCCAGCTCTGTGTAGGTGTTTTGGCTGAAGCAAGTGTCCATTTTCATTCACAGAAACATTGTGTTTTCCCTCCGTGTTCACTGGAGGGGATGTGATCACATTAATCCTGGTAGCTGCCTTTGGGGTATTTCAGGGGACAGTGGCAGAACTCAGGCTTTTCTCTTTGGGGAACCCTCACGGGTGACGCCTGATGAATAACAGATCCAGTTATCCACTGGGGCCTCGATACTCCTAGAGAATTCTTCCTCCATTGAGAAGCAAGACTACAACGTTCAGTCAGGAGATGGGTTTAATTTGTGTGATACTTTAGTATTTTAAGATCTGTATGTTCACTATATTCTTGTTTGATCAGCTAATCAGCATTGGATCTTCCTATAACTATGGAAATGAAGATCAGGCAGAATTCCTCTGTGTTGTCTCCAGAGAGCTAAATAATTCTACCAATGGCATTGTCATAGAGCCGAGTGAGAAGGCGAAGGTAAGAAGTCGCTTCCGCAGAATTTTGTCCCTGACTGTTGGTTCCCAGCCTTTCCACGGGCTTTGTCTGAACTCTCACTCATCAGTTCTTTCCTTTCCTTCTCAAGCCAGCTTTGCATTTTCCCTTCATTTTGACCTTTTCCCTCAATAATTTAAATCAAGACTTATGGAGCAGTGACAGTTTTTAGTTAGGAAACATGATCTGAAATAGGGTAGACTTTTCCCAGCCTCTCCCAGATCAATGAAAAAGAAAAGCTTATTGCCACTAATTACTACAAGGTGAGATTTCTGAAACTCAAAATTGGAAAGTATTTTGCCTTTATTATTTGAAACTGTTCTCTCTCTTCTCTCTTCTCTCTCTCTCTCTCTCTCTCTCTCTCTCTCTGTCTCTCTCTCTCTCTCTCTCTCTCTCTCTCTTTCTCTCTGTCTCTCTCTCTCTCTCTCTCTCCTCTACCTGAAGAGAAAAAGTATTTGGTTACCTTTGTGACTTTTTCCATTCTTAAGTTACTGGAAAATTGTATACTATCATATTCTTTTTCCTCAAACACACACACACACACACACACACACACACACACACTTGCAAATCACCGACGCGCAGTGTGCCTGGACTGTTTCCTTTAGCGCGGGAGAAGTGCTCCAGCAGCACAGTTTGCCTGGCCGTGTTCAGCAAGAGTCTTTTACAACAAAAGTGCTTCAGGATAGGTGGGGCTCCAGTCCTGACAAGGAATGGGGGGCTGCTCACGGGCCCAGTGGGAAGCAGCTGTGGGTCTCCTTCTTCTCCCTCAGCAGTCTGCTTAGCACCCTCAACCTGCATCCAGACAAGCTTCAGCCCTCTCCCCCACCTTCCACTTCTAGATTCTTCAAGAGAGAGGATCGCGGATGTAAACTCCAGAATCCGAAATGTCAAGAGAGCAACCCAGCAGAGCATCTTTGTGAAGTTAAATCTTGCTCCTGTACAGTCACCGAGCTACTGCAAAGCAAAGCTGAGCCTGGCCCCCAGTGGAGAGCATTCTGGTCAAAACCAAAGGAATCCCCACCCCACCCACAGGAACCTGAAGATAGATGTAGCTTCTGGCTGCAGAATACCTTTTCAGAAACCTGCTTTTGTTTTCTTAGCCAGTGTTATAACAAATCTTTATAGCAGCATCTGGGCTGGGTTCCAGTTGGAGCCCTATGGAGGTCTGGGGAGGGGAAAAGGAAGGCCTAGCTCCTTGTATGTGCCTGTACTTCAAGGGAGCTGGAGCAAATGAAAGAGGTTGTCTCTGAGCCGTGCCATGTTTTCATCTGAGTGTGCCACATTGGATGTTGGCAGCCGCTCTGTAACACTCTTTCCCATCCTTCTATGCACCCCAAACGAATATAGCAGATACAAACAATTGTAGCTTCCATTTGTCAAACTGAATTGAGGTTGGATAAGGGGTAGAGTTGCCAGAGGATCCCACATTCCTATGAACAAAGCCTCTGAGGAAGGGGAGGGAGGTATTGTTGCTTGTGGTTGGACATTGGGGATTACTGCTCGGGTTTGGGGCATTCAGCTTTGCCTCGTTTGTGTCTGGCAGCCTGGACCCTCCAGGTCACTTGTTTTCTCCCCAAGAGGAGGTTTTGGGCAAGTGGCATCCTGTACTGAATCAGACAGATGGGAGCCTTAGGTAGTTGGTTTAACTGCTTCCTGAGGCCTTTTCTTACCCTCCATTGGCCCATCTTCCTCCCCTGACTTTTTAAACTGGAATAAAGGGATTTTGAACCCTCTGATGGCTTGGGGTGGGGATGGCTGTTTTCTTTAAGAGTTGCCAAATGTGTCACATTGTAATTTCCAAAAAAGTTATTTCTGTGATTGTCTCTTGAAAATGCCTTGACTGAACGTGTGATATTTGTGTCTCTTCTTGGTTTCTAACCTTGGCATCCCTGCCCCACAGCCCTGTCAGTGACCCCACACCTTCCCCACTACTTGAAGTCTGAGGACTCCCCGAACCCCTGGCCCCACCCCTCCCCATCACTTCTTTCTATGGAGTGCCATCCTCAAGGATCAAACGCTTGTTGACCAGGGGGAGCAAAGCTGTGACCACAGAATCTGTACCTGGACTTGTTGGGTAGCAGTCATTGGATGCACAGGGGCCTGAGAACCCTTATTCCCCTTGACCTTCAGTGTGGCAGATGGCTCAGAGGGGAGGACGCCTCTGGCGAATGCTCCGTCTGTACAAGCCACCAAGCTAGTCACTCTGGGTTCCTTGCAGACTGAGGTTCTCTGCTCCACCGCTTACCAGGTGGGTCTGGGCTCTTCAGGTTTGGAAATGACTAGACTGTGCCAAATGTCTTGAGCTTGAGGCCTGCCTGTGCCCAGGATTCTCACTTTGTGTAAAGTAGGATAGAAATGCGAGTGCAGGGGCGTCTGCTGACAGGCATGTGTCTGCGTACCCACGTGAGCGTGCGTGGCGGCGTCTCAGAAGTCTGGCGGATGCCCGGGATTTTTTCATCTGTAAAGTATTAGAGGAACTTCTGCTACAAGGGAAGCAGTCACCTTTTCAAAGAAGTCGCAGGCATCCACCCTGTCATCTTCCGGGGGGGAAAACAAAAAGATTTGAGTATGTCAAGGAAAAGCTGCTCGGACCAGAGTAGGACAGCGGACTTTGGGAGAGATGCTCTGTGGCCAGTGCGAGTAAGTGACATCAGGCCGGAAGGAGAAGCCCAGTCAGGTGGCTGTGCCTCCGTCAGCCTCTGGTCCCCGCCAGCAGGAACAAATGAGGAGGGCTGGAGGCAGACACGGGCAAGCCCCTCTCACTTCGTTTCTCCACGCGGAATTCCTCACTGGATCCTGTAAAAAGACTGCTGAGCCCCTTGCTAAGTGCTCTGAGAAACAGACATAGTGATATTATCTCCCAGATGGCTGTCTTTTACCACGCTTCCCTCCTCATGGCAACCCAGTGACAATTTTAAATTTAAATTGTTCCAATGTTCCAGAAATCTCAGGATGATTCATTTCTTAACACGTTGCTTACGGCGGGGTTTAAATCCCTCGTGAAGATTCTCGTGATCCGTACGCAATGTGTTAAGGTTTCTGGAAGAGTATTTTACTCAAGCCCTTTATGAACCAAATTGGAGTATTTTCTTGAAAGTCTTCATCCCCCAGCAGAGTCCCGCTGATATCTTCAGAGAGGTCTGGCCATTGGTTTGAGGGTGTCACGTGACCAGTGACCCACACTCCAGCTGCCCAGTGCTGCCAAGTGGGGGGTGTCTTCCTGCTTCATTCTCTGCCCAGTCTGAGGCTGCAGGCCATGCCCCGGGAGCAGCCTGGCATCTCCTGAGTGACAACACAGTGGCATGCTTCTGTCTTTTCCTCAGGTAAACCTGCTCTTTACTCGTGGCAGTGAGGTGGGGCCCGGCCTCCTCTACAGTGACTTCGTTTCTGCTCACTAACTGATCTCAGGGGTGTCTGTGAGGTGTAGGGGAGGAAGGGACAGATGCTGTAGGAATAGGGCCAAGAGGACACCCACACCCTCCAGCATGGCCTTTGATCCAGACGTTAGGGACCATGCCTGTCACTTGTGGGTGCCCTTTGTTCTTGTTTGTGTGTTTGAATAAAGTCTGAAATGTGACTTTTTTTTTTTTTGGGGGGGGGGTCAATAAAGACATGAAACAAACTTCTGAATCTTGAAACCTTTGTTATATGTTTTCCAGTAGTGCAAGCGCCTTGGTTTCCACAGGCACCATTAATGATTCTCAAACTGTTCTCTGGCGCAGAATTTCACTGCATCAAATATTTTCTCTTAGTAAAGCTTTTTTTTTTTTTTTTGATTGCTAAAAAAGAAAAAAAAAAATTCTGCTAGTAAACCTTTTGTTTCTTGATTGCTTAAAAAAAAATGAATTTTTCTCCTAGTAAACCTTTTTTTTGGCTTAAAAAAAAAAAGAATTTCACTGCATCTTTTCTAGCGGCTTCTTACAAAGTCCTGATTTCTCCTGCTGTTAAAACTGCCTGAGAGGGTGTTGGGCCTTCTTCCTCCTCACTTTCATTTTACTGAATCTGAAAGGATGGGAGAGTGTGAGACAAGGTGGACAGATGGGCTGGCTACGCACCAGAGAGCTGCAGAGAGACAAGGGGAGGAGTAGGAGCCGGTTTTTAAAGGAAAAGCCTTCCTGGAAGAGAGCGAAGAGGTGCACATTTTCTCTGCAAGGTGGAGGATGAGTTAAGAAACGGGGGGTGACAGTCAAGTAACCAGCAAGAGACAGTGCATCAGCACTGCAAATCCAGTGGCACACTTTACCCTGGTGACATCACAAGCAGAATACTGGGACTGCTCACGCTTGAATTACGACATCAAGGAGCAAAATTGCTGGCAGATTTTGAGAGGGGAGCCAACTTGATAGGGAGACCGCAAAACAGCAGCCAAAGGGCAAGGTGAGAAGGCGGTTGTCAGATCCCGAGAGATGTAAAGGAATGGACGGGGACACGCTGGATTGATGGGGACCCTCCGAGCAGCTGGTGAAGGGCTAGGGGTGAGGGAGGCCCCTGCACCTGAGTGCCCAAGGATTCTCTTCCTTCCCTCCACAGAGCAGCCAAGCCTTGGGCTCTCCCTGACATGCAGAGAGTTTCACATAAGTACCTGTGCTTCCTACTTTTCTTCTGAAAAGCCAAGGCGTGGCTCCTTTCCATTGTCATGTGACTGTTTTCTGCCATCCACTGTCTTGTCCAGGCTTTGTTCCAGGAATTAGGGCTGGGACAAGGAGAACACAACCTCTAATTTATGCCCCCCCCCATGGGTTGACCAATGACACAGTCCCTGTGCCCACGGGCAGATGGCTGCTTCTAAGAGAAGGACTGGGGTACCCTGCAAGTCCCCTCAGCTCCTGCCTTGGCTTCTGCATGGCTTTGCTCTGTCTTCCCAGGGCCAGTCCAGGACCACGTCCCAGCCCTGCAGGCCCCTGCCCAGCCCTCAAGCCCTCCTGAAGGCCAGCTCCCGATCCGTGCCAGCAGCAATTTCTGCTCATTGGAGAACCAAGTGGTCTGTCCCACTTGCCTGGAGGAGTTCCATATCCCAGTCACCAGCGCCTCTGGCCACAACTTCTGTATGACCTGCCTCCAAGCGTTCTGGGACCACCAGGCTACCGTGGGGGAGACTATTGTCCCCAGTGCCGGGAGAGCTTCCCCTCCAGGCCGCGCCTCTGCAAGAATGTCGTCCTGGAGGAGATGGTGACCTGCTTCACCCAGGCCAAGGGCCAGACCTTGGGGCCCTCTGGCAACCTGGCAGGGCCCAGGGACGTGCCCTGTGACTTGTGTTCCCCTCAGAAGCTCAAGTCAGTCACGTCACGCCTGGAGTGCACGGCCTCCCTGTGTGAGAAGCACCTGTGCAGCCACTTTGAGGACCAGGTGTTCCAGGACCACCAGCTGCTGGAGCCCGTGTGGGATCTTAAGAGCTGCTTGTGCCAGAAGCATCGCAAGCTGCGGAGGCTATACGGCTGCACGGAAGGCTGCTGCGTGTGCGGGACCTGCCTGCTGGAGGAGCACGAGAACCATGACACCATCCCCCTGGGGAGGAGCAAGCCCCAGGGAGGTGAGGCTGGCGGGTGGGGGAAGGAGCCTGGGATCTCGTGGTGGTTCAGAGTCTTTCTCTGAAGGCGGGAAAAAAGCCTTTTGCAAGCCCCAGGCACACCTTTCCTGGGAGGAAAATTCTGGAGGCATTAAAGTGATGGTCATGAGGGTCATGCTGGGCGATGAAACAGTGCTGGCATGTTAAATGAATAAGGATCCACAATGGCACGTGTGAGTCCTGTGTTCAGTTTCTTGCACAGGAAAAAGGTGGAAAGAAAACATATCAAAATACAAACATGTCATGTTAGGTTGGGCGAGTCCCCTTTTCTCTATTTTCAAATTTTGTTTAATATATTTGTATTGCTTTTTACAATGGAATACTTAGAAGTTAGACATTCTGTCATGTATATTCTGTAACAGGCCTATTCCAATAGAGCCACCCATTAACGGCCCATGGCAAGGGCTTGTGCTGGAATGGAAACCAGCTCATCACACTGTTGACATCGGCTGGCACTTGCTTCTCAGTGAAGGAAGCAGCAGTGTGTTGATTTACCGTCTGGCACGAGCTTCTTATTTTGTTGTGGGTCAGCGACAGTTCACGTACAGGCACTTGGAATAGCACAGTTGTATAATATATTGCAAAACATGAAAATGCCCATTGCTGGAATAGGGGAGACTAAAGCCTTGTGGAGGACTTATGCCTGGCAGCAGCTGCCCCGGGGAACCCAGGGCTCCATATCTGGGGTGCCCCTCCTTGACCCACTGCCTGGTAGGCCTTTCAAGGCCCTTCTTGTGATCGGAAACCCATGGTCCTCACAGCAGAGAACCTGACTCCTAAGAATGGGGGGAGAGGTACTCGGGGAGTGAGAGACCGAGAGGAGAGGGGAGGACCCTCAGTCAGCTACCCTTCAGCTCTGGTCTTTCTCATTCTCATTGAAACCATTGAAGAATGTAAGTGATACGTCTCTTCTGGGCTTGAACATGCGGCTGCTCAGAGAAGGGCTTCTCCTCCTAGGTCATCTGTCAATCAGGGGCCCTCCCCCCCCCTCACCCTAGGTGGAGGTGCGGCAGGTCCAGGCCAATGTGGAGAACCAGATGCTGATGGTCACCTCCGACAGCCAGAAGGGCCGGGGGCAGGTGGCCTTCCTCTAGGAAGGGTGGCCCACCCCGCCCTCAGCACAGGCTTCCCCAGCGCCCTGCATCAGGCTGGGGGGACGCTCAGGGCTGGGAGTGGATGGTGTGGGGCCAGGCCGACACTCAGGGTGTCTGGGCCGGCTCTGAGCCATGACAATAAGGGTACGGGAGTGGGGCTCAGATGACTCTTTATGCCCCCTCCTCTCCAAACCCCCAGAAATTGATCCAGACAACACGGGATGAGGTGAACTACTGCTTCTCAGAAATCATCCAGGAGGTCAAACAGCTGCAGGGGAAGGTCTTGGATTTTGTGGACACAGAGGAGGCAGCTGCCCTGGGGAAGCTGGGCCGCTCCATTCAGCAGAGCCACAACCTGCTCCTAAAGCTGGAGGGGGACAGCATCTGTTGTCCACTTCCCTACCTTGGGGAGCCCCCCCTGCCAGGTCATCCATCTTGAGCTTACACCAACACCCCTGGCTTCCTCCACCTCAGCGCTCAGTCTTACCCTAAATTTCCTGCCTCCATTTCCCTGGAACCCTAGGATTCTGGGCATCTGACAGTCTAAGTTTCTCCAGACTAAGCCAGGCAGGGCTGGAAGTGAGACCAGAACAATATACGAAGCCTGGACTGAAATCCCTTTTCATTCCTCAGCCCTGGCCTGGCCCTCAGCCTGATCTGGTGCTGCTGCCAGAGGGTACCAGGCAGGGTGGCTGGTGGGGTCAGTGGTGGGGTGAGGGTGGTGGCAGCAGCCTTCTCTGTGGGTGGGTCGCCGCTGCCCAAACCCTGTGCTTGGAAGTCCTAGCACAGCTCTCCTTTCTTCAGCGGCCATCACACCCTTGAGCAGATTTCTGGGGCTATTGCTCACCTTGGCCCACACACACAACAGGGAGCATTTGGCAAAGGTTTTCACTAAGCAATTAAAGGCTCAAAAGACACCCTCCCCCCATAGTTTTCTAAAAATCCACTTTGCTTAATGTGCTCGGCTGTGGCTTTAGCAAAGCCTTAACCTAAGATGTCCAAACAACCAGAAACGGGGGAGAGATGCCCAGGTTTGAAAACGGGCAGCTTCTCCTCCTGCCCCATGGTTCCGGACACCACCAAGCCCCTGGCGTAAGTATCCGGGCCCCGCCCTGCATCAGGAGTTCCCCAGGCTAAAGCACTTCCCAGACCCCATAGAACCCCTGATGGGCCCCAACTATGAGAAGAAGCACAGCTTCCTCCAGCTGCCAGAGACCCTGGCGGAGCTCTGGAGCCAGCTTTGTCAACCAGCTCCTCCTGCGGGGTTAGTACCTGGTGGCCCGGGGCCACTGGAGATTCTGGGGGTGGGACGGCCCTACAGGGCAGTGGTTGGGGTTCCCGGCACTTGTAGAGAGCCCTGCCTGCCCGCGTGCACCTTCCCCAGGTGACACAGCCTCCAGAAGCCCGTGCCGCTCTCCGAAAGGATGTTGGGCTGTGAGAGTGTCCTCAGCAAAGCCCCTCCATCTCCCCCAGGCATTAAAATGAACTCCTATGAGGTGCTGCCCTTCGCTGTGGACAGGAAAACACTTCTCAAGTGTGAGTCTTCCGTACTGGGGTCTGGCCCCCAGGGTAGGAAGGAAAGAGCAGGGCCCCTGGGTGCCTCCACTTCCCCAGATCCACCTCCATTCAGGTCAGGGCTCCAGAGAGATGCCAGCTCTCTCTTGCCTTGGGACTGGAGACCTCAAAAGGATGCGGCCTGGGACTCCAAGGCCCTGATAGGAAAGGGAGAAGACTTGTCCTGTCCTACCACTGTGGATGGGGCAAGACCCCACCGACTGCCCAGAGGCGGGCTCTGCACCCTCCCAGGCACTGGGGTGTGGCACAACCTCTGCCCTCAGCTGGCTGGCTGCCAACCTCCCCTGGGCATTAGCCAAGCCAGCTTGGAGCAGCCTGTCCATTTCTTCTTCAGACAATCTCCCTTTTCATTTGGTGTCCCCTCTCCCGGCTGGACTGGGGGCCAAATCCCAATGACTTGTCTGCGATCTCCAGGGTAGAGGTGGTATCACCTTCAGTGAACCCTCTGAGTGACGTCCTCCCTTGCCCTCGACTCTCCCTCAGTCCCTCCATCTGGCATCCTGAATAAATAAAAAAGGGGGACTCTGTTAGGGCCTGGTGAGGTCAGGGAGGAGAACTCGGTCCTCAACTTCTCCAGGAAGGGGGACCTTTGGAGCTCCCAACTCACCCTTCTTCCAGACTCTATCAGGGCCCTTCCCCAAGCCCCAGTTGGAGACTTGAAAGGGGGTGGGGAGTAGAGGGGCCACTCCTAGCAGCTGAGGGTGGAAGCACTTGGAGCCCTCTATGTAAATACCATCAGACTCAGCACCTCCTTCCTCCAGGCCCCCAGGCTCTGCCCTGGGCCGCTTTCCTCCCCTGTCCCGTTCCCTCCTCCCAGCTTACTGCAACATGAACTTCGACCCCGCCACGGCCAGGAGACCCACTCGATGCTGAACCTGGGCACCTTCCTGGAGCCCTACACCGCAGGCAGCCCGTTCCCCGGCCTCAAGCAGTGGCCGCAGGTGCTGTGCTCGCGCGGCCTGTCCGAGGGCCGCCACTACTGGGAGGCCGAGGTGTGCAACTCGTGGGTGTGCCTGGGCGTCACCTACCGCCGCAGCCCCCCACTCAGCGGCCGCCCACCCTGCAACATCATCTACCTGCTGGGCCGCAACCCCTACTGGTGCCTGGAGTGGGACTCGCTCAAGTTCTCCGTGTGGCACAACAACACGCAGACCGCGCTGCACGGCAGCTACCAACGCACACTCGGCGTGGCGCTCGATTGGAGCGCCCGCTGCCTGTCTTTCTACAGCGTCAGCCTCATCTACCGCTTCCTCGCCTCCTTCCTGGAGCCGCTCTACCCGGCGGTCATGGTCAGCAGCGGGGCCTTGGTCACGCTCAAGCAGGTGTAGGCGGCGGCAAATAAAAGCTGGACTTCAGAGCTGGCTGGGGCGCTGCGGGGAGGGGCACCCGTGAGGGTGGCCGGCCCTCGGGGTCACCTGGCTGGGGGTGAAGGGGTGGGCAGCGAACCTGCCATGCAACCTGCTGGCTAGACTCCACCTGCGGCACCCACCTGCCTGCCCGGTGGCCCTGGGAATCCCAGAAAACAGGCAGACCCATCTGTCCCCACAGCTACAGAAGGCGCTGGACTTTCCCGGGGACTGGGGACAGTCCTGTGGCCTCTGGAGGGTCATTTCTGACCCAGGTGCACAGCCCATCCTCACTCCCAACTGTCCAGAACCAGTCAGAGGCCACTGGCCTTGGTTATCCAGGCTGGTCCTGGTCACTCAGCACCAGGTAGATACCTGTCCCCTAAGGTCTTGTGATCTGAGAGTGGACGGGGCTTGGACCAGGTGGCTTCTCTCAGGTTCCTTCCCCTCAGGTGGCCAGACTGAGAGGTGGCACCTTACAGATTGGGGTAGGGGTGTTTGGTCTGAGTTACTGGTTTAACTGGGGGCTAGAGGTTAAGCGGAAGAACGCAGGCCAATTTCAGACCAAAAGAGAAAGGCTGAGGGCCTAGGTGCTGGCCCCCGCTGTGGCTGCACCCTACTGCTCATTGCTGAGCTTCTCACACAGCTGGTGTTTTATAGTCCAGAGGTGCTGTGGGACTGAGGTATTCCTGGGTGGGCAAAACTTAAATCACTCTACCCTCCTCAGCGTTCCTGAAAGCTGCTTTCCCTGCCCCAGCCACAGGCCCACCCCATTGAGCTCCCAGAAGGTAACACTGCCGGAAGACAAAGGGACTTCGTCCTCATCCTGGCCTCTCCTATCCCACCTGCCCAGCAGGGGGTGTGGAAATCTGAGGGAGAGGCTGCACCCTGGCCAGGCCACTGCCCTGCCACCCTGGCAGGAGCATGACTGGGGACTCACCCCTCTGGGGAAGCTGCCTCCGAATTTCCAGCCTCAACCAGCCATTTGTTCCTGTGGCCTCTCATTTGGGGGCTCTCAGTAAGGTTAATGATTGGCTCTGATGAGGAAATGATACCAGTCATGGGAGAAAATCCCTAGGGCAACGAAATCCCAGACACAGGCCAAACGGCACCCCAAGGAGGTGTGCCTGAATTCCAGCCCCATGGGGCCTGTTCTGGGGGGATTAGTAACCCTCATTTTTTTATTCAGGAGGTGGTGGTTTTGGGGGACACAACAGGCACTGTTTGGCTCCTCTGAGCAAGCCTTAGCTGAGTCTCCCACTGACCCTCCTCCCTGCAGACTCCGTTCAGCAGCAATCCCAACGTCTTTTCTCCATGGGCTGCTACCTGTGTTCATAGCTAGGAATGAAATCTAAACCATTCCCCGATATTCAGGAGAAAACTTTCACGCCCCAAATTCCTAAGTCTTGCCTCCCCACCCCACCCTACCCCCAATCTTCATTCTTCCCAGCTCGCGGGGGCTGCAGGCTTCTAGGCAGGTAGTGACACTGAGGAGGTGAATATGTGATCCAAGGGGACAGGGGCCTGCTCTGGCTAGCCGCGTGGGTCTCAGAGTCCTTCCCCATTGGGCAGCTGACAAGGAGGGGCTACCCTGGCCAGCTCCTCCTGGCTCTGAGGAACATGCAGTTCCGGAGTGGGGTGGTGTGTGATTCTGGAACTTTGACACCCTCAGGCACATGGTACAAAACCACATCCGAATGTAAGAGGAATGTCATTGCCTTTCTTAAACAGTAGTTCCTCATTTAGAGTTCCTAGGCCCGTAGGGGTCCACAAGGATAGTCCTGGGGGGCCTCAAGTACTTTCTAGTTTTTCAAAAAGCCAAATGGCAAGCAGGCATGTCAGTGAGGTTGGCCATCAAACCGAAATGTCAGGGTTGTTTGCTCATGACTCAGCATTTGCCTCATGGGGAAAATGTCATAGAGGGGGACCTTTGGGTGCACGATCAGCCAGTGCTCTTGGATAAACCACATCACTGAACCCTACCCCTCCCCTTTCCCCCACTGTAGAGAAACCAGGGAGGGGACTGTCCCTGGAATGCCGCCCACACACTTCCTGCTCCTGCCTCAGCACGCAAGGAATACTTTGTTTAATATGAGTCCAAACGGGCTGTAACCTAATCTGTCTCTGAGGATTATTTCACTTAAAAATTTCCTTGTTATTCTTTACAAAAAGATTGTGTTCCTATATTCGATACTTTTAAAATTAGTCTTTTTGCGTTTTCTATAAAAGTCATTTTGCTTTTATTTAACAAATACATAGTGCCTCCTATGTGGCAGCCACCGTTCATGGCAAAATGTTCCTGGCAATAGGAACTCGTTTAATCCTCATAACAACCCTATAAATAGGTATTAGTTTTCCCTATCGTATAGATAAGGAAACTGAGGACGAGAAGTTAAATGACTTGTCCAAGGTCACAAAGTTGTATACTGTGGGGAGCCAGGTAGTCGCTTTTTTTAACCACTATGCTATATAGCCTCTCCTATAATACATTCATTATAAAAAACGTACACAATATAGAAACAAACAAGAAAATAAAACCTCCCACAATCCTACCCTCCTAGAAATAACCACTCTTTTTCTTTCCAGTGTTCTTATGCAGATAAAGCTACAGATCAGCTGAAGATGTAGATAGCTAGAAGATAGAATTACAACTCATATTGCACATTTGCCACCAATCTCACGCTGTGCCCATTTTCCAAAGTTACTTTTTCAAAATGCAAAAATGGCTTGTTCACTGGCTGCATAATATTACATCCTACAAATCTGTCCTATAGCTTTGTTTTGTCTGCATTCCTTCCCTGGTTCCCCTTAGAGGTGGGTGGCAAGTGGCAACCCAGCCAAAGTCACAAAGTTGCTTCCTCCGTGTTACTCCCAAGATTCACTCAAACTCAGGAGGGTCAAAGTAGGGGCCAAAGGATGCTGGCAGCCTCAGTGGTTTCCATCCTTATCATCTCCTCCTACAGGTCAGGGAGAGCAGCGGGAAGCCAGCCAGATGGCAGGAGCCTAGGGAATGAGACTTAACCCTTCCCTCCCCAGAAGATGGTGTGCTCAGATGGAGGTGGGAGAGGATGTTCGTGGGAGCCTCTGGCAGAGGCCCTGCCTGGCATATAGTGGGTACCTGATGGCTGTCAGCAGCGTCTCACCCAAGACAGCATCAGCTCAACTCTGTGCTTTTCCTGTGAGGAAGGCACGTGATGGTGAGCTGGGCAGAGTCCAACCGGCTAAGGCGAGGTGGACCATCTCAACCCGTCCTGCTGGCCCTACCCCACCCCCACGCCACCCCACCCCAGCTCCTTTGTACAAACAGTCCCCAGGAGCTCTCACGGGCCCACTTTACCAGCCCCCACTTCATTCTGCCCTCTTCAGGCTGCACCCTGAGGATGGGTGGCTCTATCACCTGCAGGCCTTTGCTCATGCTGTCCCCTCTGCCTGGAGCGTTCTTCCACCCTCACCCCTTCCTTGCTCCTAGTCATTACTTATTTCCTCCCACTAAGTCCTTAAGACTCAGCTAAGGTGGGCTGTGTTCCGGGAAGCAGGTATTGAACGCCCCTCTCCCTATGCCAGGTGGGGTTGCCCCCTCTCTTCTCCCATAACACCCTCTGCATACGTCCCTCCAGGCACCCACATTTTTCATGTGTGAATCCTCCATATGACGGGCAGGCTGGGTATTTCATCTCAGTCTCCATGTCTGCCACATAGCAGGTGCTTAGTAAACACTGACCCAAGGACTGCAGGATCCCCTCCAAAGATCAGAGGGCAGGAGGCCACTCAGATCGTTCCTAGGACAGGTCAGTCTGGTGCTTGTGGCCCAAGCATGGCTGCTCATCTACTTCCTTCTCCCTTCGCTGCCTCCTAAAGCTAAGGCCACGTGTTCGCTGTATCCAGGTGAGTGCAAAGGAGCTGCCTATTCCTTCTGTTTCCATCTCGGCTTCCCCTCCAGCCTGAAGATTCTTTAAGGCTGTGGACCCTCCAGCAGGTGTGTGAGGAGAGAGACACATACCTCTCTCAACCCATTTCCTAATCTGTAAAATGGCGTAGGTAGGGATATCATATTTGCTGAAGATTATATACTCCCAGTGTTTCTCAAGCCATCTTGTTAGGAAATGTCATGTGTTACAGGTAGAACCAGGATTAGGGTGAGGCAAGTGAGGCATTTACCTCAGGCACAACATTTAAGGGGAGGTGCCCAAAAACTTAGGATTCAAGACAATATTTTAATGCAATATTTTACAAAATCAAAATTAATGCAAAAATCCACGAGGGACAGAACATCAAAATTGTAAATAAAGACCAGATCTGATTCGGTGTTGCACTGTCTGGCCCATACCCCTCGCGCTAAGGATGGCCCTGATTCCAACAAAATTTTATTCATGTAACCAGGTGACTGCTCCACTGGCCATAGTTTGTTGAGTTAATTTTCTAAAAATATTGCATTAAATGATCATTTGTCTTAATTACAGTTTTGTTGGCATCTCTGTGAAATTTGAGCCCCAGACAATTGCCTCACTCACCTCACGTTAGTTGAGACTGTCACAGGTCTGGAGGGCACTACTAGAATTTAGTAGCTGGACCAGGGGGAGGTGACAGGGATGCCAAGTGTCCTGCAACGCTCAGAACAGTCAAGCCCCAGACGTCCCTGTTGTTACTAGTGTGTATGTTCACCCACACGCCAAGTGAAAAGTTAAATAACGTTTATTCAGCTGCTCACCTTTGCCAAGATAAATCAGTGTCAGAAGCCCAGGGGCACCCGTTAATAACGCTTTTGGTTCCCTGCCAAGTACTTCTGGAAGCTGAATCTTCCTCACTTATGGCTAGAGGACAAGTGCCTCGTTGCTTTTGGGGTTTGCACACATTGCAGATGCTCCAATGTTCCGCAAATGTCCCCTGAGTGGCTACTGTGGGCCAGGCACAGGGCTCCCCATGGGGGATGTGGTAGGAAACAAGATAGACCCAGACTCCACACTGGAGTGTCTTGGGGGGTGCAGGGGACAGACCCTAACTTCTGGCCACACACTGAGATAAAGGCTCTTCAGGGAAGAGATGACCAAGGAGCCATCCCACACCAGGTGTCTCTGAAGAAGAGAAGTTGACCTGAAACATGGAGGTTGTGCCAGCAGGATAGGGGGGTGGTGGCTGGCTGGGGTGGGGACAGATTGTTTTGCCACATCAGACTGACCTTGCCACCATGACAGTCCTCAATATACACTATGTGGTGGTGAAGCACATAGACTCCAAAGCCAGGCTGCCTGGGTTCAAATTGTGGCTCTGCCACTTACAACTGTGTGACCTAGGACAAGTTACTTAACCTCTCTGTGCCTTAGATGCCTCACCTGAAAAAAGAAAAATAATAATAGTATCCACCACATTCATGAAGTAACCTATGCACCTGGTTATTTTTACTCATTCAACAAATATTCATTGAGCTGGGGTGTGGGTGGCAGAAAAGAGGGAAGAATATTCTTCCCATAGATCAGGCAGTGGGGACCCAATAGGGAGCTAAGACAGACTCAGTCCCGGACTCATGGAGCTTCATGATCTAGTGATGGCAAGAGACAGAGCTCAGTAACAGATAGTTTAAGGCAGGAGTCAGTGAACTGCGGCTTGCTGCCTGTTTGTGTACAGCTTGTAAGCTAATAAAGGTTTTCACCGTCTTTAATGGGGGAAAAGATCAAGAGAAGAAGACTATGAAACTTATATGACATTTAAATGTCAGTGTTCATTGGGGCGGCCGGATGGCTCAGTCGGTCAGAGCGTGGGCTGTCAACAACAGGGTTGCCGGTTCAATTCCCGCATGGGACGGTGGGCTGCGCACCCTGCAACTAAAGATTGAAAACGGCGACTGGACTTGGAGCTGAGCTGCATCCTCCACAACTAGATGGAAGGACAACGACTTGGAGCTGATGGGCCCTGGAGAAACACACTGTCCCCCAATATTCCCCAATTAAAAAAGAAAAAGCAGTGTTCATAAATAAAGCTCTATTGGAATACAGCCATGCTAATTTGTTTACATATTATCTGGGACTGCTTTTGCCCACAATGGCAAAGTTGAGTAATCGTGACAGACACTGTCTGGCTTGTGAAACCTATAATTTACCATTTGGCCTTTTACAGAAAAAGTGTGCCAACTCCTGATTTAAATCAATGTAAACACACAGTAGTGGAAAGGGCCAAGAGGAGAGGTAGATGTGCTAGGAGAAGAACTGAGAGGACCAGCCTCAGCAGGGAAATCAGGGAAGACTTCCTGGAGGAAGTGGTGCTTGAGCTGCAATCTGAGATGACAAGGGTTATTCAGGCAAAGAAGGTCAGGATGATGCTTTGGCTGTGGCTGGTCTGGCAGGGTGGTGGTAGAGATGAGGGTACGTGGTCGGATTGGAGAAATAGTCAGAGGTCAAGTGAGCAGGACTTGGTTATGGGTCACACATGGGAAGTGAGAGGAATGAAAGGTCAAGGAAACTCAGGGGATTTGGCTCAGGCACCTAAATGGATGCTGGCACTGCCATTGACTGACACAGAGCACTGAGGGCAGACCAAGTTTAGCGGGGGTGAGGTAGGGGGACAGTGGGGGACAGCGTCCATGGCAATGCTGGGTGTGGGGAACTTGGAGGCACACAAGTGAAGGTGTCAGGCTGGATATCTGGGCTGAACAGACATGGGTATGAAGTGAGAAGGAGAAGGTCAGAGCCTGTGGAACTCGGCCATTCAAGTCAAGAGCGAACAAGAAGGGCCAGACACGTGAGAGGAAATGCAGGAGAGAATCATGTCCTTCAAGCCAAGCAAAGAGCGAATTTCAAGGAGAGAGGGGTGGATGGGGTCAGAGCTTCAGGCAGATGAGGATCACCACGTGTCCATTGGATGTGGTGACATGGTAATGATCAGAAAGGACAGAAGTTCGGCTTGAGAGTAGAGGGAGGCGGGGTGGTGTGGAAGTGGACCCAGAGAGAGGAAACGTCTCTCACACCAAGTCAGCCTATGGAGGGGGCTGGGGCAGGAGCTGGAGGGGGAGATGAGAGGAAGGAGGGTCGATTTCATTTGTGTTTCATTTTAGGAGAGACCTGAGCTTGTTTAAATGCCAATCTTATACAACTGTCTGCCTGTATGATGATTTGAAATTCCTCTGGGTAGATGTGTGCCCAGCACAAATTTTAGATTTAGCAGGAAAAGCCAAAACCCTCACAGCTCCCAAGGAAGGAGACTCAGTGGGGGAAAGCTGGTCAGAGCACCATGGAGGACCCCTCAGAGGAGGTAGGCCTGGAGCTGCACCCTGAAGACAGGTGGCTCCACCAGGCCACAGGTGCACATTGGGCCCCTATACTGAGTTGAATCGTGTCCATCTGGGAACCTCAGAATATGACCTTATTTGAAAATAGGGTCTTTGCAGATGTAATTAATTAAGATGAGGTCATACTGGAGTAGAGTGGACCCTAATTGAGTGACTGGTGTCCTTATAAGAAAACAGAGACATATACAGAAAGAAGACGGAGCAGAAATTGGAGTGATGTGTCTACCAGCCAAAGAGCGCCAAGGATTGCCAGTGTCACCAGAAGCCAAGGGAGAGGCATGGAATATTATTTTCCCTTTGAGCATCCAGAAGAAACCCACTCCACCAACACTTTGATCTTGAACTTCAGGCTTGAAGAATTGTGAAAGAATAAATGTCTGTTGTCTTAAGCCCCCTGGTTTGCGGTGCTTCGTTATGGCAGCCCCTGGAACCCAACACAGCACCGGCTGAATGTTGTGTTGTGATTCTGCCAGGGGCTGGAGATACCGAAGCAGATAATCCTCTGAGTGGTCCTGGCTCTCAGGAAGCTGTGACACCAGGGGACATCAGGGAGGACTGCTCAGAGGAGGTGGCACTTGGCCTTTGTCATTTGCAAATAGTGGGGGATATCAGGATGCTGAGGGAGCTCCTGTGTGAAAGCAGGGAGGTGACTGAACGTGGATCCAAACTCAGCAGAGGAAGGGAAAGGACCAGCAGGAGACAGGGCACCTGAGGAATGTGGACTTGATTCTGGAGTGCTCTGGGCACCATGGAGCGAGGCCCTTAGGGGAGTAGCATGATCCACTTTGTTTTGGGATAGTCTCAAGGGCATCAGGGTGGCTGGAGTGGGGAGGACCATGTGTGGCCTGAGAGCCAGGGTCAGGCTGAGTGAGAGGGAGGGTGCTGGAGGTGAGGTGAGGGCACGAGGTGGGAGGTAAGGGCAAGAACGCGTGTGGGGTGGCAGTGGGTGGGGAGAAGAGTCTCACAGGTGAGCTGTCAGGTTTGTGGGCTGATAGAATTGAGAAATGGGTGTGCAGACTAGAGCCCTGCCAAAGGGTGGGCGGATGGTCTGTGAGCTCAAAGCCAGGGAGGTTTCCCAGTGCAGCACCTGTAAAGCAGGTGCTTTCGGAAGATGAGTCTGGGGATCCAGGCAGGGAGGCTGAGCAGAGAGATCCTATCAGGGCTCAGTGACTGGGCCACACGGGCGTGAAGTGGCCCCAGCATCAGGAAGAGATAAGACATGAGCAAGGCTGCAAAGGGAAGCGCTGACAACCAGCTGGATATGAAGATGAGGCCCCTGTCTGCGTCAGAGAATGGAGGTGGGGCCTGGTCTGAAGAGGAAGAGGTGGTATGAGGGCAGGCTGAGCTGGGGGGGCAGTGAGAAAATCTCAAGCAGATGGACCTGGCGCTTCATAGAGAGGGGGTGGGCTGAAGGAGAGAGTCTGGGTAAGAAAGGTAAGAAGAAGGAAGCAGGATAAGGAAGAGGGGACTCAAGATGAAGGTGGCCCCAAAGTGCTACTCCAACGGCCTCTTCTTGGGCTAGGACAGGGCAAAAGGGACTTTGGAGCGAGGGCTGTGCCCAAGCTGGAGTTCTAGGATGGCCCCTCTCCGCACACCTGAAATCAGGGCAGCACTCAGCACGGGGACAATCCCAAATCAGAGGCTATGAGGTCACCCTGTGGATTCTCTCTTGCTGCTCCCTAGCCCAGCCCCAGCATTAGGCAATCTGCTGCCCCCGAATGCGAGAGATCAAGACATCTCTGTCCCCCAGGAGGTGGGGACTGGAGTGGAGTGGGGGTGGAGGGAGCGGGTCCCCCAACATCACAGCCAGCATCTACGGCCAGCCCTGGGACAGACTGTGCCCATCAGGTCTGAGTCCAGGGGGGTCTTGGGGGAAATAGCCAGCGGGGTGGCACAGCCTAGATCTCTGGGGCCAGCCGACAAGCTGCCACCTGTCTTGGGCAGAGCAGGGCAAAGAGGCAGAGGGGGGTGACATAGAGAAAGGACAGAGAAGCTGTCCAGCTGGCAGAGAAGGAAGGGCGCTGCGAAAAGGAAGCTGAGGGCCCAGCTGCCAGCAGCATCCAGGAGAGCCAGTATAGACCTTGTCCCCATGGTCCCAGCAGAGGGCACTCTGGCCGTGCCAGCAACACCAGGGAATCACAGCAGAGGCCAAGATCTGAGAAGAGGGACAGAGGGACCAGGAGCCTATCCTGGAACTTTCAAGTAATTTGGAATAGTAAATATTTAATATTAATTTAATTCATTAAATATTTGTAAAGGGTCCCGGGCCCTAGGCTTGGGGTGTTAAGACCCAGAAATGGGGGAGCGACTTGGGTGGGCAATACTCCATTCCTTCATTGAGCCAATGAGTCAGTACCTGGACAACACTTAGAACCACGCTCTGGACCTGCTGACACTCATTATTATAGTTATTATCATCCTGTGCTACACACTGTGCTGAGTAATGAGGAGACATTGGTTAACGGGGCAAGAAAGCTCCTAAGCCTTAGGGAGCTTAGTGGGGGAGACACACAACACTCAGCAGGATTAGCGCCTCAACTTGGGAGGTATGGGAGGCCTTTCTGGAGGAAGGGGCTTCTCAGCTGACATGTAAAGGACAACCAGTGGCCAACCAGGTAAACAGGGTGATCAGGACAGAGTGTCCCAGGGAGAGAGAACCACGCACGTGCAGATCTCAGGGGGCCCGGCAGACCAGCAATAGAACGTGGTGGTGGTTATTATTAATGCTGTATGGCAACTGTGCTACTAACTACAAATTCCGTACTATTAATTCCTAAAGACTTATGATTTCCAGCAGGCGCCTCCCTCTCTCTTTGAGGAGATGCCTCAGTTCCCTTATCTGTAGGATGACGACTTCTTCCAACTCTGGGTTCCTGGGCACCCACCCCTCACTGTCAACCGTCATAGGCCCTAACAAAACTGGACCTGGTGACTAGGCTGTTGCTCGGAGCTGCTCTTAGGGGATGACAGAGTCACAGAGAAAGGCTGGGGACGGCCCGTGGGAGCCAGAGACCCTGGCTCTGACCATGACAGCCACGGTGACCATGCCCCAGGCTGATAGGAACCTCATTCCGGAGAGGCACCCAGAGTCCAGGATGGTGAAGGGGGTGTTCCCACAGCTCTATCAATTTCATCTTGATGAAGTAGAGGTTGAAGATTAGGGGGGGGCTCCCCAGAGGACAGTCTTGGGAAACCCTGTTTGATTTTTTCAGAGGGTAGGAGCCTCCAGGAAGTCCCTGAGTATTGAGCTCCTGCCAGGGTACCTAGGGATGGGATGGAAGGCTGCATCCAGCCTGTTCTGAGTGCCCAGGGCAGGTACTGCCACTCACACTGGGCCATGCTAAGAAGTGCCAAGATGGTGCAATGCAGACCCCAAGTACAATCCCCTCTATCTCCCACACAGGACTTCCCAAGGCCTGGCGCCATCTCTATAGGACTATGGGATAAAGCTTAATAGATCCCATCCCTTCCTCCCAATGTTTATATCCAGGGAACCTCAGGCTAAGCTGAATATCCCCATGTCAGAGTCAACGCCAGCACTGGGGCAGTTGCAAAAAGATGAACTATAGGCACAGCGATGACTTTTGGCTAAGACACGCCTTACAACTTGACACAAGTATCTCCTACATGATTCACCTAGAAGTTAAGCCATCCTAGTAGGTGAGAAGTGGTATCTCATTGTGGTTTGATTTGCATTTCCCTGATGAATAATGATGTTGAGCACCTCTTCATGCGCTTGTTGGCCAGTTATGTATCTTCTTTGGAGAAATGTCTATTCAGATTCTTTGCCTGTTTTTAATGGAGTTGTCTTTTTATTGTTGAGTCGTAGGAGTTCTCAATACAAGTCCCTTAGCAGATATACGACTTGCGAATATTTTCTCCCATTTTGAGGGTTATCTTTTCACTTTCCTAATGGTGTCTTTGGTGCACATTTTTTACTTTGATGTCTAAGAGTTTTATAGTTTTAGTTCTTACATTTCCATCTATGATTTTTTTTTCATTTAAATGGTGCGATGTAGAAGTCCAACACCTTTTGTCTTTAGCACGTGGATTTTCAGTTGTTCCAGCATCATTTGCTGAAAAGACTATTCTTCCCACACTGCACTGTCTTGTGGAAAACAACTGACCATAAGTGTAACGGTTTATTCTCAATTCTATTCCACGGCTATATGTGTCTGTCCTTAAGCCAGGACCACCCTATCTTAATTACTGTAACTTTGTAGTAATTGAACACATTTTAAACAATGCATATCAAGGGCTGGCCTCAGGTTCTGAGGGGGGCATGCGGATGTGGTGGGCGTCCTCTGACGGGCTCCCACGGTTGATGGGTCGCCCCTCTTCTCTGCTCCCTACAGCTGCTTGCCTGGGTTCCCCTTGGTGTGGCCCTCAATACACTAGGCTCTCTTTGGAAGGACCTCTGGGCAGCTAAAGATCCCAAAGAAGGAATCCTCCACCCTGGCCTCCCACCCACTCCCGCAGGGAGGTGTAGTCTCTTAATCAACTTTCTCCCTCCCATTCCTGGGGCCCTAGAAGCCGGGGCGCGAATATCGAGAAGCCGGCGAGTGTGCCTGTGGGCTATGCAAATTACATGCTAACGACATGCAAATGAACCCGCCCAGCCGGCGTTCGCAGCCCGGCCCCGCTGCTGGACCCGCCAGGTCACTCAGAGGAAGGGACCAGGCTGAGATAAGGGGTGCGGGCTCTGGCCACGCCCCGCCACGCCCTCCCACCTCGAAGCGAGGCCTCCTTCCCCATTCCCAGGCGGCTCCGAGGTGGTTCCGCCCACCGGCGCCTGTGGCCCGCCTCCCCCTGGCTGTGGGTCCTGGCTAGTCGTTGCCGCCTGCCCCGCCGTCTTGGCGCCTCCACCGCGGGCGGGCCGGGCCGCAGGAAGCCGCGCTCGGCGGGAGTGGAGCCGCGGGTCCGCTGGGCCTGTGCGAGCCGGTGCGCCGGCTCGTCGGGCGACCAAAGCGTCCTGCCGCCGGGGTCCTCGTCAGCGCCGTCGCAGACCCGCCTCGCCCTGGGCCTCCAGGCCCCTTTCCTCCTGTCGGGGGTGAGGATCCGGAAAAGCCTTTCTGTCCTTGTTCTGAGCTCCCCCAGCCTGAGGGGTCTCCCCAGAGCAACTCCTTGCCCTCCACGGCCTGGGGGGTGAGGGGACGGGCACCACCCATGGCCTGGCCTGAAATCTGTACGCAGGCGCCGCCTGGACGTCCCCGAAGCCTTACCCAGAGGAGATCCTTCCTGCTGAAGTGGGAAGCTGAGTGGATACTAAATCCTGGATGGCAGGGACGTGGCCAGGGTGACAAGAGGTCATGAAGTTCTGTTGCCTGTTCCATCCCCCGTCCAGGCTGCTGTCAGCCGGCCCCTGCGGGGAATGTGGGGCACGTTTCGGGGCAGAGAAGGGAGACGGTGATTTGCCCCAGCTCGCGGATCACTGGAACTGCCTCCTTCCTTCCCGGGCCCCTGCCAGGTGCAGGGGTTTGAGGGCTTGTCAGGCCACAAGCTCAAGCTGGTTCTTGCAGCTCTCCTGCCCAGCGGGAGCCCTACTGCTGCCTGTCCTGTGCCCTGCGCTCCAGGCCAGGTCCTACCTGATACGGGGTCTGGTGAGGGAAGGGGTCTCCAGGGTCTGTCCATGCTTTCACCACTCTGGGGCTTGTGGTTCCTCCTTTTCCTCTCACCTGCACACCAGCGCGGTAATCCCAAACCTGTGCATGAGGGCATCTGTTCACCCTTTTGACCCTATCTGCAAGCTAGAGGGGGCAGGGAAAGGATTCTGTGAGCCCAGCAAGGCCTCTGTCATCCGATGGGAAGCCCTAAAAACAGACCAGGGGCTATGTGATGATGGGAGGACACGAAATGTCACCTTGGTTTTGTCAGTTGGGCATGAAGATAGTATCACTCTGGGGGTGAGGGGAGGAGTCCCTGAGGGCGGAGGTCAGTGGCTCCTGTGGAAAGCGGCTCACCTCCAGTCCGAGGAAGTGAGTGAAGTGTCTCCAGCCATATCTCCCTCCTCGCCCCAACCACACACCAGGCAGTGATCATGACTCACGGTTCCCAGTACGAAGGAAAGACCACTTCTCTCCTGGGGCAGAGGCAAGGCAGGAGCCCCCAACCCCATCTCTTCCCTGCTCTGCTTGACTCTTCTGGAATGGACTGGCCTGCCAGGAAGCTGGGTCACCCTTGGTCTTCCTGGGCTTGCCTGCCTACTGGGGAACACAGGTGGGTCACATTAATATTCTCTTGAGCTCTGCCAGAGGCTGGTGGGGGTGTGTGAGCAGGTCCCAGCTTATAGTGTGGAAGGGGGGGAGGGGCGGGGCAATAAGATAAAGGAATAAATCACTGCAGTGTGGTGTGAAAACCATTATTAAGAAGAGAAAAACAGGATGGGGGCCCAGCCTGGGTTGGAGGTTAGGGTAGCTTCCTAGGAGTTCTGCCAGGGCTGAATCTTGAAGGGCCATTCAGACATCTCTCTGGCTAAAGATTTCAGAATCATGGCTGCAGCCAAGTTCCGGGGTGTGTGTGTGGGGTAGCTTAGTGGGGGAAGGGGCTGGAGGACCAACTGGACATAAAAGCTGTGTGTGTGATGTGGGAGTTGCTGGGGTGTGGGAGGGGATGGCCCTCTCATGGAAGGCTGAGTCTGCAGGGGAGCGGGGCTCCCAGACCTGGGAAGCAGAGAGCGCAAAGGTGCTTAGGGTTTCCTGGGCTCTGATTGTCCCAGGAGGCCTAAGAGAAGAGAAGCTGTGAAGCTCTAGCCCCACTGGGAGTTTCTGGAGGGAAAGTGGGTGCAGAGTGAAGGTCAGAATCCTGGAGAAAGTCCCCAAAGCTCCTGCCCAGAGAAGTGGCAGCTGACAAGGCCACTAAAGAGACCTCTCCACAGAGGGGCAGGCAAGGATGAACCAGAAGGGACCAGAGCTAGGGGCAGGGAGGGGGGGTTGGGGTCCAGCTGCCAGGCCCTCCTACAGGTCTCTTCTCCATCTCCCTTCCTCCCTGCCACCTCTCAGTCAGTGACAGCCTGCTGCTCTAAAGGGAAACCTGCAGGTTCCCGTGACTTGGGAGTGCCAGGGGTGGGGCTGCAGTGGAGGGAGAGCAGGAGGATGTGAGGGCAGCAAAGGAAGGCTGGTGGCCCTTTTTAGAGGAAGAGGGGAACGTGGCAGGTCCTGGAAGTTTGAGGGGCTGGGATGTATTGGGGAGGAGGGGCGAGTTATGGAGAAGGGTGGGGAGACTTGACATTCAGGGCACTGTAGAGGATCAGGTGGCGTTGGTGGCCTTTCCATTTGCTGAGGGAACAGAAATCCTGGAAGGGGCAAGAGCCAGTTTGCTGGAGGCACCGTATCTGAGGTTTGCCGGAGCCTGGAGCTCGGCCAGGAGGATCGGCCGACGGGATCTCTAGGGCCACTGACCTGACGGGGAGGAGCCGGGGACGGGGGGCAGGAGGCGCTCCTGGTCCACACAAGGGGCTCAGGGACACACACACACACTCACACTTGAGGCTGGGATGGATGGGATGCTCACTTTGGCAGGACTGTGCCCCAAAGGGGTTGGAACGTGTGAAGGAACATTTTAGGGTGGATCCAGCTCAGGTGCTGTTTTAAAGCTCCTGGGCCTGGGGGAAAGGTGTGGGTGCTGGGCTTGGCAGGAAGAAGGGGTTTCATATTTCTGAGAGTTTCCTGAGTTTCCATGGATCTTCCCTGGACCTGGGGCTAAAAGGAGGAAGGCTGTGGGAACAGCAGCTCATGGGACACTTGGCTTCACAAAAACGAAAGCTGATCCCATTGCCTGCCCAGCTTGGAGCCCTGAGTGAGGGTGAGGTCTGAGGGCGCAGGACGGGGAGAGCCAGGATGGAGGGGTCTGGAAAAGGGCTGTCTGCGTTTGGGGAGGAGGCCTTGGGGCTTCAAGGCCTGGTTACGGCAGCTTCTGTGATGAGGGGAAGTGGCCTGGTGCTGGCAAGGACTGAGCCAAAAATGTAAGGGTGTGTGTGTGCCTGTATGTCTGTGTAGCATGTGTCTGTCTGTCTGCGTTTGTTTGTATGTCTCTGGGCTTGCTGGCATGTGTCTATATAAGTGTGTGTCTGTAAGTGTTTGTCTTAGTATGTGTCCATGTGTGACTGTGTACGTATCTGTGAGTGTATGTATTTGTGTGTGCCTGTGTGTGTGTGTGTCTGTGTGTGTTTGTGTGTGGTGGGGGTACTCAGAAAAGCCCTTGTAGGTGACAGGTCGTTATTCATCGTGATTGTACAACTTGATTCTTGGCTGTGACGCCTTGTAAAAGGAGTGTTGTCAGGTGCTTTCAGAAGGCTTCTGGATGTGACCCATGCCTTCTCCTTGAAAGCTGTGTTTGATGCCCTTGGTAAGCTGTTCTGTGTACTCCTTGGCCGTACCTAGCACCGGCTTGCTCACCTTGGCTTTCCCAACAATACTGACAGTGACCTTTGCTCTTAATGTAGTATTTCAAAAGTCTGTTTGTGTGCAGGAAGCCTGGTTGTGAATGTTTGAAAATGTATCTGTGTGTGCCTATGGGGACAGTGGGACTTCACTGGCTCTAGAGACCTGCTTCATTCTACAAGCAATCACTGAGTGCTTGCTGTGTGGGGGGCCAAGGCTGGGCCAGGAAGTGCCATCTGCTGACCACCAAGTGATGCTAGGCTAGAAAGAATTCCACTCACCTGCCTTATCCCACTGATCGCGCACCTGCCTGCCCCTCCTGTTAGGCTGGCTCTGAGAAGTGCATGAAAGGAGACATGACGGCCAAGAAGGCCAGTGCGTGGGCCTCTGGCCACCTCCCAGGGGGTGGTGCTCCTCTGATATCTGGTGCTGGGGCAAGAGGAAGGGATGGTGTCAGCCGCCCAGGAAAGGTGGCACCTGGGCTGGTAGAGGGCTGGCAGCTCCATTCTGTCCTCCCCAGGCAGCCCAGTCAGTGGTAGCAGTGGCGGTGCGGCCTGACGCCGTGGCAGCAGCATTCCTAGCAGAGGATGCCCCAGGCCCTGGAGCGTGCAGAGGGCGGCTGGGCCTGGGTGGTCCTGCTGGCCTCCATGATGACCCAGGGCCTCACCCTGGGCTTCCCCACGTGCATCGGCATCTTCTTCACTGAGCTACAGCATGAGTTCCAGGCCAGCAACAGTGAGACCTCCTGGTTCCCCTCCATTCTGACGGCCATGCTCCATGCTGGGGGTAAGCAGCCTGAAGGGCCCAAGGAGGGATGAGAAAGAGCCTGGCCTGCTCGTCCCTCTCTCAGAGGGTGAAAGCCTAGGATTTCACCTGATTTCAGCAGGACCCGCCCCCGTAGGCTGGAATCCCACTTGGCTGGGTTGGGCTGTGCTGTGCTGCAGAGGAGTGAAAGCTGGGAGGCGGGGAGGTGCCTAAGATGCAAAGCCAGTTGTCAGTGGCTACTGAGGGACACATCCAGATTGTAGGAGTATCACGTTCAGCCGAGACTGGCGGAGGAGCGGCGTGGGGTCCAGCTGGGCTATCACTCTGAACCTCAGTTTCTTCCCCTGCAATATGGGGGTAACACCCAACATCCTGCCCACCTTTCACATGGGATCATAGGGAAGATCACAGCACACTCGGCAAGTGCTAAGCTAGGGAAATGGAAGCAGCTGTGAAGAATTCATATTCTGGAGACCATCCGGGGCTTGGGACTTCAAAGGGGGCTTGAGGAAGACACCCGGAGCAAGATGGGGGCAAGGCAAGAGCCCTGTCTCTCACCAAGAAGCAGAGAGGGGGTTTCAAAGGCTGTGGAGATGGAGGGAAGGCAGCCCCCCTCATTTTTTGGTTGGTGCCTCCAGAAATGTGACCCCAGCAATAGGTGAAGGTCAGAAGCTGCCCAGGAGAGTTCACAGCAGCCTCGGCCTCAGGGGCCTCTTCTCAGCTTCTGGGAGCTCTCCAGGGAGACGCCACAGACAGGCCTTCAGGAGGGCCGAGTCAACTGGAACAGGATCTGACAGGGCTGCAGGGCTCTCCACAGGGGGTTGGCTTGCCTTAGCTGACCCCATCTCCCTGCTTATCTCCTACCATTCCCTCCACGTGGCACCAGCAGCCTACTTGTTATTTCAGGTCCTTCCCTTGAATTAGGAGGGTGGTCAGATTGGGGTAGGTGCCATCCTCGCTGGGATGACCCCTGAACCTGCCACCTGGGGTGTGGGTTCAGGGCAAGGGGAAAGGCCTGGCCCAGTCCAGACCTCATGACCTTTGGCCTGCAAGGTTGGGGCAGAAGTGGCACTCTCAGCTGGTTCCTTCCATGCAGCCAGAAAGGGGTCTGGGCCAGGGTCAGGGAGCCAGGCATCCAGTGGGGACCTCCACTCCCCAGCCCGCTTTAGACTCAGGCTCTAGGCCGTAGTATCTCAGCTTGGGACTCCTGTCTGTCTTGTCTGTCTGTCTCACATAAACACACACCTTTAGCCTACGCTCATTCAGAGTATGGTAGAAATTTTAAACTTGAAAGTACAAGGTATGACAATTAAGTTCGCAAACTCATCCTAGAAAAAGTGCTACATACCTCATTGCTGAATATCACTACTGTCACCTTCGAAGTACTCCCCTTGGGAAGCTATGCATTGACACCAATGCCTAGTCCACCCTTCAAAGCAATTTTGGAACTCTTTTTCTGGAATGGCCATCAGAGCTGTCGTCGTATTACCCTTGATGTCCTGAATGTCATCAAAATGTCTTCTTTTCAATATTTCCTTTATCTTCAGGTAAGGAAAGAAGTCATTGAGGGCCAGATCAGGTGAGTAGAGAGGGTGTTCCAGTACAGTTATTTTTTTTACTGGTTAAAAACTCGCTCACAGACAGTGCTGTGTGAGCTGGTGCGTTGTCATGATGCAAGAGCCATGAATTGTTGGCGAAAAGTTCAGATCGTCTGATTTTTTCACTCAGCCTTTTCAGCACTTCAAATAGTAAACTTGGTTAACTGTTTGTCCAGTTGGTCCAAATTCATAATGAATAATCCCTCTGATATCAAAAAAGGTTAGCAACAGCATTGTAACAAGTTCGCGAACTTAATTATCAGACCTCGTATCATTGATCCTACGTGTTCCCTTCTCTCTCTCTCTCTCTCGATGAGGAAAGCAGACAAATACAAAGTACATGGCTTGCCCAAGGTTGCACTGTAATTTCAGGGCAGAACCAGTATCCCTGCCAAAGAAAAGCTCTGCCTTCCAGCGCTCCACCCCAGTACTTTAGCTAAGCTGGCACACGTCCCAGCCAGCCCCTCCAACTCGATGACTTGGGGCTTTCCCCAGGTCAAAGTATGAGGGTAGAGAAAATGTGTGGGTCAGAGGTCATGTCCACTTCAAAGCCTTGCCTCCCTCTGCAGCTGTCTCTGCTTGATTATCTCTGAGGATGGGCTGCTCACTTCCTCTGTCACTTGCATGCTCATACTGGCTGACACCCACACATCCCCTTTCCACCCCAAACACACACAAACTGCCTGCACACGCACACTTTCCCTGTCCCTGTGGCTGCAGGTGGGGAGAGTAACTGTGGAGCAACTCCATGTGTGTATTTGGGGGCAGGGCGTTCAGTGAAAGGGGCCTTGCAAGGTGAGGAGCAGCCGGCCAGGACTGGCTTGTTTCTACTTGTCTGGGTCTGGGCTGCTGAGAAAGCTGTTCAGGGGGGTGGAATGGAGAACAGGCCCCTCTCCACCAGGAGCCAAACATCTGGGTGCAAGACTCTGGTGGTGGCTGGAGGTGATGGAGGGGAGAAGGCACCCCACCCAGTTTTCTCCAGAGGCCAGTGCAAGGGGGTGCAGAGTGGCCCAGGGCCCCAGCTGCCCACCCTAGAGAAGTGGGAGGGTGGAGAGAGGGCTGTGGTCAGTCTTGAGGATGGGGTAGGAGCAGGGGCTCACCATGATTTAGATGCTTGGGCCCCCGCCCTCTGAGACAGACCCCCCAGTGAGGAGTGCCCACCTAGGTCATAAGCCAATCCTGTTTCACCTGGATGGAAGCAGCCTCAGGTCAGTGCAGCAAAGGGCCTTGTGGAACACCTCTGGGGAGCCTTGTCTGGGTCAAACTGAACATTTGTAGCACCTCACCTGACACCTGGTCACACATCACCTAGTCTGATCCCTCTGTAGGGGAGGAAACTGAGGCACATAGTGGGATGAGCCTTGCTCGGGCCACATGGCCAGTCCGTGGCAGGGTGGGCATCAGATCCAGGCCTGTGAGCTCCCGGGCTTATGCCCTCTATCTTCCTGGCTAGTTTCTGTTGGACCCCTCTCAGCCTCAGTGTCCCCCTCCCTCCAGACCTCCTCCGTCAGCTGCCACCTACTGACTGGCACCTCCTCCCTGCCTCTCCTGCCTCCACCCCACAGGCCCCCTGTGCAGCATCCTGGTGGGACGCTTTGGCTGCCGAGTGACAGTGATGCTTGGGGGCATTCTGGCCTGCCTGGGCATGGTGGCGAGCTCCTTCTGCCGCACCCTCAGCCAGCTCTACGTCGCAGCAGGATTCATCACAGGTGACTGTCATTCCATCCTGAGAATTACTGGGCACCTACTATAAAGTGCTAGGCACAGTGAACAGGACAGGCACAGCTCCTAGTCTGCTGGGGCTATTTATGTGAGCGAGAGGGACCATGAACAGATAAATCAGGGTCATTTCTGATCGTGACAAGTGCGTGAGAAGACAGGAGAGCTGATGTGATCGTGTGCTGGCTCGGGGTGGTGGTGGGCAGAGATGAAACAGGGATAAGGGAGACTATCTAGAACAGCCAAGGCAACAGATAGACAGGGTTGGGGGAGGTTGCTGTTTGCGGGAGGGCAGTCAGGGAAGGCCTCGCAGAAACGGTGATGTTTGGGCAGGGAGCTCATGGAGGTCAGGGATCTGGGGAAGACCATTCCAGGCAGAGGCACAGCAAGTGTAAAGGCCCTGAGGTGTCCAGGAGCAGTGAGTGGCCAGTAGGGCAGAGGGGCATGGACAGGGGTCAGTGGGTGGGGTGGAGGCTGGGTGGGGGTTCTGAGAAGGGAAGCCATTTGAGGGGTTCAGGCGGCGGATGAGTGACATCATCTGACCACTATTTTGAAAGCACCACTCCACCATGGTGTTAAGAATACACAGTAGGCGGCTAAGCGAGGAATAGGAGGACAGGTAGAGGCGTGGTCATCACGCAGACATGAAGAGGCTGTACCTGAAATCAGGGTGGCGATGAGAAGTGGTTGGGTTCAGGAATGCACGTGAGGGACAGAAAAGAATTAAGGAGGACCCAAGAGCCAAGAAGGGTGACGCCAGGGCTTTTTGCCCTGAGCCACTGGAACAATAAAATAGCCCCTAAGTACAATGGGGAAATGAGTGGATGAGAGAAGGTTTGCAGGAAGATGGGAAGGTCAGGTGTGGATGCAGCCAGTCTGGAGTTCAGGGAACAGGCCCTGGGCTGGAAGGAGCACTTGGAGCATCATGAGGTGGCTGGTATTCAAGTCTTGAGATGAGGTGTCACCCTGGTGTCACTAAGGGAAGGAGGGAGGCTGAGCCCCAGGACACTCCAGTGTTTAGTAGTGTAGAGTGGAAGCAGTGACAGAGAGGAAGGAGAACCAAGAGGGTGGGGTTTGTCGAGAAAGTGACTGAAGAAAGTTTGAGAGGAGAGAATGATCGATTATCAAGCTGCTGAAAGGTCAGATTGAGGGGGGACCAGACTCTTTGGACTTGGCAATGCGGAGGTTGGTGACCTTGGTAAGAATAATTCTGGAGCAGAGGTGGAGTGAAAGTCTGACTGGAATAGGTTCAACAGAGAACGGAAGAGGGAAATTGGAGACAGCTGAGATAAACAACACTTCCAAGAAATTTTGATGTAAGGGGAGCAGAGAAATGGGCTGGGACCCAGAAGAGGCTGTGCGGTCAAGAGAGGGTTTTGTTTTGTTTTCAAGGGAGAGAAAAAAACAATGAAGGAGAATGATCTAGAAAAGAGGAGAAAATGGATGATGCAGGAGAAAGGAAAATTGCTGGGGGGATATGTCTTTGGACAAGACACAGGGCTGGCCTTGACTGGGAGTACGGACAGTCCATTGTCATAGGCGGGAAGGCAGATGGTCAGCTGGGAGTGAGGAGAGGTCAGGTGTTAGAGTATAAAGAGGAAAAAAGCCCAGGGGTCATCTAAGAGGTGGGAGAGAAAACGGACGAGGGACCCGAAGTGGCGTCATGGACAACGCAGGTGGTCAGTGGTCAGGGGGTTGTGAGCTTTCTCTCCAGCACGTTCAGCTGTGTGGGGACAGGCAAAGAGTGGGTGGGGCGGTGGCATCTGAGCTGAGTCAGGAGAGGAAAATCCTGGGGAAGCCTATTCTAGGCAGAGGGAATGGCAACTGCAAGTGTCCCTAGGTAGGTGTCCAGACCAAGGGGAAAAAGCTGATGTGGCTGGATCCTGGTGAGTGACAGGGAGAGTGGCCTGAGATGGCACCCGAGAGGCATGCACCCGAGAGGTGGCCAGGAGCCAGACTGTACAGTCTTCCGGGGCATAGTAAATACTATGGTTTTTTTCTAGGTGTGATGGAAGTCCCTGCGAGGTATTAAGCAGGGGAGAGACTATTTGATTTAGGTTTTTGAAGCTCACCCAGGTGCTGTGCCAAGAGGACGGCTGTGCCCCTGGCAGCTTTGAGAGGGCAGATCTGAGGAGCGGGATGCTTCTCCAGAGAGGGCAAGGCAGGCTGATTCCATCTTAATCCCTGGGGACCTGGAGGTGGGTCTGGCTAGAAAGGGAGGACAGACGTGGGACATGGTCCCATGACCGCCACTGTGGGTGCGGTGGGAGACCCCAGAACACCCTCGAGCTGGTCTCCCCTCTCCAACCACAGGCCTAGGCATGTGCTTCAGCTTCCAGTCGACCATCACTGTGCTGGGCTTTTACTTCACCCGCCGGCAAGCAATAGCCAACGCACTGGCCTCGGTGGGCGTCTCCCTGGGCATCACGCTCTGGCCGCTGCTCGCCCGCTACCTCCTGGAGGACCTGGGCTGGAGGGGTACCTTTCTTGTCTTCGGTGGGGTTTTTCTTCACTGCTGTGTCTGCGGGGCCATCCTGAGGCCTGTGGCCACCAGCGTGCCTCCTGAAACCAGAGAAGGCCCCCCTCCACCTTCCAAGACACCTGTGCCCAGCTGCCTGGCAGCGTGTGGCCGGGCCGTCCAGCGCCACCTGGCCTTTGACATCCTGTGGCACAACGCAGGCTACCGTGTGTTCACACTGGGTGTCGCGTGGATGATCCTGGGTTTCCCGCTGCCACACGTCTTCCTGGTGCCATACGCCATGCGGCACGGCGTGGATGAGCACAGGGCGGCCCTGCTCATCTCCATTATCGGCTTTAGCAACATCTTCCTGCGGCCCATGGCCGGGCTGGTGGCAGGACGGCAGGACTTTGCCAGCCACCGCAAGTACCTGTTCAGCCTGGCAGTCCTGCTCAACGGACTCACCAACCTGGTGTGCGTGGCGTCGGCCGACTTCCGGGTGCTGGTAGGCTACTGCCTGGTGTACAGCGTGTCCATGAGTGGAGTTGGTGCCCTCTTCTTCCAGGTCCTCATGGACGTTGTGCCCATGGACCGGTTCTCCAGGGCCCTGGGCCTCTGCACCGTCCTGGAGAGTATCTCCATCCTCATCTCCCCTCCACTGGCTGGTGAGACCTGGGAGGGAGGGCAAGAGGGAGGGCGGCCAGATGGACGTGAGTATGGCCTGGGCAGGCAGGGTCAGGGGTGAGGCAAAGGGAACAGTCTGGACAGGTGTGGGCCCCGGCCAGCATCGCAGGGGTTAGAACTTGAAATCTGTGACTTTCCCAAGCACCCCGGGGGACTGGCTACAGCGTGTTCCCCAGCTGGCGCTCAGGGTATGAACAGTTGAAAGTAGGGGTTTGCGTAGTAAACTGACCTGAGTTTGTTGTCTTCCTCTCTGTCACTGTTTTCTTATCAGCAAAGTGGGCATGTTAATAGAACCTGTCTGGTAGGCTTGTGGTGAGGATCTTAAGTTGTACAGTAAAGAGCTTAGAAGAGAAGCTGGCACCGAGTAGGTGTGATGCATGGCTCGGCTGTTATTAACAGCCTGGTTCTCCCACTTCCTGCCTGTGGGACCCAGGCAAGTGATTTTCCTTCTCTGAGCCAGTGACATCTGCAAAATGCAGAAAATAACACCTGCCATTGATTCACCTGTGTCAGTTACTGGGTGCACATAGCTGGACGCAAAGACTTATCTTCTGGAGGAAGAGTCGGGAATTAAAGCAGAGACACATTTGTGGTCACACTGGTGACTGGTGCCTGGTGGGAAATTCACAGATATGGAAGCAGAGCCCCACATGAGAGGGCGTGCTGGGCATCTGGGAGCGTGACATTCAGAGCAAAAGAGAAGGTTTATGAAGCACTTCCCTTTTGTGTGAGGGAGGCAGTGAACAGATACGTGGCAGCAGTTATTACCGTAAGGCCATGGGGACTCTTGCCCTGAGTGTGGAGTTGGAAGTGCCAGTTTCCAAGGGCATTCTCTAAGCCAGCAAGCAGAGAGAGCTTTCCAGGAGGAGGTACAGGTGGGCCCAGGGCGTGGCCGAGCAGATATCCCAGACTCCACTGGCCCTTGTCTCCTTGATTTCCTGCCACCAAGGGGAAGAGAGACATGGCCTTAAGTTCCCTTTGGCCTAAGGACTCTTCCTGCCTGGACCAGAATAGGTTTAGGGTTTCCTCTCCTCCTTTCATGCAACGTTATTTATTGAGTGCTTACTACAATTCCTAGAACTGGGGATACAGCAGGGACAAAAATAAAGTCCCCGATCTCTCAGAGCACAGTTTAGTGGCAGGGGGTGGCCTGGTGGCCCCAGGCAGTGGCCTAACTCGCTCTCTATCCTCCAGGTTTCCTCCTGGACACGACTAACAACAACTTCAGCTACGTTTTCTACATGTCAAGTTTCTTCCTCATCTCAGCCGCTCTCTTCATGGGTGGCAGCTTCTGTGCCCTGCAAAAAAAGGAGAAGCAGGGCAGGCAGGCTGAGGCGGAAGCAGCCACCAGGGAGGCTGCCCCACAGCGGACCCTCACCGTGGAGGGCACAGATGGATCTGAGAAGCGGCCGTGCACCGAAATCATGTATGTGACCAGTGTCTGAGCTCCGAGGTCAATGAGTAACCACTGCCTCAGCCCAGGAATGGGATCTCCTGCTGCTTCACCAGCAGCTGGGGTGATGAAGTCCTGCTCAGAAAGCTTGAACCAAAGACCATCCCGACTCTGCACTTCGGGACTCAGCCAGGAGCTGGGACCTTGGAGGCTGGCCTCTGAAGACTCTGGGTCCCTTCCAGTGAGCAGAATCCCGGAGCAGGTCCTCCTGACTTATCCTTGGGCACCAGAGTACTTGGGGCCCACGAAAGTGGCTCTGAGCCCTGCTGGGGTCCATCATGGCCGGCTCTGCTCAGCTGGCTGCCCACTGCTGCTGCTACAGTTAAAACACTGGACCCTCAAGTCCAGTCTATATGCCTCTGATGTGATCTCCTTGCCCTTCTCCGATCTCCAGACAGTTCCAAAGAGCTTGCCTGTCCTCCAAAGCCCTCCTGCCGCCCTTCTTCCCCGTGACCCAGCCCTTGCCCTTAGGGTGTCCCCAGGACAGGTTGCTGGGTCTCACGTTGACTGGAACCTTGGAAAGAAGGGCCTTGTGGCCTGTAGTGGTGGAAGGCCAGGCTGAGGAGTTGGCCTGGATCCAGGGTTGAGACAGATTAAATGTCTGGTGGAGTACTTGTCCTGTCATTTGTGCAGAGAACTGGAGGGGAGCCCCTGACTTGGGTCCTAGAATCAGTGAAGTCGAGGGGCCCCCTGCACACCAGCAGATCCTGCTCCAGGGTCTCCCTCCCTCCTTTGTCCCCCGCCCCCCCCACCCCCCGGGATCTTGGCTGGGAAGATTAATGCTGGGCATGGGGTAAGCCAGACATTTGACTGACCAGCTGAGAAGGATTGCTAGGCAGGGCCCAAGGACCTCTGAAAATGGAGCTGCTTTTGCAACAGAAGCCCTTCTATTCCCCTCTCCTGCCACCCTGTTTCCCTGCTGTGTTAGAGGTATCAACCCTAGGGTGGAGTAAGTAGCTGTCTGGGCCAGCTGCCAGTCCACCCCTGCTCCCTGTTGGCCTGTGCCTGTGGCCGGGAGGCCAGAGCTCCACACACACACACTCTGCTGGTGCCCTTCCCCGAGGTCACCCCCTGGGGGCTAGCTGTCATCAGCCCAGTTTGTTCTAGCAGGGTACCAACCCAGGGAATGGAAAAACAGTTTGAATTATACACAAAAATGTTTCCTGCAGCAGGTTACAAACCCTGAGAACTAATGAAGCAGGAAAACAGGCCTGGAGTAAGTCCCCCTCCCCCACTTCAGTTCTCCCAGCTTGGCAGAGGCTGCTCACGCCCAGAGCCTTGTTGATTCAGGCTCAACCAGGCTCCAACAAGAAAACCTTATCAGGAGGATTGGTTTTATTTTCATGACCCAGCTCTAGCCTTCCTCCACGGGTCCAGCTGGCGTGAGTAAGCATCCTTGGGGACGTCCTGTCTTCTCCAGGACCCTGCCATCAGTGCCCTCTTATGGCCACAGACGGTAGTGCAGAGGCGAAGCAAAGGGCTCTAGGCTGGGACAGAGAGACCGGTCTGTGTTCACATTTGATTCCGCCACAATTTGCTGTGTGATTTGGGGCAAATTGTTCATCATCTCTGGGCTTTGAAAAAGGAGGGGGTTGACATGGATAAGCTAGTTTCTTCTAGTCCTGTGCTTGGCCACCATCCACAGCTTGTGCACTGAAGGGGGAAAGCTTCATTTTACCAAGTCCTACCTCCTCCATCTTAGTGGAGTGGACACGGAGGTAGTTGGGGCTAGTGAGTAGGTAAATGCTTTTGGTGCTAGTAGCTACCAGGCCTTGAAATGTGCGTCCCCTAGAGGCCCACTTCCTTAAAACAGATTTCTTTTAAGGAAAAAATATATCAGTGAACATTCAGCATTGGGAATTTTGACCTCATCTGCCCCTGGGCAAGAATAGCAATATTCTCTAGGCAAACTTCCTTCAACAGATATTTATGAAGCATCTACTGTGTGCCAGGGAGTGGGCAGAGAGGAATAACAACTGGTCACTGCCCTGAGCACAAAATCACGGACTGAGAATTCTCCCTCAAGGAGAAGGACCCCTAGGAACAAATGAGGGAGATGGGTGGCCCATCTGATTCCAGGACACACAGCTGATTTTCTGGGAATCCTCTAGAGAGGATCTGGAGCAGTTCCTGCTGCAGCATAAGGTGGAAAGCATTTCCATCCTGTCCTCAAGCCTTTGTCCATCCAGAGGCAGAGAAGCTCCCTGGCTGAGATGTACTTCCCCCGATTGCATCAGCTCCCCAAAGAAGCAGAAGGGCCAGGTGAGGCCATCAGTGGCCACCGCCCTCACGAAACAGTCATGGTACCCAAGCACCAGACTGTGGTCATAACTCCTGCACCAGGGGGTGTGTATAGGGCAGGGGCTGACCACAGGGATCGGAGCCCACGAAGGTGGGGCCTGCTCCCAATGGGGCTACGGCAAGCTGGAATATGGTGGCCGCTCTGTCCTCATGCTAGGCCCAGGACCAAAGGAACATGGTCCTTGCCTTCAGGAAGCTCACAGCCCAAGCCCCCTTTACCCCTTCATTTCAAGCACGATGGGAGTACGGCAGGGCCACTTCCCTCCCTGGTCCTTTATCCCCTGTGCCTACGCGGTCTGGGTCACACACCACCTTCCTGAGGAGCCCCAGGAAAGAACTGGGCCAAAGAGCTTCAGCATCCAGGGCTCTACGACCCAGAAAGCCGCCCAAATGGTATATTCAGGTGAACGGAAGCTCCTACTGCCTGCCGGTGCTGCCCAGCGCTCTCCATTCGCCGGGCTGACAAAGAGCTTTACTCAGTTCCCCGTATTTCTGGCCAGAGATAGAGATAGCAGACTCAGCTCAGGGTTGGGGAACAGGGGGTGCCAGGTTCGCCTGGCTTTTTGGAAAAGCCGACCAGAAGGTATCGTCAAAGGACCCATATGGGGGGCACAGGAGCCGACGCCCACTCCGGAGGGGCGTCCCTTCGTGGAGGAGGTTGGCCTGCGCCCCCTCGTCAGATGCAAGGGGTTCTGGAGATGCTTCTACATAGTTAGCCCCCACATGGGCGCTGTGAGCTGCTAAGGGTCCTAGAGGGGCTGCTCAATACACACGCAGCGCCCCACGAGCCGGAGCAGCACGGCAGAAGCGCAGTGCGCACGCGCGAGCTCAGCGACGGTCCCGCCCCTTTCCGCCTTCCGGGGCGGAGGTACGCGCCGCTTCCGCCGGAAACCCAGAATCGAACCGAAAATCAAGCCCACTACTCGGGGTCTGGGTGGTCTTCTCCCTCATCTAGCGCGCAGTCGTAGCCTAGTCTCCCGCGCCCCGATTTAGGTTTTCACGCCCAACTCTGACGAGATCCTGATAACCCGCCCCATTCCCCACATCTCAATTCCAGCTGCAAATTCCCGCAGAACCTGAAGCCAGGAAGGGAACCTATTTCCCTTCCCGGTGCGCCCTTGTCCGGACCCGTGGAGGCCCAGTGAGGTTCTCGCTGGGCTTTCCGGCTTCATCTGCCACAGTCCCCTGCCTGTCCCTCGTGGACACCCCGCCGCCCCGACCATGTCCCAGAAGCCGAAGGTCGAGCCCCACGTCGGACGGCTGGGATACCTGCAGGCGCTGGTCACGGAATTCCAGGAGACGGAAAGCCAAAGTGAGCGACAGGGTGGGGGCCAGGGGACGGGCCAGGGGTTCGGCGTGACCGCACTCCGGACCTGGCTCCAGTGTCGCTTTTCCGTTGCAGACGCCAAGGAGCAAGTCCTGGCCAACCTCGCCAACTTCGCCTATGACCCCAGCAACTACCAGTATCTGCGACAGCTGCAGGTTCTAGATTTATTCCTCGATTCGCTGTCTGAGGAGAATGAGACCCTGGTGGAGTTTGCTATTGGTAAGGATGGGACCGGTCTCCCAGATTCCTGATGGGCTGTGGTGAGATAAGTGAGTTAGACATGAGTAGTTGGGAAAGGAATCTCGTAGTCCCTCAGCTGCTGCGATGGCAGACCTTGGCGACATCTGTGCCACCTTCGTGGTTCACAGATTGTCCAAGTCACAGCTACCTTGAGTCAGGTCTGGAACTTAAGCCCAGGACTCCCTCTTCATGTCTGCCTTCCCGCCTCCTGGCTGAGTGATGAGATTATAAGTGGGGGGATGGATTGAAGCCACTTGGAGGGAAAAAAGTTGAGTGCTCTTTTAAACATCTTTATTTATTTAAAAAAAATTTTTTTATTGGGGAACAGTGTGTTTTTCCAGGACCCATCGGGTCCAAGTCAAGTCGTTGTTTTTAATCTAGTTGTGGAGGGCTCAGTTCACTGGCCCAGTGACCTTGGTGTTGTTATGAGCGCTGCGCTTTAACAAACTGAACCAACCGGCCGCCCTAAACATCTTTATTTTAATGTTTTAATGTCAGGAGGCGTAGACGTGACTTGGAATGGCTTATGGTTCCTGTGTTTGTTATGGTCTAAGATCTATTGAATCATTAACTGGACATCTATTTATTGGGCCTGAACTGTGTGAGCACGGTGCTGTTCTAAATGCTGGAGAGATGGCGAACAAGCTGAGAAAGGTCTTTACCCTCAAGAATTTACATTCTAGCAGGGGGAGACAGGTGGTGAGCAAACAAACCAAAAAGCTGAGGCTCTTAAGGAAAGAAACAGGATGACGAGACAGAGCAATAGGAGGTAGATGCAACTTCCGTTTTGTCGGTCATGGGAAGGCATTCTAGGCAGAGGTGCATGTTGGGCGAGGACCTTAAGGCAGAAGGACCCAGAAGGAAGGCTGCTAGGGCAGGATTGTGGTGAGTGAAGCAGCGAGTGGCACAAAGTGAGGTTAGAGAGGCAGCGGCACCAGAACTTACAGGGTCTTAGATCTAGGCCATGGGAAAGAGCTTGGAATTTATTCTAAGGGCAAACAAAAATTATTTTTTCAGCATGCATCTTTCAAAAATAACATTTCTTTATATAGTGAAAGGAACCTTATTTATGTAGGGAAAGAAACCTCCGATAATAATTCCATTGTCACCTAGTACCCACTTATGCAAATTTCTCTAATAGTTCCCAAAGAGACGTTTTTTGTTGTTGTTTGTATGAGTCAGGATCCAATTCAGGACCCATGCATTTAATCTGTTGCACCCTTAGATCTCAATCTCTCTCTCTTTCTCTTTTAAATAAACTTTGTATTTTAACAGTTTTAGAAAAATTGCAAAGATAATACAGAGAGTTTCCATAAATGCCACACCCAGTTTTCCTGGTATTACCATCTTACATTAGTATGGTACATTTGTTACAATCAATAAACCAAAATATTGATGCATTATTATTAACTAAAGCCCGTACTTTATCCAGATTTCCTTAGTTTTCCCCTGTCTTTTTTCTGTTCTAGGATCCCATCCAGGATGCCACATTACATTCAGTTGTCACATCTCAGGCTCCTCTGGGCTGTGCCAGTTTCTTAGGCTTCCCTTTTTTTGACAGTTTGGAGGAATACAGGTCAGGTATTTTGTAGCTTGTCCCTTGTTGGGATTTGCCTGATTTTTTTTTTTTTTTCTTTCTCATGATTAGACTGGTTTATGGGTTTTGGGGAGCATGACCATGGAGGTAAAGTGCCATTCTCTTCACATCATATCGAAGGTATCTACTACCAACATGACTTATTACTGTTGATGGTGACCTTGATCACTCACTGAGGTAGTGTTCATTAGGTCTCTCTACTGTAAAGTTACTCTACCCCACTCCCTATCTTTCCATATGGTACTCTTCCGAAGTAAGTCACTGCATAAATTATCTTTTATTCGTTAGTAGACCCTTTTTTCATAAGATTAATTGTTGAAGGATCCAGACCAGTTCTGCAGAAGCTCCCGCCTTCCACATTGTCTAGACAGTTGCCTCTTGATGGTGTCATTTAGTTTGTTCTATTGTCTTCTGTCCCCTTTATTTCCTGTAATTTAGAAATTAGATCAAAAGCCTTGATAGAACCAAGTAACACTTCTTTTTTTCCTGAGTACGTCATAGATAAGTGTGATTTCAATTTTTAAAAAGCCATCCAGGTCTGCCCCTAACATTTGTGTTACCTGGTGCTAGAGTACCAATGGGGGTCGCCCCTCCTTCTCTTCTAACCATGACAGGTCTCACACATTGTGTGGACATCCCAGCTCTGTTCACACACCCCCATGCACACCTGCCCTGGGACAATTCCTTGGACTTAGGAGTGTAGACACCAATAATGGGGTTCACCCCTGGGAGTCAGGATCTAGGAAAGGGGCCCATGCAGCTGTGGGAGCAGGTTCAGGGCCTGGAGCTCCAGGTGTGGGGAAGGGAGGATGTGCTTTGAGAAGGCTCCTTGGATTTTTCAACCTGTGGAGAGGGCCAGAGTGAGGCCCTCTAAAGCTGTGCCAGAGATGGGAGCCCCAGTTGCCCAGGTCTAGTAAAGTGGTGCCAGCTCATGTCTGTGCCCCTCCAGAAGATTATTATTCTCAAAAATGGGTCCCTTTAAGATTTTCTCCAATGGAAGTCCTCTATCCCCTCACTTTTTGTACCTCAGCTCCAAAGCTTCTGCCATCTGAATGGTGATGGTGGCCCCTGCAGAAGCACGAACGTCACCGGGGGGTGATAGAGCTCCTCCTACTCAAGCTTTGACTCCGGAGAAAAGTTGCCTAAAAAGAGCAGTCACCCAAGAAAAGTTTTTACGGAACCAGGAAGCAACTTTCCTAAGGCAGAGCACTGAGATCCCGGCCCACTGAGCTGGGAGCTATGGGTGAGACTTGGGCCTGGCCTGGGTTCTTGCTCTCCTGGGCAGCTTCCCAGTTTCACTTTTCCCAGCCACTTTTTTTCTCCTTTTCTCTTCGTTTTTCTTCCCACTAGAGCAAGGTCCCTAATCCCAGGAGCAGTAGTTTTCTCAGCATTGAATCCCTCCATGGGATCGTCTACAGATTAAATTTCTCTTTCATTTATTGTGCATAACTTAAAAGGAGAGCCCCAGTGGCACTTAGAGGCATATTTTGTTACCGCTGTCATTTCCTTTCCTCTTAATGTCTCTGGCACGAAATGGAAAACACTGTCAGGCACTTGTCCTGCGGTTACAAGGCTCTGTGCTGCGCTTTGTAGCTCCTAGTCTTTTATCTCTGGTGGCAGGCCTGAGATTGTGATCTCTGTGAGGGCACGGCCCAGCCTTGCTTATCTCTTATGTCTTGAATACTCTGGCCTTTTGGTCTGGGGAAGGTGAGAGAAGGGCCCCAAAGGTGCAGAGTACTGGCCGTGACTTGGCACTGCAGCCCTGAGTGGGGGTGGTTCCAGAATAACTGGCAGAGAGAGCTGGGTTAGATTGCCTGTGGCCGTGGCTCGCAGAACCAAAACTAATGTCCGTTTATTGGCAAGGAACATAGTGAGTGTGGTAAGAGCTGGGCGTTGGGGTCAGGCAGGCCTGGGTTCGAGTCCTCGCTCCCCCACTTAACCCTGGGTGCGTGGTTTCCCTTCTTCCATCATCTGTCAGGTGGGCAATAACAGTACCTGCCTCACAGAATTGTTGAGAGAATTAAATGAGATAAAATGTCTGCTGCTGCAAGATCCCCAGGTACCCGGAGCCCCTTTGAGGATAACAGTTCCCTCCTCTCCCGGAGGCGAGGTGGGATGAGATCATGTCTTTTCACGAGCCACCTGTCTGCGCCAGGGCTTCTTCCTCCTGGAAAAACATCATCAAATAAGGAAAAGATAAGGTTGATCCTTAGCCTTCTGCAGGTGTCCAGGTGCTATTAGGTGATGTGAGCCTGACTGTCCGGTGTGCACTGGTGCTGTCGCGCTTGCTAGGACCTGTCGCAATAGCTGCACTTACGGGGCACCCTCTGTATGCCAGCCCCGACTTCCTGTGCCTTATCGCCTTTGACCCTGAGGTAGCACTAGAAGCGGTGTCCTCATAACATGCATTTTCCAGTCAGGAATCTGAGGCTTAGAAAGGGTCAGTGGGTTGGTCAAACATTTAAAGAGTGTGGGTGGGACCTGAGACTTAAACCCAAGGCTGTCAGATTCTAGAAGCTGTTCTCTTGGCCACTTTCCTGCCCTTAGAGGAGTTCCTAATTCCTAGGGTTGTGGACTGTGAAAGCTAGAAAAAAATTGTAAACCCCTCATTTTACTGATGAGGAAACTGAGGCACAGACAGCTGCCCCTCGGCTGGTTAATGGCAGGCCAGGGTCAGAATGCAGGCTTCCTTCCATCTGTCCCTGAAGCCCACCACTGTCACAGGCTTCCTTCCTTCCATGGTGGCTGATGGTTCAGCTCTGAGGTAGGACTTCTCTTGTCAAGCGGCTCTGCCTGCTCTCTGAAGGCTGAAGCGCTTTGGTTTGGCTGCAATTATGTCTGTCCGATGTGGCAGCTGGCCTGAAAGCCACGGCAGTCACTCGCCAGTGGTGAGCTGGTGTCCCCGACCATTGTCTGTCTGTGGAGGTCATCTTGCTGTGACCTAGGAAACACCCTGGTCATATAGCTGCAGCCCTGAAGAAGAATCTAGTTATAGCAATTACAGATAGGATTTTCAGGCAGGAATTCCCGCCCATTCTCAGGAATTTTTTTCGCTTTCCCTTTCCTGAATCCCGAGATACAAACTGTTTTCTGTTCTCCACGATGAATCATTTCCACAAAATGACGGCCGATACTACCAACCATCTGGGTTCAAGGAGCTGATTTTCCCAATTTCCCGACCAACTTTTCTTGGGATTTGGGAACGGGAAAGTGAAAAAAATTCCTGAGGATGGGTGGGAATTCCCGCCTGGAAACCCTAATTACAGATAATAAACAGGGGTTTTCAAGTCTCCTCTGTACCTTCTCCTTTTTTGGCCTTTTGTAGATTTGCCCATTATAACAATTTTAGAACTATTTTATTTACCCTTTGGTTGCAGTCCTAGCTGCTTTTTCTCCCCTCAGGGTCCAGGGCTGTGGTTTGGGAGCTGTTATGATAAAAAGCTACTTATGATCAAAAGCTCTTCTGGATGCCTCCCCCGTGCCCACCGTGTTCCCACTCCTCACCAAGCTCATGCCTACCTTGTTCCAGAACTGCCTGCGAGGTCTCTGGATCTGCTGTCCATTGCGAGGCAGGTAGTCAGTCCTAAGCCCTCTACATGTAAGGAAACAACACCTCAGTGAGGTTCGGTCCATTGCCTGAAGCTCACACTGTTAGTGACAATTGGAGCCAGGAGATGGCCTCGGTCTGCCTGGATCCAGGTTCAGTGCCCAGGGGACCAAGCTGGCAGATCCAAGGCTCAGAGTCCAGTGTGTCTTCCTCCCTGGTTCTTTGTTTCCACTGTTACCTTGCCACCTCCAAAATATCCGTGAGGTGGTTCTGGTGAGAAGTCCTTGTTGGCCCAGGGCCACGTTTCATTGGTGTCTAAGAGAAACCCACTGGGAGATGGTGCTGGCTGCCCTTGTTTGAGATGGGTGGGAAGTGGGTGAATTGGGGGAACTAGATATAAAGCCAGAATCTCAGCAAATACTTGAATGAGTATTTGGAGCTCATGCCCCAAATAAAAACTCTGGCAGCCTTTGGCATTGCTTTGGAAATGTTTGTCCAAAGCGCCGTTGGTTGGCTCTCAGGTGTGCTGTACACCTGCCCCATCGCATGCTGTGTGGAGACATACAGGAACCAGAAGAGAATTCCTGACTTCTGTGAAAGCTGGTTGAATCCTAGGATATCACAGAATACTTGGCGGTCTTGGTACTAAAACAGGGTTCAAGCTCTTCCCGAAAGCGGCCAGAGGCAACCTCTGAAAATGGTTCACTTGACCCAGAGAACCCCACAAAATCATGTAAATTGAGAGGTTCAGATCTACAGGTTCATTTTGAGAACACTCATGAAATTGCCTAGGCCACCAAGGGTATGCATATCTGAAAAGCCACCAAGTAGCTAAAGGATGTCACGTCACAGAAGCAATGTGTGCCATTCCATCGTTACAATGGTGGAGTTTGGGAGGTTGTGCCCAGGCCAAACAGTGGGGTTGGACTCAGGGTCGGTGGCTCAAAAAGAGTGCAGAATTTTTACTGCACATGCTTACAAATGCAGAGAGTAATGCTGACCTTAAGGGTTTCTATGTAGACTCTGTGGTCATTGAGCACATCCAGGTGAACAAAGCTCCCAAGATGTGGTGCAGAACTTAGAGAGCTCACGGGCGGAGTAACCCGTATATGAGCTTCTCCTGCCACATTGAGATGCTCCTCACTAAAGAAGAGCAGATTGTTCCGAAACCAGAAGAGGAGGTTGCGTGGAAGAAAAAGATCTCCCAGAGGGAACTGAAGAAACAAAAACTTATGGCCGAGGAGTAAATTCAGCATCAAATAAATGCTAATAAAAGTAAAACACAAAACAAAACAACACGGTTCAAGTAGGTTGCCTCCCAGAATTCAGGTTAAATCCTTTTCCCTGTGTTCTATTTCCTGTAACACATATAGCTGCCACCAGATGGTGGTGGTGCTCAGAAAAAGGCTGGTAGACAAAGCCTCAGAGCCTGTCTTTGGAAAACATTGAGTAAAATTGAAGAAGCTTCCCATAACTCAGCAGTTGTGCGTACATTCATAAGGTTAGGGCACATGCACATCCGGACACGTGTGCAAAAATGTCACTACCCTGTTCCCCTGAAAAAGAGACCTAGCTGAACAATCAGCTCTAATGCGTCTTTTGGAGCAAAAATTAATGTAAGACCCAGTACTATATTATTATATTGTTATATAAGACCGGGTCTTATATTAATTTTTGCTCCAAAAGACCCAGTAGAGCTGATTGTCCAGCTAGGTCTTATTTTCAGGGAAACACGGTAGCAACATTGTAACAATTTCAAACTGGAAACAGTTAACAGTAGAATGAATACCCACAGTGTAGGACATTGATACTATTTAGCAAGGTAAATGAACAATCTACAGCTCAGCTGCATGCAGTAATGTTACAGACATAATGGTAAGCAAATAATGCTAGTCATATAACAATATGTACGGTACGGTGTGATTCCATTTCTATAAAGTCCAAAAACAGGCAGAAAGGAACTATAGTATTTAGGGATGTGTGCATAAAAGTGATTTTTTAATTCAAATCTAAATGTTTCTGCTTATTAAAATTGTTATTAAATTATTACAAATCAGGAAGGTATTCACCTCTGAGGGAGGGAGGGAATTGGATCAGGAAGGGACACAGGGAGGAGGCATCTGCATCGCGTTCAGTGTTTTGTTTCTTGAGGTCGGTGCTGGTTACACAGATACTGACTTTATTGTTGTTAAACTCTACTGTATGTATCAGCCCTTTTCTGTGTGTGTATGTGTTGCTGGTATGGCCCTGCACCAGCCTCGGGGGCTGTAAACAGGTGCATGCTTGGTCCACATCTACTGTGTGCCAGGAAGGAACCTAAATCACATTACTTAATTCTCTGCCCACTTTACTGATGAAGAAACTGAGATGTAGAGAAATTGAGTTGCTTACTCGAGTCCCCTAAGCCCTCAGTGGCATACTAATTGGATCTGCCCCACACACAGCCTTCACTCCATCCTCCATACTCTGGGGCTCCCCTGTACCTCTTCCCCCTGGTCAGTTAGGTTCCTGGGGTCATACATCTTTCTGCTTAAAAAGAAATTCTTCAGCAGCCCACCTGTGGCAGGATTCGCTTTACAAGAAGGAGGTGATGTCACTTCCTTCTTCACTGTCTCAGAAAGAAGGCTGGCTCCAGGCTATTCTCACCCGGACTAGGGTGGCCACAGCCATCCCTCCCTGACTTGCAAAGACCAATTCTCCTTCCTCTTAGTTCTAGGCACAAGCAGGGTACTTGTGTTTCTTTTATTAATTTATGTGAATGCAGAATTGATTCACATGGTACAAAATTCAAAAGGGTATGAAGTGAAAGGTAACTCCCTCTGTAGCCATCTCTGGGGGTAAACACCGTTACTAGTTTCTTGTGTATCCTCCCAGAGATAGTTTCGGGATTTACAAACAAATGTATATATTTGTATGAGTACTTTTTTGCATGTTATACATATGTGGTGGTATATCTATATTGTGTTTTTTTAAAACTTAGTAACATATCTGGACACACAGGCAAGCACCACCTCATTCTTTGTAGGTGCTGTGTGGTACTCCATGGCATGGAGGGAGGACATTTAGCCAGTCCCCTGGGGATGGACATTTAGCTGGTTTCATTTTGCTCTCACAAGCGGAGCTGCAGTGAATAACCTTACTTGTGTGTGTTTTTTTTGGTTTTTTTTACTTTTGAGAGTGTATCTATAGGATAAATTCTAGAAGTGAAATATCTAGGTCACAAGTATGAAAAGCCATGATGGTTTTTTCTTTTGATGTTTTTCATTATATGAAACATCCATCAGTTTAAGTCAAAACTACATTGTATGGTATTTTTAGAGAAGTCTCAACTTCTATTCCTGCCCTTTCCACACTGCTCCCACCTCACGTAGAGCCAGCAGATGTGAGCGGATACATATACATATACGTCCCCCACCCCTCCTCTTACACATAATGGTAGCTTTCTCAATACACTGTTCTGTCCCTCAAATTTGAAACTTCAGAAAGAACCATTTTCAGGAGGCTAAAGTAAAACCCAAGAACACAGCCCCCAAAAAAGATTTGGACATGGGATGGTCTGGCCAGCCCAGTGCTGGGGTGGGCAGGTCCTCAGATTCCATAATGTCTTGGGCGACTCTCACCCTGGGCTCACCCAGCCCCCAGGCGCCAGGTGCTGGCTAAGCACTTGTCAGCATGACCTCATTTAATCCCTGAGACAATGCCTAGACCCTCCTGTCACTCCCAGCAACTATGCCCTACTTGCGGTGTGACCCCAGGTCACGGACCTGACCTCTCCGAGCCGCCAGCTCTCATGCCAGGCTGCACTTGGGGGTCTCCCTTGCCTCTCCCGGGGGTTTCTGTGGTTCCCTGCGTCTAGAAGGGCCCTGCTTTTGCTTCGTATTCTCTTTTTCTCTGTCCTGTCTGGTTTGTCCAAAACGTGTTCCTCAGCCAGTCAGAACTTGTTCTCTTTTTTTGTTTGGTAACCGTTTTTTAAATTACAGCATGATTAATATAGTGAAACGCACATGTCTTAAATGTCAGTTTGATGTATTTTTAAGTTCGTTAAGGTGTGTGTACATCTGTACAACCAGCAACTAAATCAAGATATAGAATGTTCCCATTTCCCCAGAAAGGCCGCTCAGACCCTTTCCCAGTCAGTATCTTCCTCCGTGAGGTCACCACTCCTCCCCTCGCCCCTGTGAATGAGTTTCGCCTGTTCTTGGACTTCATGTAAATCACACAGATGTTCTCTCATGTCTAGTTTCTTTCACTCAGTGATGTTTTTGAGATTAATCCAAATTGTTACAGTGTCACTAGTTCATGTTTTTTGTGTGAATATGCCACAATGTTTTCATCCATTCACCTGTTGTTGGAGGTTTGAGTTGTTTCTAGTTTGGAGCCTTTATGAATAAAGGTGTTAAGATCATTTGTGTACAAGTCTTGTATACAGACAGACGTACTCCATTCTCTTGGGTAGATTCCTTATGTACATATGTACTCGTTTTTCTCAGGTGGGAGTGCAGTTGTTGAGTTATAGAGTAGATATATGTTTAACTTTGTCAGAAGCTGCCAAATAGTTTTCCAACATAATTATACCGTGTTACACTCCCCATCCCCAGCGTATGGAAGTTCCAGTAGCTCTGCCTCTCCGCCAACACTTGGTAATGTCAGTCTTTTTTGTTTTAGCCATTATGATGGGAGAGTTTCTTACTGTGGTGTTAATTTTCACTTCTCTGATACATAATGATGAGCACATTTTCGTATATATCCGCCCTTTGGTGACTTGTTCAAGTGCTTTTGTTCATTTTTTGGGGGTTATTTATCTTTTATTGATACACAGAGGTTCTTCATATATTCTAGATATGAGTCCTCTGTCATATTCTATGAATATTTTCTCCTTTTTCCTTTTCTTAAATGGTATCAATTTATGAATTATACTCCTTTCTGAGTGAAATTCCACTTTGAAAGGTAATACGTTCTTTTTCCTGGTTGTGAAAATAACATTTTCATTGAGAAAAACTTGGAAAATAAAGAAAAGAATAAAGAACATTAAAATTAGCCAAGAACATTAAAATTAACACAGAAATAGTTACCATTATTAACATTTTGGTGTGTTTATAGCCTGTCTTTTAATGTATCTATTCACTTAACAGTTATTATCCAGACCCTGCTATACGCCAGCACACAGAATGGGAGAAGACAAAGTCCCCATCCTCATGGACTTTGTAGTTTAGTTGGGCAATAGCCAATGAACATGTTGACAAATAACTTAAATATGAATAAATGAAAGAAAACCAGGCGACGAGGGGAGGGCACGCTGGAGAGAGGAGCTTATTACGGGGGTCATGGAAAGCTCTCAGAAGAGGTGACATCTTCTTGGACCTTTCCCCCCCCTTTTTTAAATTGTAGTTGTAGATACAATTTGATGTCCACTTTTTCTTCTTAACCTTGTGTTGCAAGCATTTTCCCACATTAAATAATATTCTTTGAAAACATGATGTTTAGAACTGTATAATTTCCCAGCGTATAAATTTACCATAATTTATTTAACCAGTTTGCTATTGGGCATCGTTAAGAAAGCGTCTAGGTTTTGTGTTGCTCTGTTTCCTCAGCCCTCTCTAGTTCTTCGGGGTACATTTACAGGGTGGACTCAGGTACGAGAGCTCAAAGCAGCTGCAGCATCGGCTTCTCATGGGTCTCTGGCTGGATCTTGAGAGCTGCAGCTCAGCGTTTTTACCGCCGGAGCCCTTCTCTTTCCAGGCCCTCACTCCCCTTTCTGTCTTTGAGGGTCACTGCCAGCAAGGCAGAGGGGCTTCAAGAATTCCCTGCGGTTGGGGCGCAGGCAGCTGGTGAGCCCTGGCAGGTACCTGATCTGTCCTTGGAGGCTTCCCAGGCCTGCTCAAGGGGAACAGGTGGGGCCTTCTGCCCTGAGGCCTCGTCCTGCCCCCACCCTCTAGCTCTTGCCATCTGATTATCCCCTGACCGTGCTGGCAGGGTCCCGCCCCGGCACACCTGCCTGTGATGATGACTAATTCACTAGAGAATGATTTCATCTTGGTTTTATTGTACTTCACAGCAGAGCTAAGTCCCATCTCCCATCCCCCACTGAACCTGAGTCTGCAGTGTGGGTAGGAGGCTGGTCCACCACTCTCAGCTCCAAAGAGATGGTGTAGGTGTGTCTGCGAAGCCAGGGGCCTCGCAGAGTGCGTCCCCTTGTCCCTGTTCCTGGCTGAGCCTGGCATCTGCCCACAGCAGGATTAGTTGTCCTTGGAGCTTCTAGAGGAACACCCTTTCCTGTGGGAGTGGCAAAGGCTCCCCATCTTCTGGGACTTTGGGCAAGTTACTCAATAGCCTTGGCATCTTTCACTAAAATGGTGACGCTGTGGGGTCCATGTCGTGCAGGGAATCCTGCGGGAGACCCTGCTCGCTGCGCCATTTGTTGTGCGGGGCGGCCTGCGGGGTCTCTGCTCCCGCTCCCCACATAAGAACGCAGGACATGGTGAGGCCAAAAAGGAACACCCACGGAGCCATAGGTAGGGGAGTTACACCTAATGGTACACTGCATAGCCATTAAATGATGCTACGATTGTAGGTTTCTTGGCACGTATGGATGTTCACAATACATTGTTAAATGAAAAATGAGAAAAGCTGGCTTATAGAACAGTAAGGAGAGTACCTGATCTTTTTTTTAATATATGTATTCACATATTTAAATTATGGATGAAAAGCAAATGTTGAGGGGTCACCGGTTAGCTCAGTTGGTTAGAGCATGGTGCTAATAACACCAAGTTTGCCGGTTCGATCCCCACATGGGCCACTGTGAGCTGCGCCCTCCTTAAAACAAATAAATAAAAATAAAGATTTTAAAAAAAGAGAGAATTATTTCTATAATGTACCAAAAGTAAAAAACAACAACAAAAAAACCAACGGGGGGGTGGCCGGTTTGCTCAGTGGTTAGAGTGCAGTGCGCATAACACCAAGGTTGCCAGTTCGATTCCCACATGGGCCACTATGAGCTGCGCTCCTTTAAAAAAAAAAAAGTTAAATGTCGAGATGGATTAAGATGGTTTATATTTTGGCTTCTTTCTACTTTTTAACACCTTTATTGAGGTATAATAAATTGTTCATTTCAAGGGTACAATAAGTCTTGACATATGTATATACCCACGAAACCATCATCATACCTATATTTTTAAATTCTTCTAAAGTGAAGCTATATTGTAGGTTTTGTTTCTGACTTTAAAAAAGGGGGAAGTGTTACCAACCATTGAACTGGCTGAGCCAAGAGAAGGGATTAATTCCTACTTCCAGAAGGTTAGGCGGTGGCTGGCAGCGGCAGGCAGGCCTTTCTGGAACCCTGAAAGGAAGGGCTGGAGACCAGAATGTACTTTGGATCCCATCTATGGGCCACCTTCTCACAGGCCTGGGCCTTACCTGGGACTCAGTGGGCAGAGAGAAGCTGGGAGTGGAGACAGGAGGAGGCTGGGGCTGAAGCATCACTTCCCTTGCTCTCCTCCAGGAGGCCTCTGTAACCTGTGCTCAGACCGGGCCAACCAGGAACACATCCTGCAGACAGGGGGCATCCCGCTCATCATCAACTGCCTGTCCAGTCCCAACGAGGAGACCGTGCTGTCCGCTGTCACCACCATCATGTACCTGAGCTCGCCGGGCCCTGGCTCCCACCCCGAGCTGACTGCCACGCCCGTGGTCCAGTGCATGCTGCGCTTCTCTCTCTCAGCCAACACGAGGCTCCGGAACCTGGCCCAGATCTTCCTGGAAGACTTCTGTTCCCCGAGCCAAGTGGCTGAAGCCCGCCGCCGGCCGGCTCACTCTGCCCTGGGTATCCCACTGCCAAAGACCGAGGTCCCACAGCAGCCCTGAGCCAAGACCTCAAGGCCATGGCACCCTTCTTGCTAGAGCCAAGAGCAAAATCCTGGTGGGGACTTAGGAAGCAGGAGCAGCATAGCTCCCACAGAGCACTCTCCCCCATGGTGACTTTTTAGCCATTTTACAGGTGAGTTTTCTCAGCGGGACAGGTATTTACACTATGATGAAAGGCATCAGATGAGTTGAGGAAGCCAGACTTTGAGATACACGGAGAAGGAAATCAGAGGCAGTGCCATTTTCATAGGCTGGCACTCTTGACCAACTGGAGGTCAAGGTCCTGCCTCCTGACCCACCCCACTGGCAGGCTGTCACCCCCTGTAAGAAGCAACCGGTTCCCTAGATCCAGAGGCTTGGCAGGTGGTTCTGAGGAGCAGCTGGGCCTGGGGCTTAGGAGTACTGGCTGAGCTTGAGGAAACGAGCATTCTCCCTTAACACAAGTGTCGGGAGTCATTTTGAGGAATAGAAGTAAGAAGCCGCATTAAAAGTATCTCGGGGCTGTGGGAAGCTGGGAAGCTGTCTCGCCCACTCCAGGGCTATGGAGGCTGGGTACCTGCCCCACAAGCTCTCCAGGCTGGGCACTGGGCACGGTGAATGCTGGCCTAGAGAACTCTATGGCCCAGGATTAACTGTTTATCCCCACAGGCCATTCTGCCAGGCACCATGTTAGGGCTTCAAAGATGAAGATGTGGTCCCTGCTCTTGAGTGACGCCATTAGGCATTAATGCCAACGCCATGAGGGTGATGACATCAGAATACAGACACAAACCCTTGGAGACGCATCTTCTCCCCTCCCCACCCCATGGCGCCTGGCCCTCCTCCTCTGCCATCAGCGTTAAGTGGGGAAGAGTTCCTGCCTCTGGAAATATATCCGGCTCAGGAGGGCGTCAGGGACACAACACGAGTGGTGTTCAAGGGAGACGGAGGACCAGATACTGACAATGTGTGGCTCAGAGTCCAAGTATATGCTGGTCAGCACGGGTAGGGATGTGGGACCCCCATGGAAAGCTGGGGTTCAGGAGCAATGGGGAGTCCTGGCCATCTGTACTCCTTTATGGTTGACCTCTTACATGGCCAAGGAAAGGCAGATATGAGAGGAATGGTTTCCAGGTGGGCCTGGAGGTGGGGCAGGTTCTGGAGCCACTGGAGATAGAGAAGGGAAGGCCTCATCAGCCACCTTTCCAACTGCTGCCCTCGGACTCCTGTTCCTTGACTTTCCCAAATAAAGGGCCTGAAAAGAGCAGCAAGCCAGAGTGTTTTATTAAAAGGTTCCTGACTAATGTCCCACCATGGTTCCATGCCAGCCATCTTGGGCGCTGCCAGGGGGCTGGCCTGTGAGAGCAGAGATTACTGTATCGCCCTGGTGCCAGGGCTCATCGCCACGATGCCCTGTCACTCAGCTGTGCTGGGGTTCCCTGCTGGCCTGCCTTCCCTTCCTCAGCTATTGTCCAGGGCCCTGGGCCCTCGGCTTAGTCCTGGAGAGGCCCTAGGCCCGATCGGTCCCGCTGCACGGCTGCCCTCTTGCTGCCTATGATTTCCCTCCAGTTGTCGCTCCAGGAGAGCAGCCGTCTCCTTGTCGGGGGCAGGGCCAGGTGCTGGTTGTGGCAGCAGGTGAATAAGATGTGCTCCCAGCTTGGGGTCTCCTCTTGGCCTGGGACAGGACACGGGGGAAAAGGCAGCGAACATGCAATCTATAATCTGGTTATTTTTGCTCCCTCTCCAAAATCCCAGCAGGCCAGATGCCTGGAGGTTGCCAAGGAAAACAGATCCAACCTCGAATGGTGTCCTTGTCATCGATGAGCAGGTCCCCCGAGACCACCGTTTTGTCTCTCGTCAGGATAATGCGCTCCACAAACTCGGGCCCCAGGTGCTTCTCCACCCAGCGAAACTGTGGAGGGGGCACAGGTCTGTCAGTAAGGTCTAAGCGGCCGCATTCAAGGCCAATGAGGAAGTAGGTGTAGTGGGTTCTGCAGCCCTTGAGGTAGGCCTCCCCTCTACCCCGGCGGGCACTTCCTGTGTTTCTGCTGGTTTATTTTAAAACCCAGGATTTAGGAAGCTAGGTTTGCCTGGGAGGTGCTGGGGCAGCCACACCTTCTCGCCCACACAGTGGTCGTACTTCCTCAGAGGGCTGGTGCAGATGAAGACCTCGGTGCTGCAGGGAAGGAAGGGGCGGGTTAGACAGCTCGGGTGGTGCCAGCCCTTGCACCCACCCCCCGGCCCCTCCCGCCCACCCTTCCTCACTCCTGCATGGCGTTCATCTCCCGCATGGCTTCCAAGGCTCCAGGGATGGGCTCCAAGTCTAGGAAAAAGCCTGGGGCTTCATACACACTGGTCACTTTGTCCTGAAAGATACAGTGCTCCGTTCCTGGCTTCTGCCGCCAGCAGGTTTAGCCCCAGCGAAGGCTCAAAGTAAGGTTCCTGGGGAGATTTCTGGTCCTGGGGTGAACTGTGGATTCTGAAGTGAGTTTTGTTAATTTGAAACAGTAAGGGGGTGTCTCGGGAGATGGAACAGAGCTCATGCTGTCCAAGGGGAGGGCTCCTTACTCGGTGGTGTCCTTCCTATGGGGTTGGGCTCCCCGCTCCCGGGGCAGCCCCGCGCTGCGCCCATCACCCCCACTCCCTACCGCCAGGTCCGGCCGCAGGGCTCTGTACTGCTCCCGAGCAAAGAAGCCGCGGCGCTCCTCCAGCGGCACGTGCGGCTCCCCGGGGAAACGGCGTTGGAAACCCCGCAGGAGGCCGGCCTCGAAGTCGGCCAGCACGCCGTCCATATCCACCAGCACCCTCACGGGCCGCGCGCGCCGCGCCGCCATTGCCGTCGATCAGGCGCTGGGACCGGCGGAAGCGCAGGCTGGCGCTGGGAGTGAGTGGAGCGGGGTGCGCGGGGCGCCGCTTCCGGAGCCGCGGGGAGGCGGGACCACGCCGGGGCTTATTTGCATGGGCGCCGGGGAGCCCGACCCACCGGAACGCGCGGGACCAGGAGGCCTAACCTAGGACCTGGCGTGGGGATGCCTTAGCAGCTCGTTTCTCGTCTTCAGCTCCCGCAGACGTTAGTAGGGACAGACCTCCCAGGGGACCGACAGAGGGATGATCCAAAATACTGAGAGTGCCTTCTAACGAAGAGTCCAGGCTCCTTAAACCTGGGCGGCTGGCTCCACCTTTCCTAGAATCCACACCTCGAGGCCTGGCTGGTTCTGCCCGCCTTGCTTGTGGGGGCGGGGGGCATAGGGGCCAGAGCCCCTGTGAAGGCAGCACCAACCCAAGACCCTGATCATGAAGGCTCCCAGTAGCTGCAGTGAGTGAATCTGTTGAAGACAACAGGTTCATGTGAATCGAGCTCCTAAGAGATGAACTCACACACCGGTTGGCTTGAAACGAGGGGGCATCCAATTCCACCTGGAAGAGACTTCCATCAAGCTTAGGTAAGCTGGACTGTTCTTCCTGTGCAACTGACACCTCTCTACAATCAGCAGTTATGGGGCCGGCCTGGTGGCTCAGGTGGTTGGAGCTCCGTGCTGCTAACTCCGAAGGCTGCTGGTTCCATTCCCACATGGGCCAGTGGGCTCTCAACCACAAGGTTGCCAGTTCAACTGGAGTCCCGCAAGGGATGGTGGGCAGCGCCCCCTGCAACTAGCAATGGCAACTGGACCTGGAGCTGAGCTGCGCCTTCCACAACTAAGATTGAAAGGACAACTTGACTTGGAAAAAAAAGTCCTGGAAGAACACAGTTCCTGAATAAAAACCCTGTTCCCCTTAAAAAAAAAAAAAAGCAGCAGTTATATCCCTCTAGAAAATGCTTAACATTGCTTGTTGATGCCCCGTTGTAGATTTCATGCAATTTCCTGACTACATCCAAATATAGGCCACCATCTGAGCCCCATACTTCCAACCCAGTGTTAAAAGAAGCATTACAAAGGAGAGCCTGGCATCTCATTCTAAGGTGAGAGAACTTAAAAACCACTTATGAGGGGCGTTTGGATGGCTCAGTTGGTTAGAACGTAAGTTCTGAACAACACAGTTGCTGGTTCGATTACCACATGGGCCAGTGAGCTGCACCCTCCACAACTAGATTGAAGGAGCTGCCACTGACTGGTTCAATTCCCACATGTGATGGTGGGCTGCGCCCCTGCAGCTAGATTGAAAATGGCGACTGGACTTGGAGCTGCGCTGCGCCCTCCACAACTAGATTGAAGGACAGCTACTTGGAGCTGATGGGCCCTGGAGAAACATACTGTCCCCCAACAGTCCCCAATAAAACATTTAAATAAAAACAACAGGTAAGAAAAGAGGTAGAATCAGCTGTCCTCCCTGGTTTTTTTTTTCCTCCTTCACTAAGCCAAGTCACACAAACTGGGTAAAAAGTTCAAACTGTCAACTCTGTCGTCGTCAATATTTTAAGATCATTCAACTTCACTTTCTAGACCCCAAGCTTTCTAACTGGAAAATTTAACACCCTGAGCAAACATGTTTACATAGAATTTCCTAAAAATCTGTTGATAGTATCAAAATGACAGGCAGAACTGTCCCTGCCCTCAGAAAACCTTAATTTTGACAAGGCACTTATCTTCATAAAATAAAAAAAACCCAAATTACAAGTTGTGACACAAATTAAGGACATCTGTTTCCCAGGAGCCCCACCTTCACTGAGGGAAAGGCGCAGGTTCCCTAACTCCAACGAGTCCTAATAGAAACCCTAACTCAGGCTAGTATTTATTTGTAGGGCTAACCTGTTTCAGTAAAATTAGAAGGATCCTGTACCACAGCTGTTGTCTCCATTTTGAAAGTGCTTTACACTGTAGGAAAAACTTACACCTCCACCATCTATAAATCCCTTATTCTTCCCAAAGATGCCCTATAGTTCAAATGAGTCAGTGGTTACACACTCAGCTTGAATCATCTCAAAGGAGGGGCTTTAGAGGTGACCTAGTTTTTAATTTAGGAAACTGAGCACCAAATGACAAGGCAACAGAACGCAACTAGTCAGTAGCACAGCTCGACGTCAGAACCAGGTCTTAATAATGCCCAATTAAGACATCTAATATATAGCATATTGATCTGGAACTTTCTGCCTAGAACCCAGAGAGCTTTCTCCTGTCCTGTGTCCATATCAGTTCAGGGGACTCAGACTGAGGTTCCCGCCCCCCCCCCCCCCCATCTAATTAGGTAGGCCCTTTTTTCCTTTGGAGCACTCTTTGACCACCCATCAATGAGAACACCTTACAGGTATGAAAGGATTTAGAATTTTAAATGTTACTACCTAGCACAAAGCGTAGGTGGTAGGAGTTTAAAATACATTGGCTAATAACTATTTGGGGTATCAATTATGCATATTATTTCCGAATTTTATTTTGTCAGTCAGTTATCATTTTGCATTTTAACTCACGCTATGACTCTAAACTTGTATTCTTTTAAGAGAAGCCCACTTGTCTCTGGGCCTTCATTAGTCAATTTTAACTTTAATGACTTGCAATCACTGGGCAGCAGGATTTATAGTTACAAAGGAAAACAGCAACTAAACAGCTAGAACACTGAAACAATCTCAAAAAGATGACACAGGACACACTGTTTCAAAATTTGTACATTGTTTACTTTAAGCAAAGGTCCAGGATTGTGAAGTACAACACACATTTTAAGGATGAGACTGTTTGTTTCATGGTCAAGCATCATGCACACAGCATCAGGTTATCTAAGAGCACTGCCCCTGCAGGGTCCGTTGCAGACCAAGACCCGCTTCTGTGTGGTCACCGCCCTTGCTTGCTTCACCATGTGGAACTGGTCAGGTGGAGTGTACATGAGCTTCCTCTGCGCGAGAGCAGGCTTTGCACCTCAGCCAGTCACGTTAGCATCTGGCTTATTTCTTAAGATTCAAAAATAAAAGGCAGTTTCTTTGCTTTACAGGCAGCAAGGCATGAGGCCCAGGCCTCTCTATTATTCCATTTGGCACAGGAAGATGCTTTTAGCAAAGGGCACTGACAAGTTAGGGCAATGGCAAGAAGGTTCAGTATAAAGACAACCCTGTGTTGGGGGCCTGCAGGAATGGTGCCTGTGGCCTGTTTACTGGCCTGTCCAATCAAAGCTTGGTAAACCCAAGTAAAGCTGACAAGAAAAGGGTTTTAAAAACCTCAATACAAAAGATCCGCTAACACATTTGGAACCAAATTATTTGTTCTTCAAAACACGGTAGTAAGCGTCACAAAGCCTTCCCTCCAATCTACTAGTACTAGAAACACTCATGCCGTGGCCTACAGACCCAGAGGAATCAGGACAGATAAAGAGAACCTGTTCCTCAAAAAGAAAAGAAAAAAGACAGCAGTACATAAAGTGCTTCTTTTTTAATGAAACAAATCCAAAAGATGTACAGTCAGGCTCAAGTTGTGCAGTTCACAAGCATGGAGAAAACAAACAGACAAAACGACAGTTCAGGACAGTCGCAGCTAACCCAGGACAAGGCTGGACTTGCCACCAGGGGGGTTTCTTCGGGACGGCACTGGGGCCGGCGCCACTGGGCTGGGCACCGGGGCAGCGGGCACCGGCTTGTCCTCACTCTGCCCCAGGCCAGCCTGCAAGTCTGTGTCCACATTTTCTAGGAAAACAGAATGAAATTCAGGCTAGTAACTATTGCCTTGTGTGAAGATGGAATTGATATTTTTCTTTTGAGAATGGTTCAAAACACAATAGAAATATAAAGAAAACAGTCACCAACCATGTTCTCACTACCCAGACTTACCCACTGTTCATGGTTTGCCATTATTTGTCCCCAGGCCTTTACCTGTGTATGTTTTCTCGATTACACAAATATATGAAGACATGAATATTTTAAATTAGAACATTACAGATAAGCTCTAGATCCGTGACCCTCCAACCCACCTCTATGTGGGTCTCTCCTTTCTATTCCCAGAGGCCCCAACTGCTAGTTGTGTGTATTCTTCTAGACCATTTGTTTTATGCATATTTTATGTGTATTTTATTTCCAACAGATAACATATAATACTGTTTTGTTGTATTTAACATCAATGGTATCAGCTTCCTTTTTTTCACTCTTTTGCAAAATTACCCATATTTATACACATGGTCACAATTCACCTTTCTTAATTAAATTGTTCTATAGTGTGTGTGTGTGTGTGTGTGTGTGTAATTTGTACATATTTCTCCAATCTTCTACTGATAGCAATAAATTACAACCAGCCCAACCATTCCAAACAAAGCTATAACACATACACTGGAACGTTTGCCCACGGTAATGCATATACTCTGGAACGTATCCCCACAGTAACACATGTACACTGGAATATGTGCCCAGGGTAACGCATGTACACTGGAACGTATGCCCATAGTAACGCATGTACACTGGAACGCGTGCCCATAGTAATGCATGTACACTGGAACGTATCCCCACAGTAACACATGTACACTGGAACGCGTGCCCACAGTAACACATGTACACTGGAATGCGTGCCCACAGTAACGCATGTACACTGGAACGTATCCCCACAGTAACACATGTACACTGGAACATGTGCCCAGGGTAACGCATGTACACTGGAACACGTGCCCACAGTAACACATATACACTGGAACGTGTGCCACATCTTCATTTTAAACAGAGACTATACACCACCCTCCCAACTGGCTGTGCCACTTTCTACCCCACAACCCATATCAGAATTTGCTCTCCTTACATCTTTGCATATCCACCACTTGATAACCACCTCACTTTAATATTTGCCAAACTGATGGGTGAAAAATGTTATTGCATTGTTTTATGTTACATTTCCATGGTTACTAGGTGAGGTTGATTTTAACTACACAGAAAACCAGTTTTACCATCACCATTTATTAAAGAGCCTACCTTTCCCTACTGATTTGTAATAACATCTCCATTAATCAGGTCACTCCTATCTCTATTAACTGGGCACTTTCCACATTCAAGTCTTAAGAATTAGTGTATTATTATCCAATATCCTAGATATTGCTTGACTGATTCACTCACTGACTGATTTGTGAAATTCCCAACAAGCACATATTCTTAGCCCGCTAGTTTCCAAACTTAGCCTGACTCGAAGTCGAGAGTAACTGCAAAAGAAAACCTCAATGTTTTCTGTGAAAGGAAATTTCTATGAAGAGTTTAATAGTTTTAAGGCATCTTACACTTATTTTCAATTAAAAAAAAAAAAAAAGCTAGGTCTCATCCCGTTGTTAAGCCATCAAATTAAATTGTTGCCTATTCTAACACCTGCCTCAGAATAATCACACACATGCACAGAGCACACCCTTAGTATAAGACTTGGAAGAAAAACTAATGTAACATTTAAAGACATTTATTCCCTCCCCTAATTTGGGAGTTCCAAAACCCTGGAAGCAGTGAAGCCTAAATATTAATTATGATATATACTAAGTAAACACTTCTAATTTCAAAACATCAACAAAAAAACTAGTTTCTTTTAAGTTCCTCAAAGACTAAACATTAAAAGTTCATGTTCCTAAAACCACTTGTACCAAGTTTTGATTTAGCCAACTAAAACTGAGAAGGCCGAGGGGAGAAAGATCTTAGATTGGAAGCACAACAAAATCTCAGAAATAAAAATGCTACTGCTGCTTTCAACACTGCATTTTTTGAATTTTGGGAACATTCTATAGAAATAGCTTGTTACGCACAATCTTCTATATTATTCAACTACCAGTAAAAATCTAATATGACACTTTCCAAAACGACAGCCCTCACAGTTATGAACTGAAGTTTGGCGAGAAAGGGTTACCCCTTGGTGTCCTGTTGCTACACTCGTTATACAAGAAATAGGAGCAACCACATCAACATTAAGTACCCAAGTCCTACAATGAGTGTCCGTTAAACAACCCAGGAAAATACGTCTAATTTACTGCAAATACAAACAAAAACCAAAAGACACATTTAAAACAGTCCAAGATAGATGAAATCAGACCATGAGCTCGGCCTGGGCCAGCGTTATCAATGAGAGCTGTTTCATGTCTGCGGCTAGGACGTGGCCTCACGGCTGTACAGGATCTAACTCAAATCAGCACCGTCTGTCTGGCCCAACGAGTTAATGAGCACTTCCAAAGGACACAAAATTATCATGCAGCTCTACCATGGTAGTTTATTTCCAGAAAGCGATTTTTAAAGAAATCAAGCTCATTTCCACCTAGCTTATTATTATTAATGGAACTGTTTTGTCTTTTACAACTAGGTGACAATATACCAAAACACAAAAAACGACGAAAGAGCACATTGAGACTAAACAAGACCAGGCCTTAATTTAAATGCTTGTTTGTCAGAAATACTCTAGCCAGAAAAGATGGAGGTTTGTTATTCCATGGCATTCGTCTGCAATGAGATAAGTACAGGAATTGAGGGTTTAGAAACTTATGTAGCAACTTGACAGAGAAATCTTTGTCTGTTGAATATAATAATAATAATAATAATAATAAAATAATAATTTAAAAATAGGGCTTTAAACAAAAATACTTTTACCATAATATCCATCTAATATACCCCTGAACTGTCTTTCTTCTTTGGTGCATCAATAAGGTACCTGAACAGACACCTCTGTCAGAATTGAAAAAATGATTCATTATAAGGATCAAAGAATTAGGACCGCCAAAAATTCAGCAGAACATCTAACTTGCCTGAGGCAGCGAAAGACTTCTGCCTAAGTTTCCTGGCTCTTCTCCCTCTTTCTTAAAGATTTCCAAAGCCCTCCCTGTAACCATTCCTATGTTTAATTACCTAAAAGACGAAGGCAATTTTCCTTATATCCAAACAAAATCTGTTTTACTTAAACTGAGCAGAGTAGGTTGGCTTTGAAGTAAAGTTGGCAACAGAGGTGGGGGTGATCTCTACTTCAACAGACGTACCTTGAATTACTAGGCCCGTTGTCATTTTATGACAAATGAACTAAAAGGAGCAGCAGTCAGGAACATAAAATAACCAGGTGGCGAAACTGATGACCATCAAAAAAGAAAAAGAAAAAGGAAGGACTTGTCATACTACCCAATTCAATGTGCTGTTTACCTGAAGCATCTATAACAAATTGAGCTAATGACCCAGGACAAATGACACATTTTTCATAACTTCCGCAGGGCTCACACAGGTGTCTTCCGGCTCCCCAACTCCTAATTATAGCCATTGGCCAAAACTAGTAAGTAAAGATTAGCTGATTCTGGCTGAATAAGGTCTGCCAATGGTAGTATTTCAGAATGAAAAGCAGCAGCATCGAAAAGCCTAGAAGATTGTTTTTATCTCCAGAACAGTCTTTTCAAATGGAACAAATTGGACATGAATAACAAGTCTGTCTTCAGTCCAGTGAAAAAGTAATTTGTCCAGTGAGAAGAACCCAGGTTAGGCTCAAAGATTCAGAAGATTCTCCTCCTACCACGCCCACCAAGAAAGACTGTTTGAGAGGACAGAAGAGGATTGTGGTTCTTAAACATTCGTTTCCCTGGAAGACTGCACCACAAAATACAGGAAAAGGCCACGAGGAAGTGACTTTGGGCCAGAGAGTTTATGACCGCTGTGACCCGACTGCTTTCTTTCCACTCATCGTCAGTTCTCTGGCACTTGTAAAAGAAATGCCAATGAATACTTCAAAGATTTAAGATAATTAAACAAATGGTGACAGCTCATTTCCACATGTAATTGGTCACATGAATGCTAACTGAAAATTTACATCTGCCCCTAAATTATCATTCACAAGATCACAGTTACCACTGTCTGGAGGAATAACCACCTCATATAAAAATCAAACTTTGTAAAGTCAACACTGTGGGCCAAGGCTGAACTGCCACAGCCCTTTATTAAAAAGCTCTCATTAAGTATAACAAATACCAGCCGGATTGATGTGCATACATTTGTAAAGGATTTTCCGTGGGTTTTTGTTTTTTCTTTCTCATACATGTCTAGCATTGCTCTCACTGCTGGCTGGTACCAAATGTGGCCATGTCTGCTAACTTTCCAGTTTCATTTTTCTTTCCTTTCCATTCAAGATTATGCTGACACTCGGGCAAAACTAGGTTTCATTCCCCAGTCTCTTTCCCTGAGACATGATTTGAATCAAAATACTGATCTTCTGAAAACCATTTACAGAACCAGAAAATCGGCTTCAGAAGTACTCACCATGAATGTCGCCTTCTCCCTAGAAAAGAAATGAAAAATTTACTTCAGATTTTAATTTTGCAACACACAAAACAATGCAGTCACAGTTCAGAGAGGCTACTATTTATCTGAAACCAAACGTTTTCATTTTGATGCAGTCAAGTTCAGGGTCAGGCTGCATTACAATAAGCAACCTTTATTCGACCGGGATAATGCTACACAAAAATACTGCTGGACAAACTGCCCCAGTATTGTTAGTAACACATCTAAAACCCCCCAAAACCCTTAACATCTACACTGATGACCTATATCAATTAGCATTTCAGAAGATCTTTTATCAAATGGGAAACTGGTAAATCTATCCTTCCATTCTCCCTCTTTCTCCTTATCTAGGGGTTGAAAGGTGTCTATCAATTCCAAAGCCCCTTCTACAGGTCTCCCCACACTTAGATGGCTGATGCCTCCGTGTGCTCTGAGGTCCCTACCCAGGACACCCTACCAGGCTTTCCAGACACGCAGCTGGGGGCTTTGGGGCAGGGCTGCAGTCTCCTGGAGTTCAGCTTAAAACAACCGGGCACCAATGGCCAACAACTGTCACAGTCCTTGAACTCAGTAATACTACTATATATGAGGTACACAGGAAGTGAGTGTGACCCAGAAGTTCCAAAAATCAACACTGAAGGACAGACCGATCCTAATGGTAGAAGGGACACCGGAACAGACCAAGAGCATGTTAACTCACTTCCTGACTTTCCTCCCTTTAGTTATCCATCTTCCATCACCAATATGGCCCAGCCCCTTTCCTAATTACTTCTATGTAAAACTCCAGGGACAGAACTAAAGCCCTTAGTACAACAGGGGGGAATCTTATTTCTAAATGGAATTAACCTCAACGCCTGTCATTTCCCTCATTTTGTCACACTGACCTTCAGGTCTAAGAAGTCTCCAGAGTTTGCTTCAGAAGAGTTCCTTCTCTGGGGTCCAGATAACTCAGAATCTTCACGGCCACCACTAGACTTGGCACCTGAATCAAAATAGACCTTCTTGAGGGATACCGTAGGAAGACCTAAAGCAAACACTCTTAGTGAGTGGTATTATGTGCTAGTCTCACATTACAAAACGAGCAAACAGTGTCAGGGAGGTTAGGTTAAGGTATGACTTCAAAGTCCTGCTAAGGGATGGAATAACCCCATCTGACGTCACTCCTTATTCTGATCCATCACATAAATTCTCAGTATTTCCCGTTTCTTAGCCCCGTCTTTCCTCCAATGACAAGCTTTAACTGTTGTTTACCTCATTCCAATTTTGCTCACCAGTACAAAACCAGCTGTGGTTATTCTTGATGGGCCGGTCCCTTTGACCAGAGATCACAGACATATAAGCAGTACCTGCAGACTTGGCCCACGACGGGGGATTTTCCTCAGATGTCCCAAAGATGCTAGAGGCCATTTTGTTCTTCCTCATGGGTTGTTGTTCCGTTGGTTCATCAAAGCCCAACGAAAAATTGGATCCACCACCTGGAGGCCGCAAAACCCTAGGAATAATGGCAAAACATCAATTTCAGATGATACCAGAACATTTCTTGGCATAAATAAACACCTTTCGTTTCATTTCCCTATTTCCCTCGCCCATTCATTCCCCTGACCTCCCATAAAAAGAGAGCTGCTAATGGGAAAAGGGAACTGATTCCATCAGGGTATAAATTCAACGCTGGATGTAAGACACGAAATGCTGCTTTCTATTTGTAGTGAGGTTGTCCGTCACACCAGGCAGCGGAAACCGGACAATCTCCACAAACGATAGCCTGGCTGGCGTCTCCTTTTAGGAAATGGCAAGACTTAACAGACCTTGCCTGCTAGCTAGTCATTTTGATTAAACAAACAAAAAAATGTATGTCCCTAACTCACTTCATTTACCAAAATACGTTCCAGCTAAGTCAAATATTTTAATTTAAAGACTAAAACAAAAATATTGGAAGAAAATTAGGACAAATGTGTTCTAGTGTTGAAGAAAAGGGCTTTCTAAGCACAAAATGAAAGCCAAAACCCAATGAAAAGATGGCCAAACTTGGCAAAAATACACATAATATTTGACAAAGGATTACTATAATATTACTATTATAGTATTACTATTATACTCTTTAAAATAATAAAAGGAATCACAAGAGAAAAATGGACAAAAGATACTACAGGCAATTAAAAAATATGGATAGCTTCTAAACATTAAAAATTCAACCTCACTAGCAAATACATAAAATATAAAACAAAATGATAGTTTTTCTTATTAGACTGGTCGGAATGAAAAAATGCCAATTCCCAGCATTAACTGAAGTGTGAGAATAAATTAGTACAAACTTCCTAAAGAATATTTTGATAATGTGTAAGCTTGCATTTTATATGAATCAGCATTTCTCCTTCCAGAAATTATCTTAAGTAGATAACCAGACATATGTACAAGGATACTCCTATAAATAGGTTAATCTGTAAAAAGTTGGAAATACCCTAGTTATCCATTAATAGGGATTAATTATCAGTCTGTCCATACAACAAAAACCTACACACATTAGGGTGGGATTTACCCTTATTAGTAGATGCGAAGTTACCCAAAAACACAGTGAATTAAAAAGGTTGGAACATACAACCAAGATTACTCTACCCAGCAAAGCTCACATTTAGAATTGAAGGACAGGTAAGGAGCTTCCCAGACAAGAAAAAGCTGAAGGAGTCTCATCACCACCAAACCAGTATTACAAGGAATCTTAGAGGGACTTCATTAAGATAGGAGGGGGTTAAGGATGGGTAAAAGCGGACGGGATTAAGAAGTACAAATTGGGGGCTGGCCCGGTGGCTCAGGTGGTTAGAGCTCCATGCTCCTAACTCCGAAGGCTGCCAGTTTGATTCTCACATGTCCCAGTGGGTTCTCAACCACAAGGTTGCCAGTTCAATCCCTCGAGTCCCGTAAGGGATGGTGGGCTCTGCCCCCTGCAACTAAGATTGAACACGGCACCTTGAGCTGAGCTGCCGCTGAGCTCCCGGATGGCTCAGTTGGTTGGAGCGTGTCCTCTCAACCACAAGGTTGCCAGTTCGACTCCCACAAGGGATGGTGGGCTGCGCCCCCTGCAACTAGCAACGGCAACTGGACCTGGAGCTGAGCTGCGCCCTCCACAACTAAGATTGAAAGGACAACAACTTGACTTGGAAAAAAGTCCTAGAAGTACACACTATTCCCCAATAAAAGTCCTGTTCCCCTTCCCCAATAAAAATCTTAAAAAAAAAAAAAAAGTACAACTTGGTTGTTACACACACAGTAGTCATGGGATGTAGGTTATAGCATAAGGAATATAGTCAATAATATCGTAATACTAGGTACGGTGCCACATAGGTACTAGATCTATCAGGGTGATAGATGGGAATGGGGTGGGGGTCAGGGTGAAAAAGGTGAGGGCATTAAGAAATACAAATTGGTAGTTAATACAGTATGGGGAATATAATCAACAATGTTGTAAAGATCATGTAAGGTGACATATGGGCACTGGACTTATCAGGGGGATCACGTCATAGATTGTGTCCAATGCACTATACCCGAAGCTGAAGTACAATAATATTGAATGTCAACTATAAATATATAGGTGTACGTAGTCACGGGATGGGGAGCACAACATAGGGAAGATAGTCGATGGTATTGTAACCGCTATTTGTCAGAGGGGTAGTAGCTTAGGGGTGGGTTATCACTTAATGAGAGGTTTAACTGTCTATTATGTTGCTTTGTACACCTGAAACTAATAAAAAATAAATTAAAAAAATAAAAATAAAAAACGTTGGAGAACAAATATAAGCCCAATTACGCGTTATATAAAAGGATGTGCACAGAGATACACACTAATCTGTGTGATTCTCGGTAAGTTGCTTAACCTCTCTGAGCTTTGGTTTTAGAATAGTAGCTGCCTCATAAGACTATTATAAGGATATCATATATATATTGTGTTAGAACAGTAACTGGAACATGGCAATCATGTGTCCTAGCTACAATAACCAGACATAAATGTCTGAAAGTACAGGTACCACCATGTTATCCAGGGGATTTCTGGTGAATTTCAATGTCTTTCTTATACTTTATATTTTTCTGTACTGCTATTAGTCTAAAATTCTTCTGACAACTTTCCTCTGTCAATGCTCCTTTTCCCATAGGCCATTATATGCGATCACTTGTGGATACCTGTGTCCACCTGGATCTCTCGACAGAAATCCCAGCTCCTCTGCTCCCTTGGGTGCAGACTGGCACCCTGGCTTCAACTGTCTAGAGCCCCTCACAGGACTGGCACACTGCCCCTTCCTGCCCGAGGGGTGACCTCCTGCCCTGTCCTGCGTTCGTTCTTGCTTATTCCTGCTACCGCAAGCCAGCATAGGCAAGGCTTGGTTAAGCCTACCTAGGCAGAACTGAAGGAAATCAAACAAACTTTGCCAACTATAAAGTTGGTGCAAAAGTTATTGCGGTTTTGGCAATTATTTTTATTAACTTTTTAAATCACAATTACATTTGCACCAATCTAATACCCGCATAGCCTCCTCTTAACCGTATCTGGTTCTTATCATCTTCACGAATCCAGTCAGGCCACTTTCTTCAGTGTTCCACACACAGTTCTGGCTCGTCTCCACCTTGGGCATATTTACTCCCATACTTCCTCCTGCCTAGAGCCCTCTCCACCCTGCCCTCAGTGAGTTCAACATCCAGCCCACCTCCGTGAAGCGACTAGTAGAGCCCTCCATGTTCTCAAAGATGGCACCGGTGGAACCCGAGGAAAGGATGGTAGAGATCCTCTCCTCATGCCAACTCTGTGTAAAGGGCCATATAGTAAATCCTTTGGGCTCATGAGTCACACAGTCTTGCGCAACTATTTAACTCCATCACATGGCACAAAGGCAGCCACAAACATGAAAATGAATCAGTGAGGCTGTGGTCCATAAAACTTTATTTATGGACACTGAAATTTGATTTTCGTCATTTTACAAGTCATGAAATGTTCTTGTCCACCCCCTCCCCACCATTTATAAATGTAAAAATGTGGTGCCAGCTGGGTTTGGCCTTCAGGTGGTAGTTTGCTGGGCTCTGCTCTATTCTAATTCAACAGCCTCATTTTTAAGAGCGCAAAGTCAGGCCCTGAGAAGTTCCAAATAACTTGCCCAACATTAGTTAACTGACAGAGACACGACCAAAACCCAAATCGCCATTTCCTGGCAGGCACATAACAAGTGCTCAAAGTGCATTTAAATAGGGAAAATACACAAGGCAATTTTACTCTTTAAACTACAAACCGACATAGTTGGTGCTTTGCTTAGTTTTCTTATTTTCTAATCTTAGACTGTCTGATATGTATTTTAATTCTTTTTTCTTGTTTGTTTGTGTTTTTTTTTTTAAGTGTGTTTTTCCAAGACCCATAAGCTCCAAGTCAAGTAGTTGTTTCAATCTAGTTGTGGAGGGAGTAGCTCACAGAGGCCCATGTGGGGATTGAACCTGCAACCTTGTTGTTAAGAGCACCGCACTCTAACCAACTGAGCTAACCGGCCGCCAGTTATATTTCTTAGGTGTTAATATGTCCTCTAGTGTTCTCCCCTGAATCTAATATTTGTGTCTGCCCATAGTAAAATTCAATACTAAATTTACACTAAACAAAAATGTCATTATTTCCCCAAGGGAAGACCCATTGTGTTCTCTTATGACATGTTAAACATTTAAAACCCCACTTTTTTTTTAAGTCTCAGATATTAAATATCTACATAAATTCATTATATGAAGATGACTGTTCAAGCATACACTTTATAAAGATGATAATCTTAGATTAGCTTAAATTGTTTAAATCATAATTTACAGGGTTGCCGGTTAGCTCAGTTGGTTAGAGCGTGGTGTTAATAACACCAAGGTTGCCGGTTCGATCCCCACATGGGCCACTGTGAGCTGTGCCCGCCTTTAAATAAATAAATAATAAAATAAAACAATGCTTCTTTCTAATTAATATGTAATTATTGTAAAAAAAAAATCATAATTTATAAATTATTAATAGGCTTTCTCTCATGTTAAAGTTTGAAGCAACTTGGTTTTTATCACTTATACCCCAAATCAACAGACACTTAAAATGTTAATATCAAAGTTAACTTGCTTCACTGTCAGCCCCTTCATTCCTGGAGATCAGACTGATTTTCCTTACTGTCATAAGAAAACCCTCGTGAATTATTTTAGTCAGATAAAAACCTTCAGAACCCTAATAGGCTGGGAAATACTTTTTGGCTTTAAACAAAGAAAAAAGACACTAGCACCCAAACACCAGCTTAAAAAAAAAGTCAGAGCTCTATCCAGCCCAACTTTTTCAAGGTCTGTGTTCTCCTTGCAATAGCAGGTAATACCTACTCCAATGACGTCAGTGTTGTAGAGCCCATTTGTAACAGCCAGACATCCCCAAACAAAGGATTTGGATCATAAGACAGAAATTCTATCAATTCCACTTTTTAAAGGTCCGACTATTCTTTCTGAACTACACACATGATAACTAAATCAGGATTACATATTGGAGACTCAACAAAAATGTCTCCATGTCCTGCAGACAGCAATTTTAAAAAAATTACTTTTTCTTTCTTCTCTCTTTAAATCCCAGAGCTCCCATATGACTTTTGCAGATCATTTCCTAACAGACTAAATTTATACAGTGTTCATGGAGCTAGGAGAATGTTACTGGAGAAAAGAAGTTTAGGAGAATTAGGTGAGATTACAGAAAGAAAGAAAGGCAGGAAGTAAATAAAAAGGACAATGCTACAGTCTTGAGATCACAATATTGGAGAGAAACTGATGACAAAAGGTGAACTAAAACACTTATTTTTGCAGAACCGAAAATCATTTCTGTCTCACATTTCAAACATACATATCAAAGAACCAGTGTCAGGATTCATTTGACCAGGTTACTGAAATTCATTATGAAGCACTAAACCGCACTCAATCCCCAAGGATAAAACCTCTGATTTTTAATACATGAACATTCCAACCACTACATTTTGACCTGCAGAAAGCTGACCCCAGGGCACAAAACAAAAAACCCAGATTCACTTTGGTCCAGTGTCCTCTGAAAAAAAAATGATCTCATTGGTAGGATGACAACAGAAGAGGGAGTGACCCTCTTCAGTATTTTTGTTTGTCTATACTACCCAAGTTCCCCCATCCTCCCAGTAACAGCTAGTTTTAAAAATCTTTCCCGTTCTTTTCTACATTGTGAAAAGGAAAAGAATGAGTTAAAAAAGGAATGTCATTTCCAAAGCTCCCTTCTAAGACTCACTGCTGAGGCCTGCTTTTGTCCCCAAGTTCTCCAACCCCTGTGAGACACTGCTGTTTCACTGCTGTCTTCTTAGCCCCACAAAATGGCTCCCTTTGTGCCACTTGCTCAGGACCCCAAGGCTGGCCACACATGACTGCAGGTCATGATCAATGAATGCCCAGAAAAAGTGGAATTTAAGCTTCCTCCAAACCTGGAGCAAGGATCCCAGAGATGCCTGAATCCCACCTTAAAGAACAGTGTGCAATTAGCCAAGACAATGTGGACATGTTCCACCGGATCTCAACCCTTCCACAAGTTAGGCCGGGGCTTGGAAAAGGGTCCCAGTCCAAACACTGTGTCCAGTGTCCCCCTCCCCAAAAGCAGTGGCAGGAGTGGCCAGAAAGGCCCCGGCTTTCCAGGTGGAGATAGTACGGAAGAGACAATGGATGCCTCCAGCCCCGCCCAAGAACAGAAAACCTCCTCCGGCAAGGGAACCGGGGCCAGGGATGAACTCATTTAACAAATATCAAAGGAGGAAGCGAATGAGGTGGGATGCAAAGACCGAGGTCCGAGGGTTTGTGCGCAGAAAACCCACTTGGACTGGCGCATTCGACCTCCCGGTTCGGAGGTGGGTGCGGGAGGGGAAGGAGCTGGGGTCTTTCCTTTGTTAGCAGAGGGGAGGCACTTCGCAGAGGGCTGACTGTTGGGTCCTGGAAAGGGGTGAGGGGTCGCTAAGACCAGCCCCGCCCGACCACAAATGACACCTGCCAAACGGGCCCCAGTGAGTAGGTGATCGCCAGACCCGACAGTCGCGGCCGCGGAATCTGACCGCCACGCTGGTTGCACCGCCGCCACCTGCTCCCGGTCAGTGACAGGAGTGCGTGGCCCGGGGGTGGGACAATGGGATCGGACCAAGGCGCCCCGTGGGCTGTCCTGGCACGCGGGAGCCAAGGCCACCACATTGGGGCCCGGCAGGCCGCTCCGAAACGGGGACAGCACGCACCCTCTCCGCATGTACCAACTAACAACCCACTGCGCAGTCAGTGCTAGCGGCCCCGGCCCTCCCGGCTCCTCGCTTCAGGGTAGGAATGAATGGGAGAGGAGCAGGAATCGGGCGGGGCCGGCGTGCCAGGCTCGCAGAGCCGCACAAAGGCGGCGCCGGCGGCCAAGTACCTCCGCCCGGCCGGACGCAAGCGTGGCGCCCAGGGCACGTTACCGCCAACGACCGGGTGCCCAGCCCGCGTGGCCCCGCTGAGCAGCGGCCCTCCCGACCCCAAGACCCGCGGGTACGGCCCTGACGCCTCACCGGGAGCTATTCCTGCTGTTGGGGTCGACACCCTTGAAGGTGGTGGTGGTGGTCATGGCGCCGAGGAGCGAGGTAGGCTGGCGTGGCAGAAGAGCGCTGAAAAAGTCGGGTCCGAGGGGCGCAGAGGAGGTCCCCACCCTACCACCGGCGACCGCTGCAGAAGCCTCCGCCACCGCTTGCCTGGCTGGCCGCCGCTTTTATAGGGCTCTCAAATCCCGCCCCCATCCTACCGGCATTGGCCGATTCAAATAGCTCTCTTCGTTTCTATTGGTTCTCTGGAGTGCCAAGCATCGTGCTGCATCACGACTGGCTGCTGCGGCCCTTGTTCAACCTAAACCCGCCCACTTCCTGGTCAGGGAAGGTCTAGGGAAGTTCCCCCTCCCCCCTCCCAAAATCTCGGAGATGATTGGACAAAGGACAAACCTGCCCCGCGCTCGGTACAAGTTATGCTCGCTGTCACTTAAAAAAGTTACCTGACAGAGGGAAACGCTCGCTCTAGAGAAGTTGGAACCCACAGCCGAAGGCAGATTTGTTACCATACACGTATTTGCCTTATTTATGGTGGGATAGTAAGAGCATGCTCCTTAAGAGATGAAAATTACTTCTCCAAATTGACATTTCTTGAATAACTACTGTGTGTCTCGTTTGGAAACCCGACAGTCCCAAATGAGAATTGAGTCAACAACAGAAAGCACGCCAAGATGATCCCTTTTAAAACGACTGGAAATTCTTTACATTTTAATGTTACTATTTAGCTGTCATGGGCGGTGCATGGACTGGACCAAAATTAGTCGTTCCGATTTGAGGGCCTGTTCTAAGGCTGGTTAATGCCTGGCGGCTGGGAATGGACACCTCCCTTGCTACCAAGACTATCCCAGAGCTCTGCAGCTGTTTATAACCCTTGTCATGACTCTTCCACCTGTCTGAGTAAATCTATCCTTGCAACAAATGCAGACACACTTGGAGGAATAACTGTTTATAAGATCATAATAGGAAAACCTTGGGCAACCAAGAGTGGAAGCCTTTCCCTGTCATGCCTGTTTCCTCAAAGCAGATCTCTTTTTCAGTATTTCCATAAAAATTGAACTACATTCCTTTTTGCATGACCTTCTCACCTACCTTCCAGGCAGTTAGTTTGTATTCTTGGTTAATCACTCTTCTTGGGCTTTCATAAAAAGCCAGAGATAAATTCTTCTCTTCTATGAGGCATGGATGGTGTCTTTATGTGCTTACCACAAAAGCACAAAGCACACCACTTGTTTGGATTAAAATCTTTCCATTCTTTAAGGCTGGGCCTAAATTTCCAAAAATGTTAAAAAAACACACACACAAAAAACCACTTCAGACCAATCTAGCCAGTGAGCATACAAGACTTCCTCAAAAATCATATCTAGACTAGGAGGTAGTGGAATATGGTGGTTGCTAGCTCTGCCTCTAATGGGAGAAATCTGGGTTTGAATCTCTACTCTTATCTTTTCTGATCACGTGTCCTCACTGGTAAAATACTCCCGAGTTGTGAGAACTGAATGAGGTAATGGATGTAAACTGCGTAGCCCCGTGTAAGAAGTCATCAAAGTGACCCATTTTTATTTTCAAACTTGTAAAAGAATAACTTTTTAACAATCTGAAATTGTTTTTTGTATGTGAAATGAAGGGTTTGGGCTTGACTCTTTGGTCCCTTTTGGCCTGAATTTAGGAATTTGTACTTGACTTGCCTTACTTCCTCCATCCCCTGTAGTCTAATAGAAGACAGGTTCTGTGGCAATACAGCACTGGACTGGAAATCAAAGCCTAGGTTCTGGTTCTGTAAGACACTTCTAGGTTACTTATGTCCTTGAGCCCAGTTTCCTCATCTGTAAAATGGGGTTAACAGCACCTATTCTGAGTTTTGTGAGGGTTAGGAGATAATTGTAAGAATGCTGTATTTGGCAAATAAAAGCTTTCTATTAGACACCCCACGTTGGCTGCGCATTAGAATAAACTATGAGCTTTTAAGGCATACCAACGAATGGCAGGCCCCATGTGATAACTACTGAATTTGCAATTTCTGGGGGTAGGGTTCAGTCATGGATATTTTTGAGAAGTTAAACAGGTAATTCTCACATATAGCTTGGATGAGAACCTTTCCTTCAAAGGTAAGGAATCAGTCCCAGGAGAACACTTTTAATCAAATCTAATTTACAAAGAGTAAATTTATGTAAAACAGACATCAGAATAAGGCCATTTTAGGCAGGCCTATTTGGTACATTGTATTTTCAAGTAAAATTGCCAGAAAATTCCAGAATAAATAGCCTTCCTATTTACTTGCTCGTGTACAGTGGTTTTGATTAAATCAGTACTCCACTTGCTACTGTAAGATGGAGATTTGGGGTAAAGTAGATATATGTAGCTGTGCTACAATAACCTTTGCTCCAGATGACCAACTCAGTTGAAAATGGGACATTAATAAAATTGCATTTTGTCCAGAAGATCAACACAGATCAGGATCAAAAGATACAAAAGGATGGGGCCATGTGAACATCTGTTTTTAAAATCACTGAGGCCCATCATGAGTTTTAAAATACTTATCTAGGGTTCTATATCTAAATACAAAATTTGTTTTAAATTCTCAGGTAAATCTAAAATACAAGACATGGAATCTTATGACGAAGAATGTCATGTTTTTCAAATCTTTATAAAGCAGAATCCAAATATAGAATAAAATAGATTAACAAAGCAGCTGTGATTGAAACTGGGCAGGTCTCAAATCCTGGCCCTCTCTGCCTCCCCATTCTTTATCGACCTTTCTTTCCATTCTGTCCACCTTTTTGTACGACCCCCAAGGTTTCATAAGATGCAATTTTAAAACCACTGCCCTATATGCATGTCCATTTTCATTTGTTTTTTAAATATAGTGAAGGGGATGAGAATGAGCAATTGCTCACACCCTCCATAAGTTTTCATGTCTTTAAGCAGTTAAGTGCTCTTCAATTTCCTTAGTCCCGAGCTGCCACTTCCTTACTGTATTCAAAGTACTAGTCATCCAATGCAGAAAGCCTAGTAATCAGCTTACCCAATAGGTTTTTGTACACCTGATATTCTCAGAATTTCCTGAGAACACAATCTATTATTCTGAAGAAGGTGGCAAGAAATCTATTTAAAAGATGTCAAAAAGTGTTTAAAGCCCTAATAAATTTCCTTTAATATGGACAGAAATCCCATTGGTTTTAAAGTTTGTTGCTAGATATGTGGAAAGTTTTATTCAAGAATGCTATGTACAACCTACTTGAAATAGAATCTGGAAGTTGTGCCTCACCACTTTAACGAAACAAAAATATTCACTAACACGGCGTCTCTTAGGTCTCAAGTATGTTTTTGCCTTCGATATTACCAGCTTTCTCAAGACTGGGTAAAGTGTTCTGAATCTCCCAAAAGTTTATTCCAGAATGCCGGAGGAAATGGGCAATCGACATGGCCTCACAATGGGAATTTACTCTTCCTAGATTCTGCAACTGGGTTTGAACCAATCTCTTAGATCAATGTCTTTCACTGTGATCAAATACACACATATTAAATTGAACTACATGAAACTGCAGGTATTTGGCTATTTTTGACCTATAAGACTAGCAATTGTTTATGTTCAACCATAATTTAATACATACTCTTAATATTTTCTATTCCATTTCATTATTTAAAAAAAAATGCTCGTCATGTGTTTTTGAACTTGGTTTAATGACTGAATTAATGAATGGCCCACTGACCAGTATTTCTAACAAGCTTTACTTCTCAACCTCAATATTGCAGGGTACCCCATTACTGTATCACGTATGTATTACTTAACCACACGTAATTTACAGATAAATTCTGCATTCATCAATCCTAAAGACAAATTTAGTATCCGTCTGTCCATTCTTTTTTTAGCAGTAGCCTCACCGAAAAAAAAAAAAAAGCCCATCAATGCCACTGACACAGCCCGAAGAGTTTATTTCCTCTTAGAACTCATTTGCCATTGAACAAATGAACTCAGAGGTCTCAAGGATTGAAAATGGCTTTGTCATGTTCTTACCTTCCTTCATTCAAAGTTAAACAAAATGGTACATACATTCTACTAAGGTGTGACTTGCCCTTCTCACGTCCGAATTTTTAATCACTCTGAAGCATAGAGAGGGGAAGTATAATTCATATCTCCCTATTATTTCCTCCTCCTCAGAGTAAGAGCTGAATAAAATAAGATTATGCAGTTTAAGTTTGTCATCTTTCCCCAATTCCATTCCATTCCTCTATTTAATAAACAAGCAAGAACTCCCCTAACCCATCTGTCCGGCTCTCCCAGAGATAAATTTTGCCTCCTTTGCAAAAATAATTGTTAAACATCTGATGTTCAGTAAACATCAAATAATTTAAAAGGGTATGCCCAGGAAAATGTGTAGGGAAACTCTTCCCTTAATATTCCTAATTCTGTAACTTGTGGTAAAGTTATTAATCACATGTCTTAAAAATGTGAATTGCAAACATATTAAATGTCAATTCTTAAACTTTTAAACTGTTTCACAAAGACCCTAAGATTGTAGGAAATTCTAAACTGAGTACCATGTCATTGCTTGCAGGGGAATAACACTCCAGATTGCAAATAAGATTCCTAACCTGTTTATAATACTCTATTCTAATTTTGTTCCACTCTGAGGAACTCTTTTAATTAGCTCACCACTATACAGACCAAAGTCTCATTATGAAACATATTTCTTACTATACATCCAGAAGTAACCCTCAAATCATCACCTAGATAATTAGAATGCTGAAGCATTTGTGGATGGGTCCTTTGGTTCTTAAAGTATTGGAGAATCATTAAAATCCTGAGGAATGTTTTCCGTTAAAGACTCATTAGGACACAATTTAGTATTAAGCATTTATTAAAAAAGCCTAATGAGACAAAGATTGTATTCAGTTTTTAAAATGAATAGAAAGTTCTTGGCCTGGTCTCTGGTTTCTCATTTACATTAAGTGCAGAACAATTGTTAGAGATTAAGGTATTCAGATGAAGCCTCAGCATCCTGTGGCAGAGCCCTTACACTTTACACTGAATATAGTAACTTTTATTACAAGAGTTCGTGCTCGCTTCAGCAGCACATACACTAAAATATTTCAAGAGTTCAGTATGTGGGAGACATTGTGTTAGGCAGCTAAGACATAGTATCTCATTTAATCTTCCCATAAGGTGCTTAACTCTTAAGGGTCGTAAGGATGCCTCCCAGAATTGTTTCTCAATTCCATATTGCCTTGAAAATACATTTATGGGGATAGGATGGAGATACTGGTATTTCTTAAAAGCTCACCAGGGGATTTAATACAAAAACCACGATCCAAATATCACTTACTCATATTTAAAAGCAGCAGCATCCTAACTCATAAGTAACCCTCAGCAGCACAGCTCACTCTCTCCAATACACTACATTGGCCCCCTGCCCCCACAAAGACCTTGGAAAAACTTTCCAATCGATCTCTCTCAAACCCTGGGCTTTCACTGTCCACTGACCTACTGGTATCACAATCCCCGACATAATTTACACACTTTGACTCAAGTCTCCCATTTCTCCTCAAACTGTTTACTCCTTCCCATCTTTTATTCAACCTCCCATTAGGTAGAATGTAATCTGATCATCAAATTCCCATGAAAACGTGAACAACAAAAAAAACGAGCCAAATAATTTGACACTCTTATTTCTGACAAGTTGGTGATACCTTTTGTTTTGGCCTCAAGCAGCTTGTATGAGTATGAGGGATGCTTGGGAATAAGAAATTCTCTCAGCTCCTTGTTGGGGCAGCTGGTTAACTCAATTGGTTACAGAGCGATGCTTGTAACAGCAGGGATGCCTGTAACAGCAGGGCTGCCTGATCGATCCCCACATGGGCCAGTGTGAGGTGCACCCTCCACAACTAGATTGAAACAACTACTTGACTTGGAGCTGATGGGTCCTGGAAAAACACACTTAAAATAAAAAAAAGTTTTAAAAAAACAAAACTGTGTTCACTTGGATACTATTTGCTACTTTTACGATATAAACACATGGGTATTAAATGTGAATGCTGTCAGAGTTTAAATTGTTGGAACAGTTACACAAAATGGCAGTATAACTCCCATCATTTGAATGTCCCTCCCAAGTTAAAAAAATTAAAATGCAAAAATTACTTTCTGTATTTTTAACAATTCACATATTTTCAAAGTGATTTTTAAGAAGTGCTCCATTCGATTTTTCCAGAAAATATTTGTCTTGGTAGCAACTTACGTGAAATAGGGCAAGAGTAACAATCAATAAAAGTTCATTTAAGAATAAAAATAAGGTTAGTCTTAAGTAGTTATACACTGAACCAAGTATCAACAAGCTATGTTTTACATTAAACAGTGTCCTTTCCACGCATTTCCCTCTGGCTTTTTAAATATTGGTACCAAAAGTTTTTCTACTATGAAAAAATTTAAAGTTTATGGCAAAACTAACATGGCAAAAGTTCAAATATAACAGTACATTCCTTTGAAGAACTCAATTCAAGATCCCTTCCATAATAAAATTATCTGGCTTGAATTTCAATCCTAACTTTAGGTTTTAGGACTCCACAAAATTCCACTATTTAATAGTATACCTACAGGAACAAGTCAAGAGAAATGTACTTACCTGATCTCTTCTAAGAATTCTTGGGGAGAGGGGGAGGGGGGCAGTCTTCCCAGTTTCACAGTATAAATTGTAAAAATAGGTTGGTAGCAAAATAAATGTTCAGTTGATTCAAGATTAACTCATATGTAACAGACAAAAATCTACAGTACACCAACTGTCTCTTGGGAAGTTCATTCACTATTGAAGTGGGGAATGTAAAAAAGATCATATTGCAACAGAGGTAGTTCTTTAAGTGGATAAGCATGTTAGCACATGGGGACTTAATCCAAAAAGGCCACACTGGTGTGTAGTAGGGGTGGGAATTCAGTTTCTTGAGAACCAATATTGAAGAACGCCACTGGAATTTAATTGGAATTAACAGGCATCAGGACACCTGATCTCTAACCCGTTTTATATCTAGCTGTGTGACAACCCTCTGAATCTATTTCCTCATCTCTAATACAGGAGTTAGAATTAGATAATCTTTATGTATCTTTCCAGCTCTAATATTGTTTATTGGTTCTATAGCTAGATGTGGTTTTCCCCAATATATCTGAATTTAAAAACTGTAGTGCCCTGTGTGGCAGGCTGGATGGCTCAGTTAATTAGAGATAGTTCAGTCGGTTAGAGCAGCAAGCTCTTAGCAAAAAGGTTGCCGGTTCATAGCTGCATGGGATGGTGGGCTGCGCCCACTGTGACTAAGATTGAAAACAGTGACTGGACTTAGAGCTGAGCTGCACCCTCTACAACTACATTGAAGGACAACAACTTGGAGCTAATGGGCCCTGGAGAAACACACTGTTCCCCAATAAACAAAACAAAAACCTGTAGTGCCCTGCATATTTAAGGCTATAAGAAAGGATATATGTAGATAAACATTTTCTGTCCTGTCCCTCAATATCCTCACATTAGGAGCAAAAGCTCTTATTTTATATTAGGGAGTATTTACTCATCAAAGTGAAAGCTAGAATTAAGCTATTTATCAGCAGAGTTAGCAAAATCAGAACTTTTTCCTAGTTGCATGTACTACCCACTTTGCCTCAGGTAGTGGTTATAGAAAAGAATGCTTGGGAGTAAATCCATACATTATGACTCAGTTTTTTTTCTAGTAAAGCTGCATATTTGGAACTGCCTAAGGTTTTTCAACAAAGAGGAGGCTGAAACATCTGTAGCTAGTCATTTATATAACTTTGTTACTCTTATTGGTGTCATGTTTTTTCCTAAACTTCAACTTTCTGTTTAACATTCCTCAGAATAAAGAAAACAGCTCATTTTAAACAAGAAGTTTATTTAAACAACAAGACGCTTGACTTAAAGGGAAAACTATCTAGGATTCATTTCTTTTAGAGTAATTTATCCCTACTTAAAGACAGATTGCCCTACATGTAACAGCTACGTACAAAAAAGTTATAAAATTGTCCTTGGTTTTACAATGATAAATGAAAAACATTAAAATTCTCCAATCGAACAAGGTATGCAAGGATTTTTATGTTGTTCTCTTTTTGTTAAACAATGAGAGCAAAATAACTTACTGGAATATAAAGATAAGAGCTGAATGAGCATGCCACTAATGGAGAAAGGGGGTATTTTCACAGAGCCAGTATTTTTCCCCATCCCATCTCCATTTGATGTCGATAAAAACATACCATTGGCCATTTAGTTAAAAAAAAAAAAAAAGAAAAAAAAAAAAAGCAAATGCTGTGCACATACATCCGTTACTTTATGTACAATAAAGGAATGGGGAAGGGGAAAATGAAAGAATAGAGAAAACTATACTGTAGTAGTCAGGATGTGGTGGAACCAAACTGTGGTTTTCTAATTGAGACTGTCTTGGTCAGGAGGAACAGAGTTCTGGAGTAAAGTAGCAAGTTCCCTTTTTAGTAGACACCTCCTGTCTGCTGCTGAAACACATCAATTGTATCTTCATCCTCCATTTCCAACTAGCAAAAAAGAGAAAAAACAAATTGAAAGCCACTGATTATTCAGCTCTTCAAATTGATAACTATCAGACTGAAATACCCTGGAAAGCTGCATAAGTTTCACCCAGTTTTTGTATTCATTATTTTAGACATCCTATAGCTTTATGTAGCATCAGACTTAGGTTTAAATAATTTTCACTTGGTCTTTTTTTTTATGAAGATTATAGAAAACTTAGCTTTTAAGTTAAAAAGCGAATATGTCTCAGTTAAATCATCTCCTTTAATTATTGAAAATAAGAGTAATATATACAAATCATCTCCTTTAATTACTGAAAATAAGAGTAATATATACAAAGGATCTCATTGCAGTATTATTTAGACAAGCAAAAGACTGGAAATAACCTAAATATCAATAGAAACCCAAAGAAATATGGTATACTCATACATGAAATACCATGTAGCGGTGATTAAAGAATAAGCAGATTTACATGTACAGAAGTGGAAATATCCCTAGGATACTAGTATTAGGCTAAAAAACAAAATTTAAAAACTAGGCAGCATTTGTGTTTTTGTGTGTCTATAACATGAATACATTCTTGCCTAAGCACAAAACACAGTGGTTACCTCTATGCAATAAGCAAAGGGAATGGAGCAAGAAGAAACTTGTTAAAAAGCTAATTTAAATTTTAAAATACTATTCACAAATTAAGTTTGCAAGGTTCAATACCCACACATTATACATAAAATATCTATGTTGATAGTAGGAAGGTTTTGGTACATATAGCAACACTGTAAAGTAAATAAGCTTTGTTAACAGTTTTTTACATTGATAATCACCCTTGAAAATTTCTTTCTAAAAACTGGTAATTTTGAAGATAAAATCGTGGGCACCTAAAGACAAGAAAGGGAAATGTTTCTAATGAAGTTCAAATATACTCAAAACAGGGCTAAGGTATTAAAATATTAATAAGTCTCAATTCCAGTTTGTAAAACGGAATAGTAGTCAGTTAGGAGACTTAAATGAGTTGAAGAAAGTATTAAACAGAATAATGGGCACATAATAATTATACTGCTATTAAAATTGGCTGCTAAGATGTTCTAATTTATAAAAATTCTACTATTTAATAAATATTGGAAGGACAATTCTAAAACGAATCTATTTCATTCTAAAATGAATTCAATTCTAAATCTAAAACAAGTTCAATTCCAAACTTATTTGAAGATTTGATACAGTTCTGAACACATCCACCTCACAGTTTAATATTTGTAGCTGGTGTGGTAGACAAGCCTCAGAACTATTCTCTGGTTGTGGATGAGGGCTTCAAAAGACAGAAAATACATTCTAATCAGAGTTTAGCATAATGGAATCTTTTTAAACTACCAAAACTGGTTTTCAACCTATTTAAATAAAACTACTGGAACGGTAAATTTTATAGTGAACTCTAAATGTCTCCAAAGGATAAAAGAACTTTTTCTTTCATAAAGAAAATTCAGCTCCTCCTTGTGGCTATGGACTACAATTGCTTCTTAAGAGTCTTACCAAGGGATACTTCAAAATAGTCTTCCCTCAAGTATAAATCATAGATATTTCAAATTTTTGAAGATTATCAACAAAACCACAATCTTGATGTGCTGCTGCACTCTAGACCACATTTATCACTTTCTAGTTTTTATGAGGTGATAAAACAAATTTAAAAATACACAGGCTCCAATTTAAATTTCTGCTATCAAAATACTTTTTTCCAAAACTGGAAGTCTTAAATGTAACTTGAAAAGGTAAAAAAGAAACAGACAGAGCTTCTGCCATAGAAGACAGCCCAGCAGATCTCTTACAAAGTGACAGAACTGAAGTGATCTGTAAAGAAATTAAGGGATCAGACAGCATCACCTTTTGTATTTTTACAGTAAGGATCTGGAAAGCCAAGTATTATCAAGAGTCCTCCCTCTCAAACTAAGCTATCAAGAGACTTGCAGTTAGAGCCTTTAGTTCCCTGTAGTTCACAAGGATAGGGAAAATAATTCAGCATGAGAGCTAAAATGGTCAGGATCAACAGCCAACAGGTACATCAAGAGCTGCAGCAACAAAAACAAAAAGAAAACATTCTGAAGAAACAGAAGTTTTAATTATTTTCTCCAAATAATGCTAGCATGGATTAAAGTAACTAAGTGACCTATTAGCTTTACTAAGTGATAAACCACATATTTTAAAACCATTGGCATTTCCTCAATCTATTCCTATTTTTTTCTTTCTGTTCTCCTTTGGTCGTATTTTACACAGCTTTGAACTCCGATAAAAAACTATAGTCCGTCTAAAAGTTCACAAATTAATAAACAAAGCTGTTGAGAAAACTACAAAAAAACAGTTTTCTAGTTAGCACAAAAATTTTTTACCTGTGCAGGTGTGTCTGTTTCATTGATTGGCTGCCCGTCAAATCGGAATCTGATCTGCCTCATTGACAAACCCTGGACAAGACAGTTTAAAAGCAGTAAGAATACAAAGAAACAAAAAGAAATAAAACTATATGCATATTTAGCCATGAATATATTAAAAGAGAGACCTAAATAAATGATAATCAAATGTTAACATTTCTATGTGGGTATAAAGATTTGGGTTGACTTTTACTTTCTTCAAACTATTATTTTTCTTTGGAAAAAATTTCCCCCCTTTAATAAGGTCTTTTTTAAAAAGCTGTGTTCCTTTTGAGACCATAGATACTCCAAGCCTGACCAGATCAGTGCATTTAAATGAGTAAGACACTGAAAGAAAATTTAAACTAACAGATGCACATAGCAACATTCCTCATTGCATGTTAAGCAACCTTACCTTCATTTCTTGCCAACTAGTTCCTACCACTATGCACAAGTAACCTTCACCCCATTCAGCACAATGCTAGGCACACAAACAGGCATTCAACAAGCTTTTATTTCCACCAGAAGGCAATAACTGTCCTAAAAGCACCCACAAGACCACAATCCACACCCATGAAATTCCTCGAATAGCTCAAAAGAAGCACCTGCTTTTTAATTTCCTTCTTATTTACCCAAACCTGCATTTGTCAACCTCTCACTAGAAAATCAGCTCCGGGAAGGAAAAGAACCTAGACTGTCTTAGTTACATTCCTTTCACAAAGTAGGTGCTCGCTAAGTACTGATGGAATAAAATGAATGAAAAGCAATACCTATCTAACATGCTTCATTTTTTTTTTAATTTAAAAATAAATCTAAAGCTACTAAGTTGGGGAGATTATTACAAAAAAGAGAATTTTAAAATTATATTACTAGAGTATAGCTTCAAGAAATTTTTATGTGCATTCAAGGAGACAAATGAGGGGCGGCTGGATGGCTCAGTTGGTTAGAGCACGAACTCTGAACAACAGGGTTGCTGGTTTGATTCCCACATGGGCCAGTGAGCTGCGCCCTCCACAACTAGATTAAAGAACGACGACTTGGAGCTGATGGGCCCTGGAGAAACACAGTTCCCTCAATATTCCCCAATTAACAAAAAACAAAACAAAACAAAAAGAGATAAATGAGACTAAACATGCCCCTTCTGCAAAGCGGATTCCAATGTTTTACTTATCAAGCATTACCTTCCTGACACAGGAGTGGGGAAAAGGGGAAAGGAGCACAGGAGCACAGCTGTTGGTAATTGCAGCCAAATGAAGACAAGATAGGAAGATAAAGTATTTTTGGAGGTATGTTGTAAATATATTAACTTGACAAATAGCTTTCTAGGAAGCATCTTACAAAAACTCAATCCTGTATCATGCTCAAATTACAAACTATAATTACTATTACACAAACTCCATGCTTCAATTGATATTTAAGAGAAAATTAAGCTTAAAAATATTCAAAGTGCTCAATAAACACTTGTATGACACCTGTAAACCTTTAACAAGGATTCACTGAATCTATTTTTAAAATACCTATAACATGAAAATCACATTGCTTTCCTTTAAAACTCTATAGCCTTTGACACATACCACTTTCCGAACAGCCCTGTCTTGAGGAATACAAGCAATCCACAAGGTAGGTGACATCGACAACCTTAATCATTCCTCATGACTTTCAATTTTAATCTGTGATTACACAAAGCAACCAAGAATTCAACGCCAAGCATTAATTACTAAGTACCATATATTTGCAAACACCCCACTGAAGACTACTTGCTTCAGCAAAACGCTAAGCTCCTTCTATATTCTAGGTTCTTCCTTCACTACATCCAGTGATAAGGTCATAAGGTCAATGGTGTGGCCATTCAAAATGGGGTGGGGGAAGCAGGGCCATAACATAAGCAAACTGTATTCCTTTATTGCCACCTGTTTTCACGCTTTTCCTCATCAATTAAAAGCTCTTTTATTTTGCTAGAGATTAAAAAGTCCAAAATTTAGAAAACTTGTCTTTAAGATTCCATAAACCATGTAAATTCAAACAAGTTATATTAAACCAGTATTTGGGCTCCTCTTCAGAATACATCTCATCCCTAAGCTTTAGAGTTGTTACTGGAAGAGTGTGGTGTGAGGTTATCTCTTTGGTCCGTTTTCTCATTTCACAAAAATGAATTGGACTAAAACAATGAATCTTTGCTCTCTGAAACCACCTGACACTCCATGAAATAATGTGATAAAACAAATCCACACTAGAATGGAAAAGTGTGCTCTCAATCAATTAGCTGAAGGCTATGTGGCTTACATCAAGTAGGTAAACTCTAATTCCACATGTGAATGAAAAACTTATTTAGTAACAAACTTCTGGAGATGTTTGAATGTCCTCTATCATTTTACAAGCATTTACTGAACACATTCCACATGCCAGATACTGGTCTAGGCTCTAGAGTGAACAAAAAGGCCCTATACTCATGAGACAAATACACACCGATCAATGAAAAATCCAAACTGAGTGAGAATGAGAGGATTGAGTGATGGGAGCAAGAGCTCTCTGAATTAATCAGAGAAGTCTCCAAGGTAATAACTACGAGTGGAAAAAAATTTGAGGGCTCAGCAATATCCAACAGAAATATGTGAGCCACACATGTATTTTAAATTTTCTAGTTGTCACATTAAAAAGTTAAAAATACGTTAAAATTGTTTTAATTGAGCATATTCAAAATGCTATTATTTCAAAATGTAATTGACATTTTAAAAATTGAGAATTTACTTCTTTTAATACTTTTTCAAAATCTGCCATATATCTTACGCTTTATAGCACATCTCAGTTCGGACTTGCCACATTTCAAGTGGAAAATAGTCACATGTGTCTGTGGTTACTGTATTGGACAACACAGGTTTAGG